>NC_051180.1:18227914-18527914 GCF_013339695.2 Rhipicephalus sanguineus
AAGCAGATACACTACTTCAAGCGCTGCCGTGGCTCTGAGGTAGATCATTTGACCGCCACGCAGAACGTCTGGGTTCGATTCCGGCTCGAGTCCTGATTCTTATTCTTTGCATCAATCGGGATTTTTCGCTCACGGCGCTCACGACGGACAACGCCGCTGACGCCGAATTTTCTGCGACACCGGCTAGCGCGTTGAAATGACGATGTCTGTAGTGAAAGCTGGTGCCTGCAGGAGAAGAGGCCGTGGCTCCGATCAGCGAAAAAGGTTGATTCGCGTATTCTCCGCTCCACTCACGCTCCCTCCGCGCGTAAAGACTTCAACGTATCAGATGCAAACAAGCGGAACAAGATTTGTATCAAGTGACTCACGCGTCAGTGCACTTTGTTTCTAAACTGCTGTGCGGGTTGCTTCACGCCACGGACAAAGTTCAAACATGTCGAAAGATGCTTCATGAAAAAAAAAAGAAAGAAAGAAAGCGTATGGCACCTTGAACTCTCACAAGTCCCAATTGGCAGCTTGAACAGGCAGATATATATATATATATATTTTTTTTTTAAACGTAAATTTGCGCTGATGTAAAAGAATCTGGGTTGAGAAAGCACGCACAGGCTGCTCTTGCTTAATTACTTTTTTTTCTCTTCTGACACGCGTTGATTCTTCCCTGTGGAAATCTGTTGACACATCGTAGTTTTGTAACTTGACTTTCTTGCTTTTTAAAAAGGAGTTGGTGTCAGCTGCGTTGCCACGCGACTGTTTAGTTCTTTTCTATGTTTTAGCACCTGAGCATTTGCGTTCCTTAGTTTTTCTTTTTTGTTTTTCTCTCTAACGAAACGCCGATGATTGTACGTTTTCATCACCCTCAGTGACTAAAACGCACCTGGTAAAAGAAAAAATTCTAAACTTTTCCTGTACGCTGTTTCTTGCCGGTCGAAAACATGCGTGTGGTGCGAAGTGAGACATATTCTTGGGGCGGAGCGTGAAAACGAGGCCAGCTGAAGTACACGCGTATCTTATATGACTTGCTTCTTAACAAAATAAGGGGGATATTAAGGGCTCGTTCTTTCATTGCTAGAGACAACATTAATTGGAACTAACAGACAAGGAAGCCAAGGAACGTATAGGGGATGTTACTTGTAGTAATTATGATGTAACTGTGAAGAAAGTAAAGTGGACGAAAAGGTAACTTGCCGCCGGAAGGGACAAGTTATCTTTTCGTCCACAAAGCCGAATTCTTCTGTCTCTCATTCCCCATTAGCAGCCATTGGCATGTTCCAGTAGGTAACGTTAGTAGAAGTAGAAGTGTAAGTGTTAGCTAAAAGCCGACTTCTTCTGTCTCTCATTCCCATTAGCACCATTGTTTACCTCCAAGGTAGTGCCTGTTGAGATTTCTCCCTGTGCGTGATTAACAATAAAAATTTTTTTCAAAACGCCGTTGATTGATGAAATAAACCAATGAAAGACGCCAGATGTTTTCTAAAAGCAAAACGAAAGAACGCCAGATGTTTCTAAAGCAAAACGAAAAGACGCCAGCTGCTTAACGAAAGACGCCAGATGTTTTCTAAAGCAATGGTTTTCTAAACAATGAAAATTCACAGCGTACATGTAAAATTAAAGTGAGCTGCAAGTCGTCATAACTCATCGAACCTTTAGTATAAACGCGCCCGATCTCACGTCGGTGATGATGCACTGGGCAGAATTCACGGAAGATTCACGGTTTACCGATGACCTCCGCAGCTTCGCCCACTCATCATCACCCACTCCGTGGATATGCTGTGATGTTTTTTCTTATAGGAGCAAACGAAATATCGCATACGTGCATGTTTTCTTCTTCTATTTCTCTCTCTCTCTCTTTCTTTCTTTCTTTCTTTCTTCCTTTCTTTCTTTCTTTCTTTCTTTCTTTCTTTCTTTCTTTCTTTCTTTCTTTCGTTATATTCTGCTCTATTTTTAATTTTTTACGTGTCGTACCACACATTGATTGACTATGTAGAGTACATAGCGATATATGTCATCCTCGAATGGAATATTAATGAGAACTAACAGACAAGCCCTTCAAATTTCCACTTCTTTCCTTCATCCTCGAATGGAGCAATTTCTTGCGAATCAGCGCTTGTAGTCCTCTATTCTGCGTTTCCAAATGCGGAAGCGAGGCGACAACGCTCGACATTTTAAATACATAATAATCCGAATGTTACAAAAAATGCTTGAAAAGAAAAAAATATAGCAAGCAACTAAAATCTAGTTGCTAGCTGTATTTATAGTAAACCTTTATAGTGAACGCAAATGCTAGGCATGTTTTTTTTGTCCGTTCTCCGTTGCTTCAATAGGGTTTATTGCTTCAATAAAATGCATGCTGCAGAAGCCATCTTCATTGCGAATTGGGACGTAGCCAGTATACGAGTGCGTGCTTGCGTACCTCCGTTTCGCCCTATGGACTAGTCCACTTTTCTGGCAATTCTTGGCAGGTAATGAATTAGCATTCTCGGACTTCGTACTGCAATGGGTACAGCGTGAACTGATCTCTCGAAGTATGCAGCATGTAGTACTCGGTACGCAGTTGCACGCGCATTCTCTACTGGTGGCTGTCTGGCTCGGTACGCACGTGTCATCAGGAAGTCGCGTGAACGAAAGCTGTCTCTTCTGCCATCGCCCCGCCACCCCCATCGTCCAACTGCCACCTCGAAATATCTCGTGTAGCGTCACTCTACGCAATAGCAGGCCTCGAGCCTGCCGACAGGCATAACACCCGCGGCGCCATTATACACGATCCACCGTTCTGCTTACCGGGACTATGAGCGGGACTCGTCCGCTGCGTGAGCTTTATTCAGGCAGTCGAGAACGGCGCCAGAAGGAAGCACCGGTGGCGGCGGTGGTCGGCACGTATTTACCTGTCACCGGAATCCCCATTCATCACGGGAGCCGGAAGGCGAGAGAAAACTGCGCGAGAACAACGCGCGGCTGCCTCACCCGCGCGCCTGGCCCGTCGGCACGCCGCGCTAACAATGCAGCGTGTCATTCGTGCGGTAATTGGTGCAATTTCCACGTCACCTGAGCCCGCGACTTATCTCCCTTGCTTTACTCTCCTCGCCTACCTCCCGGTCGTTTCGGGGGCCGTACCGCGTCACTTTCTTCTCCCCATCCTCCGCTTGCCCATCCCGCTTTTGCAGCACGCGCTCGGAGTCCTTCGCTCGCTTGGCTGCCTTTTTCCAGGTCGGGCGAAAGCAGGTTGCCGGAAGCGACGACGAGGCGGTTATAGTCCTTATCTAGGGGCCAGCACCGGGTCTTCTTCCCTTCATTCCCAGGCGCCCTCCCTGCACGCTCGTCGCCAAATGTCCGATGGACGCTTGGACCAGAGGGATGGGTAATCTCTCGCTCCGACTCCGTGAGGGAGTCGTTTGCAGCGCACTCTATTATGTGTGCTACACATCAAATACGCTACAGCTAAACCTGCATCCCTGGCCGTAGCGTTTGCCGCGTGCCGTTTCTCTCTGTATTTCGTCCCCTCCGAGCTCTCTTCTCGTGGAAAGCAGGCCGTCACAAGCGGTGGACCGGTGTAGTTTCCCCGAGCCCGCTTCGGTGAACGAGACGCGAGAAGCCGTTGGCCAGTGACTCACTCATTGGCCTTGTGCACGGCGTAGATTTCTATCTGGAAAGGCTGAAAATAGGGACCTGCCTTGCAGCGCGTGCACGGGGACGTTAGAGCAGCGCACCTTCCGCCCTGTCGCCCGCTGCCGGCACCGAGTTGATCGTCTGATGACCGTTATTAACGGACAGGAGAAGCATGGCCCCAGATTTGGTACTTAATCTCTCTCGTTACTCTAATCTTTGGGCCTTTGAGCGGCGAAACCTGCTGATTAGAACGTCGCTCGTGCTCTGTAGCGTATAGTTCCAGCAACTTCCGAGTTCTGCGTAGCGAAAGCGCATAGCGTAACAGATGTTATCCAGACTGGGTTCTCGTTTGATGTTTAGCGCGAACGCATTGCCAAACTGCCAAGGTCGAACGCAGCCATCCAGAGCTGTCCACAAGCTGGTAACAGAGTCAGCCCTATATCATCGGGGGAAGCTCGGCACCACAGCGATGTCTGGAAACGAGCTGGACAGACCAAGGCACGGACTTTAGGAGAAGAAATAGAAGAAAGCAAACAATAAAGGCGACCCTCTCCGGAGACAGACATCGGGACTTGACCAGAGCATCGCGTCCACGTATACACTCATCGTCTACGCGTGGGTGCAATCCGATAGGAAAGAAGAGTCCGGACCATTCGGGACGTTCTGGGGCTACAGTAAAGAAAAAAAAAGCACATTGGGCCAGACGACTGGGCCCATTCACGGGGGTGGCCGGGCAATCGGCTAAATAGCCCCGACGACTCGCTCGCTTGCTGCGGGGCCTTCTTCGACGTAGGGTTTGCCCCCCTCTTTCAACGCAAACACGGACACTGAGCTCGCGTCCTGGCACGTCGTCGTCGTCGTCACCAAGGAGCCTCGACGCTTGCAACTTTGCCTCGCCTAACCGTTCCCCCCCTCCTCCACTCCGTCGTCCGCCATGCCTGCCTTGCCGGACGAACCATTCCTCCTCAACCGAGTTTTATTTTCCCTGGCCTCCACCACAACGACTATACTGCGGACTTCCCCGGGCGTCCCCGCTTATATATACTGTCGTATAGAGAAAGAAGCGATCCCAGATGATGCCTCCGGTGGCGCTTCTTTTTGTCTCTCTAAATACGTGCCAAGCCCTTATTCCCACTCCGGCTGATTGGACTCACCGCGGTGCCATCGGTGTGTGCGCCCGTCGAGCTGTCATCTGCGCACACACGGTCTCGTGCGTGTAAGCTTACACACGTATAGCAGCCCAGACGTGCAGTTCCGCTGCGCATAGAGGGGGGTTACCGATAGACGGCGATGCACTGTGTGTGCGCCCGGGCGCTATAGGGTACTGCGGGCATGTTTTTGAATGAACGGCAACAAGTAGAACTCGGAAAGTTAGGCGAAGCAATAGGGTGCCGTGGCAAATCTAGTTGAAACGGGAGATGTCTGCACTTCTGGCGCTTCAGTCTGCTGCGTCTTTCAGTGTGTCCCACAATTTCACTGTTTTGTTCACTTTGGTATGCTACGTAGTGTATTGTAACCACAATGAACCGTGTTTATTGAACAGCGTATTTGAAAGAAGGTTAACGTAAAAGCATGTAGTAAAGTGAGCTTTATCCTGACCTTTAAAGAGTCTTCGCCCTTCACAGCAGCTATAATATTCGTCAGCCATTAAGTATTGACTGAATATACTTGGTAATAACTTGTTTCTGAACCCTATCGCACGGATGTTGCAGCACGTCTGTCGCGGCGAAACGTAGCCTATAGCGAACAGCAGCCTCCCTGTTGACACGTGATGTTATTTTGAGCGAATTAAACCCTAAAGAGTAAACCCAACGAGATATTTGCGCATTAAGATAGCAACATGCGCAGCCATGCCTCAGAAAGTCCCCGAGAGGCAGTTCGTGGCGTTTAGTGATTTAAGTATGTAGAATAGGAACGCCTCATTTCTGACGTGCCTCAAGATTCCATCGTGCCCGAGGCAAGCGTATTGTGCTGGAAACGTGTTAGAAGTCGTACAGTGTACGAAATTTTCTGCAATACGTATACTTGTACGCTTGTGCGTTTCGACGTTGTCGAACAGCTACTGCGACAGCAGCATGCACGTGCTGTCACCGTGTACCGGCTGCGGCCTTCATCTATAGTCGTGGCGTTAGGCAACAAACGCAGCACAGCAGCAGCGCCAGGTGTACCTCAGCCGCAAGGCCTGACAAACCGTTTCAGTCTGCGACGCATACGCGACCAGCACTGGTCGAACGTAGAATTTCACTGGAGCCAACGTTTTGACAACGCATATATATAGTCTTCGCCAGAACAGTAAACAAGACAAATGTCCCGTCAATTGGCTCGAGTAAGATTTTGTGTTCGACTTCTGTTGATCAGTTAATTCGAGGCTTCCATCGTCTTGCTAACTACTCATTTAATATAATACACGTCTACTTACGATTCTTTAGAGCGGCCTTTTTGTCGGCCCCGTGGTGCTGCGCATCGGACTAGCCGCCAGCGTGCTCGCCGCGAAGCCCGTGGCTTCGACCGGATGTCGAGAGACCCGGCTTCATCCAGCTTCGGAGTCACCGCGAACAGCTCGGAGTCTCGATTGGAAGGTGTGCGCCGCTCTACGTGACCCGCGTGCGTAAGGAGAGAGACTGATTTGACGCCCGCCTCTCTTTCCCGGCCTTTCCTGAAACGGTGCGCTCACCTTGCGCGACGGCGGTCGTGTATACAAACGCGCTGCAGGGCGAGATGAGGGAGGAGGAGAGAATGGGAAGAGGAGGCGTTCACTGTTTTGGAAACCGTGGAGCCGCGCTTAATGTACACACCTTTGTAGAATAGACGGATTGCTTTGCTGGGAAGCATGGATCCTCTCTCGGCGCGTGGCATTCCAAGGGAAGAAAGCCGTACGTGCAACTTAATTACTGTACCCACAGAGCCCTCTATTTGCTCTTTTGTTTATTATTACCTGCAATGCGTGTTTGGCGTATTCTGGCTTCGGTTCCGAACACAAGGATGATTTTGGCTGCACGACGGTTTCCACTATCTGTACCTGATCAAGGGTCAATAACTTTTTCACAAATTTCCATGTACGGTAACTGAACTGGCCCTGAAAAATTATGCCTGTGTCTCTCGTTAACTAACTTCTTCTCGTTAATTCTCCTCATTAACTGACTGACCTTTCTTTAGGTGCACAACAATCGTTTTATAGAAAATGTAACCTGTCGCCCTCTTCCCTACAGACCACTGTTGGTCTTCTACTTCAGCTTCATAGTGCCGTAAAAACGTGTGCTCACCAATGCCGCCTTTATATAAGCCGGCAAGACTCCCCACAGTATAGCACATGTGTCTCCCTTTCCGCGAGGTGTCACATTAAGTGTCTTTTTTTCTTTTCTTTATGTGCTTTCACAGTCGTTTATTAGAGAAGTCGGTCGTCGGAGCAGCTTGTCACGTACGCGTGGGTGTTGTATAGTACTAGCGTTGATGTACAAAAAAACCTACGTTTGGGTCGAGAATCAAGTCGTCATCTCGCGTATATATACGTGTCCTGAGCACCGGTGGCTTTCGTGTTATTGCTCTTGCGTCGTGACGTCAACGGCTGGGCTTGTAGGCCGACTACGCCTGGAATATTTGTGCAGCGCCGCGAGCGCTGTGTGGACCTGCGTACCAAGTGAGCGCCATATACCCACCTTGTTCCTTCGTACACCTTTCTGGACACGGGGACGGTGACAACGTGACATTTAGAATTTATTTAGCTCACGGCTTGTTTGTATTTCACTTTATGTATTTTAGTTCGAAAGTTCTTCCATGCTTGGTAATAAAGAGGCAGAAAAATATAATGCGTTGGAACTTCACGCTTGGTGGAGGTAAGTGCTTTATCGCCTCGGGTGGATGTGTCAAAATGTACAAATATTTCATTTTAAGGCGAGTAAATTATATTTCGCCTGTGTACGTCCGTCATCGGCAGGTGGACCTAGGCAGTAGGAACAAAGCAAAATGACGTCGGTTCTTTATTGTATTCATAGCTTCCGTTTTGCCATCATTAAAAACTTACAGTAAAAAGAACGGTATGATCTTCGACGTACATCAGGGGCCCTATAATGAACATTTATGAAATGACGCGAGGGACAAGAGGAAGCAGATCTTTGAGGCCGCCAGCGTGAACGGTGTGCTCATCGACAAGCCCGAGTGGGCTGCTATATATGCACAAAACTTCGCCGCTTAAACGTGAAAACCAAGCAAAGAGCTGTCTGCGCGTGCAGATCGATCAAACGGCACGATGCTTTCTGTCACGCCATTGAACTTTGTAGAAACGCTTTCTCTGCTGTGTCCTTCTTCAGCTATACGTATCAATCGTTAGGAGATGTGCAGTCGGCGTGAAAAGTTTAGAGACCGCTAGGTCTGAGAAAAGTTTGAATTTCTCACCAATTTCAGAGTGTATATTGTCGAACTGCTTAGCACATGTTGTTCACCCGTTTTAGAACGGGCCCAAAATTCAAATTCAAGGCTACCAGCCGAGGTTGTGGGAATATCAAGCTTTTCCTTGTGTATCGTTGTCCTTAAACTTTTGACGCTGACTGTGCAGCCGCACCTACATCGTTATATGCCCCGCCCAAAATTTTGCGAAGATCGCACAGCACACTCTTTATAAAGGCTCTGCGAAAACTGGTTTGGATCTTCTCATTGCTTTCGCACAATGGCATTTGCCGTAGAGTCATGAGACGCTGCAATGACTACCTAGCACAGGGATAGACCGCGAATACGGTTTTATATTTCTCAGATTTGAATTGAATAAAGACGTCATAATTGAATTGTATTCGAAATAATGCGCGATTACACTGTTTACCACAAAGTTTCCGTCGCTTCTGTACGGGAATCTTCGCGTGAAGTTTCTGACGGATTTCGTTTCGAGTGATAACGTAGATGAATATTCTCTATCGTCCACATGCCGTCGCTACCAGCCGCCCATAATGAAAGACTGAATACCATGCTCTTTTTTTTTTTTCGAGTGGTTTATAGTAAATGTCGGTGCCTTTACTGGCGCCGGCAACTCCTTTTCCCATGAGAATGCTAGTATATTTCCAATCTTTTTCGTGCCTTTAGTTATGTATAGCACCACGGCCTATTCATCACTGAGAGTGCGCTATATCGAAAGTCTGCTGCGTCGGCTTTGGCGCATGAACGTTACAAATGCACGCCACTATAGGAAACCTCGTTGATGTTCCTACTCCTGTATACCCTATCGTCTGGGCTCACCTCGAAAGGCAGCCTTGCTGCCTCCCCCCACCCCTTCTATTTTTTTTTCTTGTGCTTGAACAAAAGGAGAGCGGCTTCTGGGCTGCCCACTACATAAGCACAGCTCATCGCCTCCTGCTAGCCCCGATCTTCCGGTTTTCTTTCCTTACACTCACGCGAGCGTGGCGGTATAGTGGTGGTCTCATATCCGCAGTATGTGGGTAAAACCGCAACACGTACTGATAGCACAGAAAAGAAACGGAAAGAAACAAAACGAATGCCGCGCATATTTCCCGGCGCCCCGAGATGCATGCGAGCCCGGACTGAGGAAAAAAGCTTCCCTCATTCGCGGCATTGATATTCAGAAATCCGCTCGCTCGCTCACCCACTTCCCCGCGCTAGTCATTTCCTGTTCCGGTTGCCCGCAGCGCCATCTTTGTGTGCGGCCCAGTGTCATTGGGGCCGTTCTCGCATGCGCAAGAGCCAGGCAGGGCAGCCAGGCTACTACATCTTCAGACGCACGCAAAAAAAAAAGTAATAAAGCGGTACTAAAAGCGAGGATGTACTCTTGATCGTTGTCGATACGAATATCTCGAGCTAGAAATTTTTTTCACGTTTTTTTTTTCTTATGTTTCGCAGTAGTTCGCTTCAAGCATCACGAAAGCGTGTGCTCGTTTTTCGGTGTACTTACGTCTTGGAGACCCAGAGGGCGAGGGGTCCAACAATTCACGCAGTGCCTCACGAGGGCCCGGTCGCTAATGCGGGTCCCATTAGTCTGTTTGAAGAGGTCCACGAGACGACATTTCATTTTTTTTTCTGGAGCAGCGAGTGACATTGTGAGGACGACAGGACGGCAGCAAGAACCGTTTGAGAAGAAAGTATTATAACGATGGCGTCGTTGGACAACAGCACTACTCTTCCGGATTCGTCGCTCGTCTCCAGTGTTCCGAACCCTAGGCAGCACGAGGCGCCCGTACTGTTTGGCTTCGGTCCCACATTCAAAGTTGCACCGCTCTGCAGAGTACAGCGTTAAATTTCTTTTCCATCACTTTAAGTTCAACATCTCCCTGCGCCCTCGCTCTCCCGGGTACAACATTCCTTTTTTTTCTTCGTTTGCTGCAGCTACTTATAGGCTGTGACAATGAGTGCGCGCTTTGCGAACTTCTTTCTTACTAGAAGGCGCTGAAAAAGAAAACTGAATGTTCGTCATGCTAAAGAGGACATTGTCGAAAGGGAATAGCGCTGTATCAGTGCATGCGCGAGCGTACGTTCCGTGGGAGTACATCCTCTGTAACCCAAAATGTCGCTACAGAAGAAAAACATTAGTCGCAGAAATTCTCCAGCATTCGTAGAGTGCCCGTCATCACAGCTTCTTATTTTCTTCCTCCTGTATTGATGGAGAAGAGAGAATAAAAGGTTTTTACGCGTGCTTGTTTTATAACAATTGTGTGTGTAGTACTCAGCAGACAAAAAAAACGAGAGAGAGGGGGTGTGGTGGAGGACGATGGTAAGGCGGTATGGTATCAACATGAAATCAAACTTTAAAAAAATGTAAACGTAAATGGAGCGTTTGATTCGTGTTTTCGAACAGAGAGTACACGTGGCTCCGACCGTTGACGTTGTTCACAAAGCGCGTGGTACGAATATGACACTTCACTCACTGTTCGTAATTGGAGTCCTTCTATAAGAAACGTTCAAGTGCTGCGAATCTCAAATCGCTAGCCTCCTGCGGTACACAGCCAACCAAACGCGAAGTTAGCCATTGGAAACACTTTCTACATGCTTTCGAATATTCATAATCTTAATTACCCGAAGAATGTCATATCGAAACGGATATAATGTAGATGTGGCTGGTAATACTGACAACTCAACTCGCGCCTTTTTTTTTTTTAATTTTGCACTCCTTTTCCGCACTCACACAAGATGCGTGTTCCCTAACGCCGCGTTCAGGTGTCTAATTTAGCGGCGAGCATTGTCGTAAACGCCCGCCGCGATACATTATACTGGCCAAGGTTGTTTAGACGCGTGTTCCGCAGATGCGACTTGTCGTCGGCAATCGGCGACGCTTCACCGCCTCCTGGCATCCCGGGTCATTACGCGACGCGACGCGTGCTTCGCCAATTCACGGATGCCGCACGGCAACGCATATAAGGTCCGGTGCGCGCACAAATGGCACGGCGAATTTAAAACTTCGCCCTTCTGCAATCAGTCGGACATCTCCGCATACGTACGCTGCACGCTACAGCGGGGGACGCACGTGCGCCGCGGTATACTGCATACTAATGGCCGTGCATCCGCGCTGCTCACGTTTACGTACAACGCCAGACCCTCAAGACCTCGGCTCGCGGACGCTGCAGGCGAAGCACCTGTTACCGGAATGAAAAAAATTAATTGAAAGCGGCGCCGCGCGCTCTTCCGCAAATGGATTCCCGGGAGTCGCGCCGAAGTTGACAACCGTTCGCGCCGCCCGCTATCTGCGTTGTCGATGTCCCTCACTTCTCCGCCGTTCGTGTACGACGCGTTGTATGCATGTACACCGTGGTCCCCACGGCTCGTCAACAGATGCTGCGGGGAGGGTGTGCGCGGCCATATACAATCATTTCGATTTCCAAGAGCCAAATATTTCCAGAGATGACGCGCTCTGCACCGCGCGGCCTTATGCCACTGTCTGTATATATGAAATGTCAAGGGTGCAGGAAGCGAACGTTCGCGCACTTTGCGTGAATTACCGTGGTAGAAACGGAAAGACGGTTGCGTATTTACGAAAGTGAGACATACAGTCTTTTCTTTTTTTCCTACAGGAAAGGCGGAGAGATCAGCTAGCGTACTATTCTTTCTTCGTAATGAACCGATTAATGTACATTTTTTTATTAGCGCTCGCAAAGATATGGCGAGGCATACTTTCTTGCGAATATAAGCCGTGGAATTTCCCTCAAAAACTATGAAAACTCAAACACATTGTTTATTTTTCTGGTTGCGGGTGTAGCGCTAACCTAACGTAAGTTTACCGGAATGTTCGAGTATACGCTAGTTAGTATCCCATTAACACGAATAAATAATTGTGAATTGACACGTACATAAAGAAAGAGCGCCATTGTAAGCGTGTATGTATAGGTGCCTTCGTTGATCTGGTTCTGTGTTAAAAAAACCGGGTAGCAGGACCCTGTGTCTTCGACCCGCGGTATACCGCGCCTCTTGCATTCCGAGACGCGGCTCTGCTTTCGGCCAACGGTCAGCGCCGTCCGGCGTGTCACCGACGAGTACCGCAAAACTAGCCGATCCATCACTAGCCACAAAGAGCGGTCCGCTTTGGCCGCTCACGTGAAGCTCTCCTTCTTTGGGAGAAACGCTACTGCTCCTCTTCACCATCCACCTCTCCCTTTCCAATACCCCCTTGTTCACTTCCTTTACCCGCTCCTCCCAAAAGAAAAGATCCTTTCTTCCCAGCTTTCATTTCTTCGTTTTTCTTTTCTGCGGTATTCTGCCTGTCCGCATACTTGCATCTGCTCCTTGCGTAGGAATGAACGGAAACGGGCTCTCTAGATTGCTTCAATATATATAAGAGCACCGATCGTTTGTTTCCCTTTCTTCGAACACTGCACGCGTATGGTGCATGCAGGAGAGTGGCGCATGCTCAGGAATCGCACGTGTCCCCCCCCCCCTCCCCCCTCCCAACCTCATACTTCCGCAACCCTCCCCACTGTCTCTCCCAACCCCCAACACGCACTTCGGCAGCGATTGTCGAAGTCCGCGCGTTGTCTCTTTTTTTGCGGCGCGAGCTAAGCGATACTGTTGTTTTGTTCTCAGGCCCAGTCGCTACGTGGAGAAATGTGGGTTGCCTGACTTGCCTTGGAGCGAGTCGCAACCCATTTAGCAATTTAGTTCGTCTTGTGTGGTTCCTCGCTTCGTCCGTTGTGTATTTTCCGCGCTCCCAGTTCGCTGAACGAAGAAAATTAGTTCCTCCTGGTTCCTCTGTTGTAGCAAGCGGAAAGCGTTTGTTTCGGACGAATGCTCAGGCAGCCAATACTGACTGCCTCGGTATTGAAGTCTTCGTTTATGGCTGGCACGTGCGGCACGTGGAACGGTGTTTTCAGCTTCATCATTCGGCGTTGTATTTTTTTTAGTTGAATGCATTGAATAATATTATCACGGTTACCATTAGTTCGTAGTGTCGTTTACTTGCGCATTTAAGGACTCTTTATGCCCGGCTTAAATAAAGCCTAATTTGTTATAGTCGTTCGGCACTAAACATTTGAGTGCTTAATGTCGTACATCTTTTATCTTTCCTGGCTCTCAGTGTTAGGGCGGTAAAAAGCGCCAGCATGACTCGTACCGATACGTACCCGTGAGAAAAAGTATAAGGACCATTGCCGACCGTATACCTTTGCCGTTTACGCCGTCTAGTGGCGAGCCGCCTGCTGTCGAGATCATTTAGTTGGCCAATTCCGTCGATGCTCTCGACAGCTATTCCGTCAAAGCAATACTCTCGACAGCAGACGGCTCGCGATTGGACGGCGCAGACGGCGATTTCGCCTGGCGCTTCCGTGGTTCGTATATTTTTGCTCACGGGTGTACATGCGGATATTGTTATTAGGCATAAACATCGAGACGTCTTTAATTATTTTTATTCTCTACCATACTTCGTTAAATACCGGTGCAAGGTAGGGCATCTGCGTGCCTGCACCTCCATTTCTATATTAGTCCTAATTAAAATTCAAGAAAGCGGCTCTTGCTCTTTATTTACATCTTTTATTTCACATATTACGGTAACTACCGTATCAGGTATTATGAAGTACAGCACCGCTGCGTGATCAGGCGCAATTTAATAGGTCACAGGGCTTCTTTTGCATTTTTTAACAGTACTGTACAACTTGTATCCATAACTATAGGCTCAAAATAACATCGAGCCTTTCGCGTTACAGATTCACTCATACGCATTACTCGTAACATGCCTGCTTTGCATGTTGAGTAGGCGTAAAACTGTGATTCAGCTTCTCGCCGTGCCTTCTGTCTCCCGTCCTCTGCTCGCGTCCTCCGCCTGGTGCTCGGTTGCTGATGTGACGCAGCCTTAGGCAACCAGAAGCTGGCTTTTCCGCACAAAGCACCTTATTGTGGCGAAGTTCCCAAATTTTGACGTTGTTCTGGGTACAGCCTTCTCGAAAACAAGAAAGCGAACTGAGTAATAGCGCTATCGTGGGGATTTCGGATATTCAACTTCTGGTTGCAGCTTGCCTGCCTTAGAGCACTTAAGTTCCAATGTTCTGTTAGCCGTTGTTACATGGTGAGGGTGAAGTTTGAGGGTGCGTTAATGAAGAGGTACCGTTGCTTCTGTTGTACCGCCAAGGAGGTGTTTACAAGTTTAGGAAACTCTTAGGCAGTGAAAATGTTGGCTAGAGTAGCTAATTTATGCTCACAACTTTGGATAGTTCTCAAGCCATATTCTCGGTTCTGACGCTGTACTGTTGAAAGTGCTGCCTACAGCGCCAGAAGTTAAGGCCCTCCTGCTTGCACCTATATTTCTTGTATTTTATTACTCTCTCTTCTCTCCTTTTGTTCTCTCTATTTCAACGCTTCTCTCGCGTCGCGCCATCTTACCGTGCTCGACCAAGTATATTGCCATATCAGCGACTTCCCGATCTACGGCGTCTCGTACCGCTGCCCCAGCCGCGGAGAAATGTGCTGGAAAGGAGTTGCTCCGAGCGGTCCGGAGCCGTTTTCTTTACGCCTTCGTGGACTAATTGATAATTACGTGCAGGTCGCCACCTCCTCCCCCTCCTTTTCACACCCCCTCCCCCTTTATCGTGGCAGTATGGTACATTGGTGGACCACGTGCTAGACAACGTAGGCGACCGTTCTGTGAAGTTTTGCCGGTGATTAAGCACGTTGGCCTTAGCCTGCCCCTCCTGACAATGGAAGGGAAAGAGTGCAAACTTCCTCAGTCCTGCGGCGATTTCCGTTTATTGCGGCAAGTGCCAACCCGCTCCGCTTATTGTAGTTACCTCGGAGGTGGTGTCGCCATTTTGTGAGTACCCCTTTTTAGGCGCAAATTTTGGTGGTTTCTTTCCCGTTCCTAATAAAAGTGCGCACGTTCTTGTCGTCGCCGCCGACCAATAACTTGACAGTTCACGCATGAAAATTGACCTGTAAGGTTTAATTCTGAAGCTTACTAGGTCATCTGTAGTATTGTTGTTGTTTTTTATTCCCCTGGTTCTTTTGCCCCAACGCAGAGCAGCTGGCTGAAAGAATGCACCTCAGATCGAACACTCTTTCAAGCCTCTTATCATTTCACTTAACTTTTCGATTTCAATTTCAAATTTCAATTAACTTTTCGCTTCTTAAAATGATGTTGCGCTGTTGTAATAATACTATACAGCACCGTGTGTTCCTCCACCCTTCTTCATCTCGTTCCGTGCACTATTTCATTTTCTTCAAGTTATATAGTATATAATCCTTCTGGTTACAGGGCAGTTTTGTGCGTGAGCTAAAAGTAAACACGTTTTTAAAAAGTTACACATCAGGTATATAAAAAGTTACACATCACTCAAGTATCTCATCGGGAACAAATGCAATGTCTGTGACTGTGTGTTTGTATAGTAATCTTGAAGAAGTCACACGGTCCATTATGCACTTGCCTAGGACGATGCGAAGGCGAAAGCCATCTTCTTCTTCTTGTGTTTCGCCCCGCTCGATTGTATTTATCACCCCCACCCCCCTTGAAAGCTTTGTCCACCCAGCGTGGTTTTGTAGTCTCTGTGATCGAAGGCATCGGAAAGCTTCTGCACATTACGTAGTTTTGCAGAGCCTCCGTGATCGGCCCACCTTTGGCCAAGCGACGTTGTCATGTGATGACGTCATCATGCAACGTCACATTATTTGACGTCACACATCTTGACGACCTGTGACGCCATGATGACGTAATATGGTTACTTCACCGTGATGACGATTTATTTTTGCATCACTCGAGTTGAAACTGACGGGCACTTTTCGCGCTTGATGAGGCATCTAAGGCTTTCGCCTGAATAAAATGCGCGTGAGCGGCATCCACATCATGAAAATCCAATTCACTTGATCTCACAGTTTGTGTACCAAATTTCTGAAAGGTAAATGAAAGACTCACCCCTCGGGCGCAAAGCGGAGCGATGCCTTCGGACAGGTATAGAATGTGGAAAGAGGGAGGGGGAGGGCACGCTGCTGCAAAGCCATCGCACACGGACTCCCGCCTTCCCACCCGCATCTGTATGTATACGCGCCCAGAAATGCTTCGCTCCGAGGCGTTAAGCGGTTCACGTGCGCAAACGCTCGCCGCCGTAACGCTTTATAAACGCTCTACCTTCCCTTTCAAGCCAGGTCGTCCCGCGGGGCATTATATACGCACCAAAGCCAGGAGCCGTCCGCTCTCTCTTTATATATAAGCATGCAGCGTTCACCTCGAGGCACGCAAACAAAGCAGATGCTTAGCTACGCATGCAGTGACGAGAACTGCTGCGGGGTATAAAGGATTGTGGGGGTAGTGGGGGCGTGGGCAAGCTCCGAAAGCGCGGCATTTCCGTGTGAGAGGGCAAATGAATGAGTGCGCGCGATTACGCCTGCCTTGCAGCGCGAAAACAGACGCCTGAGCAGGCTCATAAATCCCGTCTTTCCACGTATTATAGGAAGGCCTTTCGCCACTGCGCTCCTCACCTGAGCTGCCAACCGCTCCCCTTCCACCTCTCATCCCCAAACATCCCCATTCCGCTGCCCACCGGTTCTGTTGTTTTTTTTCTTTTCGTACTCTCCCACCTTTTCCATTCGCGCACCGCCGGCTTTTCGGCCCCCGGGGTCGTTGAGGCAAGCACCGCACGAGGCTTTGGAGCCTCCACCGGGAGTCGGAACGCTGAAGGCGCTGCCTGAAAGGTGCGGGAACCGGCGGATGGAAAGGCAGAGGGATTACACTCAGTTAGTTAGGCCGTGTTAAATGGAATTATCCAGCTTAATTACACCCTCCTCGCCCTCCGTGCTCCCTCCACACCTTCCCTCTCGTCTCGGGCCGGAACGGTGCGCGGAGCTCCTTTCGTCACAGAACATTAAGCCGCGCTAGCCTTTTGCGGGAAGTCGGTAGCAACGGTATACGTATAGCGGGGGCACTGCATGGGAAAAAGAAAGGTTAAATCTTTCATTACTCGCGCCCTCATTTTTCTTGTAGCAGCGGGTATTTGCTGCCTGTCGTTGTTTTCTTCCTGTTGTTACTTCTTCGCGCGAGCGCTTTCGTTTCTGTTGTTTACGTCATTCGAAACAATTTTACTTTGTCCCGCTGCTCATGGATTTAATAGTTGTTTCTTATTTCCCTAATCTGTTGCCTCACTTTGTTTTCAGACTTCGTGAGATTAACGTGGCCAGGCTATCGCCGGCCTCCCGTGCCTCCAGCGCACTTCGTTTGGCTTTCACTGTTTTCTTTTTCTATTCGCTCCTTTGTTTGGAAACTAATATATTTGTATGTGTTTACGCGAATCCCCCAAGCATGAACGGGCGGGCAGAGGATGCGGCTATACTTTGCGTGGTAAGAGAAGAAGAGGCAGATTAGGTAGGCATGATGCGCCGCGCAGCGGTGCGTTCCGGAACCAAAGTAATTAAAGGGTCTTCCAGCTGGTCGCTCCGCGTAATGCGGGCGACAAGCCGCACCCGCTCACCGCTGAAACAAAAGAAGACGACG
The DNA here is from genome assembly GCF_013339695.2 of Rhipicephalus sanguineus. Classification (NCBI taxonomy): domain Eukaryota; kingdom Metazoa; phylum Arthropoda; class Arachnida; order Ixodida; family Ixodidae; genus Rhipicephalus; species Rhipicephalus sanguineus. Next base: position 18,245,412 of record NC_051180.1, read on the forward strand.
ACAAGCTTTTTCGTGGGATACGCCCGTCGGCGCAGACCGTATAACCGACTGCGTGCGCTAGAAGAGCCTATGCGTGCGATTTGACACCCGTGTCTTGCGCTCGCGCCGCCATTAAGCACGCTGTCTCAGTCCGCATTGATTATTATATCAGACGCGTAGAAAACAAAAATGCTGGAGTTCGCGTAGGGGCAGTAGGCCGGAAGGACAGTCGTGAATGTCACGCCTACTTTTTGTTCACCAAGACTGTTTTCTCTTTTCTCTCTCTCTCTCTCTCTCTTTCTTCTCGCTTTCTCTTTCTTATGGCACGTGAGCTTTGACATACTCCGTGATGCCTCTACTCGCATCGCTGACCGGCTTACACAGCCGTGATGAGTAAGCCTACATATTTTCATTTCCCCTCTGTTCTCCTATCTTCTTTCTGTTCCGCTATTCTCGATCCATTTTTGCGCTCCGCCTTCTTTCTTACTGATGTTCGTCAAGCGCGCTCTGGTCCATGATACACGGTTAGCTTATTATTAATTAACCCCTTGCGTTCCTATACTCGCATTTCCGCCTGACAAGGTTTGGCACGCGCGGTCTATTCTCTGCGGCTCATCGTGACTGTAGGTTTTAGTTCTTTTCTCTACCGTCTGTGGCGCTCGCTACTGCTGGTGGGCGTCCCGATGGGGGCTTCAATGTGGTTGTAAGGGCTCGCGGCGGGTTCGTGCCTCGCGTGGACTTAGTTAAGCATGCGTACGAAAGCGAGTGTGGGTGCAGCGATGGTTGAAAGAAACATTTACACCTCGCGCAGTGATTTAACGGCAGTGGCCGAGATTGCCTGGTAGATAACAATCGAAGTCTGTGTTATGCTTCATGATCAAAAAAAAAAAAAAGAGGCAGAGAAAGAGATAAAGAAAAGTTAGAGTGGTAGCGTTTTTGCAGCCTACGACGTCTGAAGAACAGACGGCACATCCATGGTTTTTTTTTTTTTTTTTTGCTTCATTGCGAGCGGGCTCGGCTGCCATGGCAGGCGTGCTGTTTATACGATCACTTCCGGTAGAACAAGTTCGCGCGCCAAGATAGGCGTCCTTTGCGTGCGAAACATAGGCCACTGCGAATCGTCACGACGACGGGTTAAAACGTACTGCCCCTGATTTCTTTTTTTCTTCTCTTCACTGGCATACGCTCTCATTTAACTCCGCATTGTCTAGCGCTCGATGTTGTGTTGTCTGTCGGGTTCTCTTTCTCGGCTGTCACTTTGTTTTCTTGCTTTAGGCCATTGCATCGACTGGTATTTTGAAATGAGAGCGACGACTGCTGTTGCTGTGCTGGCAGCATTTTATTTTAGCTACAATGAAAATAAGTAAATATTCGCGCGTTATTCAGCGTAGTTATAATGCGAGTGTGATATATATAGACGATGATAATAGCACATGGTTAATGCTGATTACTTGCAACAAGAGATCATCTCTGCCAATTTAGCGACGCAGTTTATTTGGCTGACTTAATGGACATCTTTACGAACCTCTGTGTCCATGTAATGTTCTGTGTTCTAGCCCAATATGATTTTTAATAGTTTCTGTGGTATACAGTCAACAATAATAATTTCCGGTAAAGGAGCCTCACGAAAAAACTGAGTCACTTTAAGCCCTGGATATATAGGTAGCTTAAAATTCGTATTAAGTGCGGTGCGCGTAGTATATGTAGCGTTATCTTACACTGGAAGTGTCATGCCTCGACGGAGCAGAATTTTTTTCTTTTTTGGCACCGTGGATGTATACACTGGTCACTGTGCTCGGCTGCTGACCCGAAAGACGCGGGTTCGGTCGCGGCCATGCCGGTCGCATTACGATGGAGGCAAAATGCTTATAGCTCGTGTACTTAGATGCGTTCTGAACCCCAGGTGGTGAAATTTTCCGGAGCCCTCCGTTACGGAGAGCCTCGTCATCATACCATGGTTTCGGTACGTAAAACCGCATAAATTATTATTATTGGTATTAACGTACACTTTTATTCACTTTGCTTAATTAAGGAGTCGCGGCCATATCGCTCTTTGGATGCCAGAAGCCATACAGATGTGTTGACTAAAACGCCCCTGGGCAGAGCCTCCTGACCGTTACACGGTCGAGCAAGACTCGTATGCCTCACCGATGCCACATCTGGCGAGGAGAGGAGTAATAGGCCGAACGAGGCAGTTCGTCGCGAAAACGAGCCCCGTGGCGACAACCTGGGGCATTCGTGTTCCTTCGGAAAAGAAATAAACGCACGAAACAAAAGGCAACAAAGCGTTGGGCGAGCTATAACCGGTTCCGAACGGAAGACAGAAGACACCGAGGTGGCTCATTGTCCCCCGGCCGGGCGCGTCACTTCGTGCCACGCTCGTTCTTCATCCAAAGGCAGCCAGGAGCCTTCAGTTACCGCTGGAATGACGCGAACGCCGCCCCACGGGCCGTTGCGATGAAGCTAACGTGGAGACAGCGGAGTGCGAAGCTTGCCGAGAAAAAATACCGAGTGGCAAGAGAGCCGTTTCCGAAGTCCTTCCCCGCCGGGTTCCGCTATTCATCACCGGCGACGCACCCAACCTATCGTGGCAACAGCGCTCATTCTTGGACGCTGCGCGTATAGGAGAAACGTCTCTCACAGCACGCACACGAGTGCTCCTGATACTTATAGTGTGAAGTATAGAGCAAAGGGCTAGGCGTGCAAAAGTGAGCGAAGGAGACACTGGAGACAAAGGCACGAAGAGAGCCCAAAATCGCGCACGTCATAATTTGTCCCAGGAGGAGAGTGGGCAGATGTACACAGTTGAAGCGATCGAGAGGTTGTTGCTAGGAGAGAAGCACGCCTGGAGTCAGCGTGCGGGAGTAGTTAGAAAGTTTTGCCTGTTAGAAGTGAAGCAAATCGCAAAGCAGAAGATATCGTGACGATTCGTGATATGTCTCCTGAACTGGTGTTGAGTATATCCTAGAATCAAATAACGTCAAAAAAAATAAAAAACAAAGTATGCACCGGCTTTGGAGGAAGAGCGGGTGTGAGGTGTCTTGAGTGCACGTGTTGCTGATGTTTTCTTTCTCTGTCTAATCAAGTATTACCAGTAATCTGAGGGTTTATTTCGCCCGACTATTCCTTACCTCTCGTTCCACTTTCAAGGCTGGCCGATCCGCCCTAGTTATCCCATTGATAACGCGGGGAAACAGTGCATGTGCCTGTGACTAACTGTGATGACGAATATTATGAGAATTTAATTGTTACAATATTTACGCGAGGGATTCTGTCTCGCCGAAATAGAAGCAACTAGGAAGGTAAACATTTGGTTTTTATGTAACGAACTCGGAGATTACGTTAGTTTAAACGGCTTCATAGCTATGTATCCACAGCGAATATAAAATACAATTCAGCTCACAGCGAATCAGTGGTGCACTACATTGAAACTCGAGACCAGTGGTACATGCCCCTGTACACCAGCGCTGATGTTCTTTAAATATCCTTTACAGATTCGATGCTTAAATCTTATGCAGATTTTTCGACTTTCGCTATAGAAACGATATTGGCTTTCCAAACCACTCGGTTTTCTACGCCTTACCTAACTTGACCCCGAAACGCTGCCCACTTTAACAGAGGTGAGTTACACCATCGCGTCCTGTGCTGCCTTTCAAGTTGTTCTCTCGCCAAATGCGCGTTGGGCGTGTTCGCACGTCGTCACCGCGCGCGCAGTCAAAGAGCGATGGAGAGCGGCCATGTCTGGAGTACTACTCTTAATGGCCCACTTCCGACCTTTCTTCTCCCTCTAGTGGGTCGCACTAGGGTGGGCAACCGACCAGTCGCGTTCGCGCACTTTCACCCTCATATCCTTTTTCTTTGTGGACTGCTTGGGTCAGGGCATGGAAGAACCGTCCACCTCGTCGCCCCCCTTGCGACCATTCCTCTTTCCCTTCAGTTACGATTACTTCCAGTGCGCTATCGCTGCCATCGAATAATTGCAGCCCTGGCTCGATGAAGGATGCGGCTTCGCCGATGTCGAAGGGTTCGAGCGCCGTCCGCTGCCCCGGTGCTCCTGCGTCCATACCTCTTCCTCAACTTTATCTCGTGTCCCTTCTTGTTTCGTTTCGCGTTATATGTTGACATTACCGCTTGTGTTGTGTTCGGGCTCTCTTCCAACCCGTGCGAACGGCGTTTCTCTTTAAGTTTTCTCTCTTTTTTTTTTTTGTTTCTACTTTCACGATGCAGTTCACAGCGACACCGTCTGTTCTTCTCTACGCTGACAGCTGTGGTTAGGCGCGTCCTCTCCTGTGAACAAGCGTGCCGAACTAGTACAGGAGACGAAGGAGCGAAATGGTGGGCCTGCTCGCTACTAGAGATAGACTCGAAGGAACAAAAAAGGACAAACACGGGGGATTGCACAACACGGGGGGCTCAGGAAATGAGTGAGTCGAAGATGGAATCAGGTTGGTCGTAATTAGGAGGCACGGGCTCCTGGCTCCGTCTGAAAGCTACCATTTGTATGGGATGACAAAGTGAAGCGTCCTGCAGAAGATGCTATACGTTGGCTGGTAGTTTTTTTTTTATATTTATGTATATCCATCTCTATTGTGTTTTCTGCTCTGGTTGCCTCTTTACAAACTGTGTTTTGCGAGGTTCTCGATGTGATGTCAACCTCTATCACTGTCACGACAAAATGAAAAAAAAAAATGAAGGGGAGAAGTTATAGAAGTTAGTGGACGCTTCTAAGCAATGGTCTCCGCGCTGATTTCTCGTGTCGAGGAAGCGTAGAGAAGTTGCACCAGTATTTATAGCAGATTTTCGCCATTGTAGATGGTACTGGGCTAGACTAGTTGCCAACTCATCACTCGATATCCTGCGGTCCGCATTTATTTCCAGCGATTCGTTTCTTTTTTTTTCTAAGTATAACATCAATTCATTTTTTCCCTATACTATATGCCGTGTGTAAAAAAAATTCAGTACACAGACTACTCCCGCGGAAGCTGTTTAGTCGGATTAGCTGTGATTCGGAATCGTTCCCAAAATAGCGAAGAGAAAATATCAGTTTAGTTTACGTCTATAGTGGCATCTTCGAGAACACCCTGATCTATGGTTCGGCTCGCTTGCCCGCCTCTGCTTGCAGGCATTGCCTATATTGGGCTATCGAAGCCGTAACTCAGGCTACGCTGTACGACCTTATAATGCAAGATCGTGACCGCAAGGGGCAATTCGGTGTCCCTACCTCAAGGGAGCGTGCCTCCTTCGCTTGGTCTTTTCAACGCAATCGTGAAAACAAGCACAGAGTGGGCGCATGCTCAATCGCAAGACACAAGAGAGTGAAGACAAAAAGAAAAAAAAACTGAAAGCTAAAACGCTCGGGTTGGAAGGTGCTCCGCACTTCATTCCACCCTCATAGCAGTGGCAGAAACGCGTGCTTCGCACGCACGCACGAACACACGCACACGAACGCACACACATGCAACGCGCGCGCACACACACACACACACACAGACACACACACACACACAAGCACACGTGGTGTTGAGAAGAGGAAAAGTCCAGAGCGGAAGGGAGCCACCGAATTTCCGGGACCCATACTGTTGCGCTGCGCCTATAAATTCGAGGCACGCGCGACATCGCGAAACAGAGGCAGGAGAGAGCCTGAACCGGGAAGAAATGAAAAGAAAAGAGAGAAATAAAACCGTGAAGTACGGTAGTGCAGCGGGGTCTCTCGGCGAACAGTGAGGCCGGGGCTCGTCGTCGGACCCCGCGCTAGCTGCTCTGGAATGCGGCAGCAGGCGCCTACCGGTTGAAGGGAGTAAGGTATAGCGAGACAGAGGAAAGAGGATTGCACGCCAGGTTGGAAGCGAGCACTCCCGGCGTGCAGCCTTCGTAAATTTCAACAGGCACATGTGCCAAGGTATATTGCGTATCGACGCCGTGGAACGAATCTTGCCTGCGAAGTTTTCTCGGGCCGCGCCTCTTCCACCTCGGCGAGAGTGGCGGGGATGCGGATAGCTTTGACTCACGCATCGCTCTCGCTAAACGTCGCTATTTTGTTTTGTTGTAATAACACCATATATGTGTTGATGAGCACACAACACGGGTTCACAGGCAACGCGCATCTTTTCTTCAAAGCATTGCACCTCCTGTTTCGTCGTTTTTCAGCGTGGTAAATAAACATTCCTGTTGAAATCAAGAACTGCATCTTGAAATGGCGGACCGGCATGCGCTGCTTAAGGAAGGGGAGTTGAGGAAAAGTTGAACAAGCTTTTCCTCAGATATTCCAAGAAAAAAGCTTCGTTAAGATCTCTTTAACCTCTTCATCGTAGAAGCATGATGCCAATACGTGGCAACCTATAAGTAATAATAATTGTTCAAGTTTTAAGTCCCAAAACCACAATATGTCTATGAGGGACGCCATAGTGGAGGGCTTCGTAAATTTTGACCGCCTGGGATTCCTAACGTGCGCCCAAATAAACTAAATCTATAAGTACCCGGGCCTCTAGCATTTCGCCTCTATCGAAAGCCGGGGTTCGATCCCGCAACCTTTGGGCCAGCATGTCGAGTTCCATAACCGCTAGACCACCGCCTATACGGGAGGCTCAACTTTGTTGACAACAGCCTGTGTCAGCGAGCTGTATACTCTTTGAAAGTAGCGACACTGTTTTGTACTGATGAATTCAAATGGCATGTAAGGTTGCATTCAAGTGCGTATATCCTCATTAGCCACGATGCCCATGTGACTGCTCCCAGTATATAACCGCCACTTGACTATTCAAAACGCCCGTGTTATAGGCTTCCCGACGTGCGCGTCATTTTTCACATATACTTTACACGTATCTGGATAAAACAAATACAAGATATGCATTCACGCAGCCACAAGCAACCATATTTGGCCAGGTCATCTAAACAGGTTGTATGTGAAGTGACCATGCAGATGTGTTGCAGATAAATATCGTGCGGCATGAGTCTGCATAAAGTATCGTGCTTTCTTTTAAGTGGCAGACTTCGTATAACTTACGTAATCTTAATCGCTCAGTAATTTTCTTGCTATCCGCCTTTGTTATGTTTCATTTTGGAATTCAGTCTCTGGGGCTCGTTAATTTCGCATGTCTTCAGAGCGTTGTCATCGCTTCGGGTGGGCCTTTTTCCCAGACTCGCATCATGTAATATGAAAATCAACTTCACTCACATGTTACCATCGGCTTGGCACGGAACACCGTCATCCGATCCACGTTTTTCTTTTGAACTCAATACAATCAGCTCGACGTCATCATAACGTTTACTCCACGTCCACAGCCTTAGGCCGGATCATAACATCAGCTCTCTCCCTCTCCACTTCGCATAAGCGCAGTCATCCGTGCGTCCTGTTAATGTCGTTAAAGAGCGTCATCAGACCAGTTAAATGTAGTGCGAGCTCGCGGCAAATTAAGTGTAGCGAACGGCAACCAACGCGGCGCGCCGCGGGTCACAGACAAGAGTCGTCAGATACCCCTCCCTGGCGGCGCTGTTCAGTCACCATAACGGAGGGACTTTCTTCCCGCAATGTGCGCGTTGTCTCTTGACTGTGGCCTCTATGAGCCGGCGTTTGCTGCTGCTGCTGCTGCTGCTGCACGCCAGCGTTACTGCGTCCCAACGCTTCATATCCCTGCTGTGGCTAATCCGCTTACGGAACGGCCCTGCCGCTCATCCCCGAAGCAACAATGCCTCATTAGCCTTTGGCCTGCTCTCTTCTTTGCGTGGCCGCGCCGAGCGGAGTCCTTTTGTGATCGGGAGCGGCGCCCGCAGTTTCGCGACCCCGTGTTCCCCGCAAAGCTGGCACTGCTGCAACGCCTCCTGGAACCCGCCATAATGTTCTTTATTTTTACAGGGCTGTACACGACTCGTGGCAACTTAGCTTTCGTCGCGGAAGGCGACATTAGCGTAACCGAGTTTACTTTTAAAACTACCCCACCACGCGGATATATGTGTGTTCGTGGGACTATCGCTAACGGCTTAATGTCCGCGCCCCCTTTTTGCTGAGGGGCAGCGTCCGTTGCGTTGAAAGCGCGTTCAATACTACGACAGCACGTGCGCGAACTGGGTCTACCGCGCGTATAACTAGATTGCGAGCGGCCTCTCCGATATCATTCTTGCGAGCTCTGCTGACCCCAATCGACTGGATATACCGACGAGATACCATTCGGTTGGTGCCTTTTCGTGTACGACACATATTGCCTCATCAGCGTTGTAATAGCTGTATTTTTCTTTTGCAGAAATTATGTTGCATTGTACAGATACAATTGCGTGGAGCAGGTTCTGACGATCGCAAGTAGCCCAGCTATACGCACACTTGCGCTCCGGATTAATTCTGATCGCCCGGGTTTCTTCGGCATTAAAAACGTTTGTGCATTCTGTCTGTATTGAAATGTGGGCGCCAAAGAACGAGAAACGTTGTGAAATGACGCTACATCTTCGAAAGTATGGATCACTATCTCAGTAGTCCACACGACGCTCGATTTGTCTATGGCACCTTTAACCATGCTTCGTTCACTCGCACCAAACGATGAATCCTGTATGAGGTGAACAAGTTCACACGGTCTTTCTCTGCACGACCTGTGCCGGTGAATGGGCCCTTTTGGGCTCGCTGATTAACCGCTGCTCTACACTGCGCGCGGTCTTCCCGTAGAGCAGACCGCCACCATGCTGGCCTGTTTTATAGCAGTAACCATTGTTGACCTACTAGTGCGGTGTGGGGAGCGACCGGCTTGTTCTTTGCCACCGAGCGCCGTTCACACCGCGCTTTGCCGTGCGTGACGTCAAGAGAGTCACGTGTCCGCATCCCCAGTGCCGGGCTGTTGTGGGGGAAAGACCACCCCGTAGGAGCGATGTAGCAATGCGGTGTGGCATCGCGCTGTAAGTGAAGCTGCGAACGTAGCCAGGCACAGTTCACAGTGCTGCCAGCAAATGACAAAGAGGGTAGAGGGGGTCCACAGCCCTTGGAGATCGGAGTGGCGTGAATACGGTGTGATGTAGGTTGGGAAGTACACCGGTAAATGGAACGACGCGTTAACGATGTGACAAGTGAATTGATTCGAGTTCGGGGAGGTTTACTGGAAGTGATGCTCCCACGGGTGGTCCCTTCTTTCTCTTTTTCTCGTCACGTGTTCCAGCATGACTGACTTTCTGGCTTTCCTTCGTGACTCCTTTCTCCCCGCCACGTAAAGAGAAACGCGGCCGTACAAGGTCCAAAAGTAAAATACTATGGGCAACAGCATCAGCGCCCATTTAGCGGTGGCGTTATAAAACTCGAACGAATTCGCAGTCACGCGCTCACCTCCCACTGACCGATCGGGGGAGGACCGTACAATCAAGAGAAAGCCGCGATATTCGGGAGGTCGCGAAACGCTCCCGCACCATACTCCTATGTGGTGTATAGAGTCCAATACACACGAACGTAGTACTCGGCTGAAGAGACCCCGAAAGCTGTTGGCTTCCGTTGCGCGACCGTCCATCATAGGGAAGGAGCGACTTAACCCAATTAAGGCGAAATTCGAAGGGCGTCAGGCTCGTCGGGGCATACGGCCTCCTGAAAGACGCAGCCAGACCCTGCGCAGCCAAACGGCCAGGATGACTCGTCAAGTGGCCCGCGTCCCTGACTCGCTGCCTCGCGTTAGCGCAATCAACGAGTCTGCACGTGCGGGGGTCCCGCTCGGCTGGCGACGACGGCCGTGCCCGCGGTGTCGCTTTTCAGTCCTTTTAATTTGCCGTGTGAAGTATGACCGCGGCGGCGGGATCCCATCCCCAGTCAACGTGCTTGCCCGCTGTTCCCTGTTCTATCATGTCGATGCAGTACTAGTTCTTATTTTATTTTATTCTTTCATTGTCTATTCTTTTTCTTTCCCTGTACCAAGTAATATATCCTAAACGCCAGGCACCTATACGTCACGTCAGCATACAAGCTCTCGGTGTCCACGTGTCGTGATTTCGTTAGACGTAACATGATTACTGCATCCCTTAAACGCGGGCTAATTGGGTTTGCGTGCGATCTCCTTTTGTTTTGTTGTAGTGTTATGGTTTTGAGCGTAAGCCACGTCAGATTACTTCTCAGTAGAGAAAATATACGTGGAAATTCGGTTTCGCGGCACAGTCATTCCTTTCCTTTCTCATTTATTTGTAATATCCGCGTGCAATAAATTTTCTTCTTTTTTAGATTCTTAAAATGTGAATGCCAGTTATCCTTATTACAACGTGCATGTTGTAACGTGTCTAAATTTTGATCATCAATTATGCACCTTTTGGGGCTCGAGCGCTATACGTGTCGTAAACACCGTATTCACGCACTAAATGTGTTAGTTGAAACATGGCCATTTTCGCTCCGTCTCCCAACGAACAATTTTTGAAGCGTGATGCATTAACATTGGCTTTCGTTGTGCTTCGAAGCTGAGCTCCCGTGAATTTGGATTTACATGTGCTTTACTAGCGTGCTTCATGGGAACCTAAAAATAATAACTGCCGTTCTAACGGCAGCGACATTTTGAAATGTTGACCAAATTCAACGCAGTTGGTTCTCAGTCACGCCAATAGGCGAAGAGTGAGACGTATGGTTTCGGTTAGGATTCGCAATGCTGTTCGTTTGCAGTTGCTGCACTCCCCATCAACGACGTATTGCGAATCATGATGACGTGCGAGATGATGTGATGACAGCGACGGGTTTTGTCTGTATGCCTTATCATCGTCCTGCATCTGTGACCGTCCTCGCGTGAAACTATAACGACAGCTCTACTCAATGGCTCCCAAAACCGACACGAACAAAAACACCCTTTTAAATCAGCCGGACATCGTACGCCAACATTCGAACCCCTTTCGTTTCGGGCCCTAAAGGCAACCCCATAGAACTTGCACTATCTATTCGCTACAGGAAGAACGTCCTCAGCTCCGCATTCTGTATAGCTTTTCGTGTTCTTTCTTCCTGAAGCCACGGCGGCCGTGCGCTCCAGCAGCGTCGAAAAACACTGATTGATGCCTCGGAAATGCACACTGCTGAGGAGCGACCGGCGGCGATTGAAAAATAATGTTGCATAAAGCTAGATGCTCTTATTTCCCCAGCACAGCAGTTGCACACCCCGCCCATGTACTGCACGTGGTTTTGAGAGTTGATGTGAAGCCCTGTCGACGCCGGGGAAATAGTGCTACACCCCCCCCCCCCCACCTCCACCCCGAAACCGGAAGCAGCATCGGCATGCACGGGCCACCGACTTCAACCCTGTCGTCTCTGTCATCCGTCGTGTCGCATTCATATTCAGATGCGCAGCGGCGACAGCGCGCCGATCATTTATTCCTTCCGAAGCGATCGCGGGCAGCCAATAGCCGCTCGCGTGTTTTCTATGTACGCAGTGGCTACATATACATCGACAGAGCGGGAGGTCTCTGGCGACCGTATACAAAGAGTCGTTGGCGCGAGTGCTGCTTGTTGTGCTGCGTGGGCCACTTCTCTATAAACAGTTAAATCTGAGAACGAAAAGATGTTTTTCTTTCTTTCTTCTGTAGCCGCCGCATGATGGGCGCGAGATTCTTTCTATACGAGGCGCGCGCGCTGCGTGATCGTCGTTACGCGACTCCAAACATGAATACGATGCGATGGACAAATGTTGCTATGACAGAAGGGCAAGAGATAGAGAGATGGAATTGAAGCTCCTGCGTCGAAAATGAATACGCGCATCTGCGAACGAAAGTCGAGCGCCTAAGACGAGCCTGTGCCAAAAACTTTCATCCCCTCCCGGGCGAGCCTGGTCTTTCGCTTCGTCAAAGTCATTCGACGACGAAAAGTTGGCCTTTATTCATAAATTGGGCATGTTTCGGTCACTAAGGCGCCGCGCTCGCCGTTCATGTACGATACTTCTCCATATTCGTCGATTCTGCTGTTTCCTCCGTTGGCCTATCGCTCCCTCTGCATTGTCGCTTTCTCTCTCTGTCTGTCTCTTTGTTCTGAGAAACGACCACGAATGAATAGACTCATCGAAATCGCCAGAGCGCGCGGGTAGAGGAAGGAGAGCGACCATCGCCCTTAGAAACCATGCGGCTACAGACGGCTCCATATAGACCAATGAGCACGTGTACGATTCCTTTTCGTCGACAAGCAGGGTATATACGAACCGATGGACTTCAAAAGGGCGCATATTTTTCACCTATTGTTATCGGTCGGAGATAATACCACTCTCTCTTCGGTTGCTCGATATTATTTTGTCCGTTGCGGACGACTGTGTTCTCTGGTTCGAAAAGCTAAAGCCCCCCCCCCCCCCTGTATATATATACTAACGGGGCTGCTATCTTATGCATGAAATCACACGTTCCTTTACACCCTTCTTTTCTCCTCCGTTACTTCTGCGGCCTCCCCAATTCGCCATTTGCCTGTTCCCCCATCGCTGAAACTCGCGATACGTTACTCTGGTCGCGCCGGCCGCCTCTTTCACTTACAAAGCGCGTTGGCGATCGTACACAACGTGAACCAGGAAGGCGGAACGCGTCGTATGTAGCCCGCGGCGTAGTGGAAAAGTCGCGCAAGTAAGCAAAAACATCGCTTGAAAAGGGAAACAGGAACGTTAGAAGTCTTGAGTTGTGATCGAGAGGCTTGCAGAGTGCGAGCAGAGGCGGGACAGGCGACCGTGCGGATGAAGAATAGATCTCGGGTCGGGACACTCCGTGGCCGCGCGCCGATTTCGTCCCGAATAGGAATCCGCCGCGCACCACAAAAGGAACGTGGCGCGTAATACAAAAGGAACAAATTTCTGGGAGACATATTTCCGCGCTTCTCGGCCTTGCGAAGCAGCAGAAAGGAACTCTCTACAGCTGTAGCTACGCACGGAGAGAAGAAAGAGAAGGGAAGTATGGAAAAACTAAAACTCGAGACAGACGTCGCCGTCTTGCGCGGACGCATTCAGATACGGAGCGATTTTCGCCACCAAATCGGATTTAGTTCGCTCGCCCTTTTGTTCGTTCGCGAAATCGGGAAGCACCGCGGGAATAAGGGAAAAGACCGAGGGAGCGGGGTTATATCCTTTTGTGCGATCTGCATTGCGCACGAAAAACGCGATGTGCCCGTGTCTTCCCGATTCGGGACGCTGAATATGCATATTTCGCTCGCGCACTAGATCTTGCACGCGCGGGGCTCGGCTTTTTTTTTCTTTAGTTCTTTATATGGACATCCCGTGGTTCCAGAAAGCCGGGATGATAGCGCATTCGCGTGTGCGGTATATATAGTCGATGACCATACAAGCGGTGGCCCCTTGCTCGGTGAGACGAGATCGAGTAATGGGCCGAAACAGGAGACAAAAACTTTGAGACACGTTTCCGCCTTGTCTCGCTCTACGAGTCCCACAAGATCTCGCTGCTCACCACTGCTCGGCGGGCGATATCGTGCCAGATCGCTTGTTCCCGCTTTGTAGACGAGATTACTTCCTTTTTTTTTACTTCTTTCACCTACTTCGTTCCCTCTCAACCGCTTTTCGACATAATCGTGGCCATCTTGGCCTACCCGCCTCGCCTCACCAATGCGCGGTTGTATTGTTCCTGTATCTCCATTCGTCTGTACGCTTCATGCATTACAGCCGTGCCGCCTATGTGATGCCTTAGCCGGCGGCGCGTTTGCACACCCCTAAAAAGCGCAGTAGCGGAACTTTCGGTTGCCGTCACATGCGGGAGAGTCACGTGACGTGAGTGGGAACGAAACGTGTGACGTCAGCACGTTGCTGTCGGCTCTGGTTCTAGTAGTAGTATAGTGATACTGGCAAAATAGTAAGAACCGCGAAGCGGCATGACGTATAGGTTACTGCCCTATTTAGTATTTTGAAACAAGAAAAGTAATAAAGAAAAATTGTGGCGCTCTGTCCTCCATGAACGGTAGAGTATCTCGTGTTTCGCTCCGATAAACCTACTTCAGAAATGCCAAATGCCGAGAAATGCGGAACAAACTCACGGTTTGATAAGCAAGATCTACTCGAACTTTCTTTCCACAAGAAGTCGTCAGGCCCTATATGCACTGAGCTTCCTGGTGCGTCACTCTGCTGCCGATCGACTTTAATGACTTCGGTGGCTCCCTTCACGTACACTGCACAAAGGCGGTGCAGAGCACTTTGCTGTTCCGAATCCGACAACTTCAGCCTCGTGACACGACAGCTTCATCCTCGTCTGTAGCGCTGTATACAACGCGCTTCAGGTCCGGCCGAGGCTTCCGAGTGACCGATTTGTTTCCTACGCCTGCCGCGCCGCGTCTCTTCAATCAACCATCGACGTGCGGAAGCGGAAGACACGTGGCGGCACGTACGCACGCGCACTTCGGTTTTGCCCACTGGCTTTCGCTGCTGTTCGGAAAAGCGCGTTTCCGTGTACTCAACAGCGAAGCCAGCAAAACCGACCAGGCAGGACGCCGCCGTCCCCTTCATTTCACCTCGCCACTGAAAGTCCAGAAAAAGAACGAAACAAGCAAGTGTGCCCTCTTTCCACTTCCCTCTCCCTCTTCTCCTGCATCAGGGCTATACATTCAGCGTTTGCGTCTGGTAGCGGCTCTTTACTGGGCGCGCACCGAGAGCGCCCGACACTTGATGAATGTTCGTTCCCCCCAGCCTTCCTTCTAAAGCGCTTGGTCGACAGCGGGACAAACCGGCAGCAAAGCGAAACGCAGCCATCAAGAGCCCAGGGAACGAGGAGCAATCCAGGAAGGAAGTTTGCTTCCAGCGTGGCGCGTGCACTGCATACAAGCAGGAGAAAACAAAAGAAAATAAAATGAAAAAAGGCACAGAAAAAACGGTCCCCCAGGGCGCAAGTCGAGAACGAACTAAAAATAACAAAGGTAAATTGTTCCTGTCCTCGGGAGAGTGGCGAGAGGTTTCGGACGTACCGTGCATCATGCAAAATTGTAGCAGTCGCTGCAGCCATGGGAAAAGGGTTGCTGCAGTACACGGCAGAAGAAAACCGGCACGGTTGGAATTGCCGTCCAAGTTCCGGTGTTGTTCCTTTTTTTTTCCGATGCATGCGACTCGGTGAAGGGTCGTCGCTTCTAGAATCCCGTATGCAGCGGTGAGCGACAGAGTACCCGATGCAGCCATGGAGCAAAAAGATCAAGAGAGATATAAGAGGTTCGCGAGGAAGGAAAAGGAGGAACCCCTCCACCCCCGCTTGCCCCCCCCCCCCCCCCCCCCCCCGCTTTCCACTATTCCCAACCGGGACATTGGAGTTTCCACGTGGCGTCCCAGTGGGGGACATGCGAGGACAGCGCCGCCCGTGAGCGAGCCGAGTAGGACAGCGAGGCAAAGTACTCTGCGGCTGATGATGCAAGTCGTCGCGACCTCCGTCCATCTTCATTGCTAGCTGGCGTTAGCGCGGGCCATCTTTTTCCAGCGGCTTCGCCAAAACACGATGGCGTGTGGTCCCGAAATGCAGTGCGCGCCGCCACCGTTATACGGTTGCCCTTTCTTTGAATACGATGCATAGTTTCCCCAAACTCCCCCACATCCCCGCTGCCAGCTCCGAAACCATCTAAACAGCTTTGCCCCCAGCACCATACATGCAACCCCCAGAGCCACGTAGGCCTTTCGTCCCTGAGGCATCACCGGCACTCCGCGAGACACGGCTTGCTTCTTGGTGAAGCGCTTTTCCATGCACGAGGCCCCGTTACCCGAGAGCTCGTGTGCCGTGTACTGCGGAGACGTGTTCTGCCGAGAAAGAGGTCGACGACGACGCATGCCCGGCTCGCTTGCGTCGTACAGCCGCAGTGCCGGTGGCGACTGATGGTCATTCGTGGTGCGCGCGCACTTCGACCTTATACGAGCGAGTGCCCAGACTCTTTAAAACGGTGATGGGTGGACCTTGCTGCGCTCGGGGTCGGGCCTTGTACCGAGCCTCTCCGTCGCTTTCGCGAGTCTCCAGTCCCACACTTCCCGTTGCGTGCATGGCTCGTTTTCGCAAGCTCGTTTGGCTTGTCACGTGGACGGCTTGAAGTTGGGAGTTCTGTATCGTCCTCCACACCGTTAGTGCGACACTGGCTCTAGGTTGCCGTTCTGTTTTTCAACTTTTGCTTAATGGACGGCGTCCAGGGCAGGCAGCCGTTCAGGGCGTTTCACAGCTGTGCGTCTCGAGCTTATAGTGATTTGCTATATAATACGGTTATCTAGGGTTTATAACAGTATTATATACAGCGCCGGTGCGTGCTGTTGTGCGTCGACGTGTCTCTTATGCACGGAACTCGTTATATAACATTTCATCAAGTTTATCTGTATGCATTGCAGGTTTAGTTGGTTTAGTGGCAAGTCCAGTTCGCACCTTCCAATGAATTAGTCCATATTGTGATTATTTGTTACCATAGCGTGTATTAGCTTAAGTGTAAAAAACTATTCGACGCTCTTCTAGTGAGGAATGTCATAGAGGCATTAATACCAACCATGTACTGTAGAAGATGGTATGTAGAGACACAGTACCGGATCACCTTCATCGCTACATAGGCCTAATTATCAATGCATTCCGCCCACTGCGTTTAGCAGCGTAGCAGCGTGATGCTTTAATGCTGCAGTGAACGGCTGCCATCACCTAACCGATAACTACGGAAGGTCCCTGTAATTTGCGATGCAGAGTATGTCACCACGACTTCTTTACAAGGACACACACAAAAAAAAACAGTATAATTAAGGACATTAAAGTGCTGACTTGCTCAGTGTTTCGCTTTAGTAAGCTTAAGAAAAAGAAAAAATGTCAGGCTAAAATAAAAGAACAAATTTAATGGTAAGACACATCAGGCAAAGAAAGTGCGACCCTTCCCCACTTTTTACTCAATATGCACACAGCTATAAATTCAGGATTGTCAGAGGCAAGTCAGGTTATTGCACTTCGTACGTCACATTGCTCAGTGTCAAAATATCACAATGTGTGGCAAGGCACACTGAACACATGGCTTCATGGCAGGTAATTGATGGAAATCACTAGGCACTTCTGGAAGTCTGCTAAGAACACTTCAAATTGCATGAAAGTTGTTGTACTATTAGCAGCATGGTGCAGCGTTCCACATCAAATACATTCTTGTACAATAGCCCTGGTGCAATTTCTTGAAGATGCTAAGTTGGCATCTTCAAGAAATCGCACATTGCCGACACACGCAGACACTCACACAGGCATGGCCAACACACACATACACTCAAAGTAGTTGTCAACTGCTTTAATAAGTTGTGTGACCTTTTGTTTTTGTTTCTTTAAGTACCCAAGGACAACAGAAAAATTCAAATCTGTTAACATCCATCTTTATTCATATAAAACCTTCCAGTCACCCCATCAAAAAGAAGAAAGTCATAATTTAGTTGGTGTAGCGCTTGTTTCTAAACATCTAGGGCGAGTACCACGTGCTAGAAATAGGAGAAAATATAATTTCATTATATGCTAATATCTAAACGGTGTCAAAAGTCGAAAACTTGTAGTACGCTTGAGCTTCGCCTTCAAGAGTAGAACGCGATAGCGTAATCGGGCCCCGTGCGCATCGCCTTCTCAATTGCTAGCCTAGCTTCGGTTCTCAGAGCATGCCTCATCCGTGCCGCAAGGAAACTAACGTCTGTGCGCGTTACATTGGCCATTTCAAACGGTCCTGGAATGCGTACTGCAAGTAGAGTTGCGCAGTGCCCACTACGCCATAATTCTTCCTCTTGAGAATCAGCGAAGGGCCCACTACGCGCCCGTAAGGCAACACGCGAACCTACGCAGCTGCTCACTTTATGCTTTTGCTGCTGATGATCATTAAGTATGTTTGAGCGCTTTGTTATGGGTGGGCCTTTAAAACGCGCACTCGCGGCGCAATACACATGTTTTGACGCCTGGCGCAATTCTAAGCTTCTGCCACGCAATATTACGTGTGTTTAGGAGACTCCACCCACTACAAGGTATCCATAAGGTTTTTTTTTTTTTCGAATCTGTTTGAAGCAAAGGCGTGGCTCAGTGGTAGAACACCTGCTTGCCACACAGAAGGCCTGAGTTCGATTCTTACTCGAACAATAATTTTTATTATTTATTTTCCTTGCACCTTTCTCGATTTTTCGGTCACGAACAACGCTGATTTTTCGCTCAAAACCAACGACACGGACGCCGACGCCGGAATTTCTGCGAAACGAGCTCTTTAACGCTATCGCGTTAAAAGGCAATCGATTGGAGCATGTAGTAATTTATTGTATTTGCATCGATGGAGCAGCTTGGTTAGATCTCTTGGATACAATCATCAAAGTGTCGTCGTGCTCACATTGTCAAACCGTCCACACGAGACGCAGTAACTCCCAGACATCACAAGGAGGCAGACGTAGAGCACCAAAAAAAGCAAAACGTTAAAAATCAAGAGAGAGAGAGAGAGAGAAAGAACGTTCGCTGAGGGGCCCGTGAGAGTCAGCAGTTAATACAAACATATCTGGAAGGGTGGCTCGCGCTGGGATGTATGCAGATGTCCCGTCGGTACGTTCAGCCCGTCCCTGCATGACTCGAAAAGGCAAAGCTGCACTAAGAGAGAGAACTCCGCAAAGGCACGCGTCCAACTCATCGGGGCCTCGAAAACGAATCCATCTCCCTCCAATCGAGCACGGACGGTCTGCGTTTGTCTGCTCTCAGAACCGTGCACACGGTAGCCCCACGGTGGAACTCAACTCGGTATAAGAAGCCCTATACGTGCGAGTGTTGGGATGAAAGAAGGGGTGGAGGCCGGGCGGCAGAAAGCGACCGTGCACCGCGGCTGGACCCGGGCGCGACTGCGGTAGACAGGTGGGACGGCTCCCTCGACCCAATTGATTTGGGGGAGCCTGCGGACGGGCCGCGTTCCTGACCGCCTTCTCGTCGTCCTGGGTGGGGCTCAGGTGTCAACTGCAGCGCTGAGCCTCGTCGCAGCGGTGAGAAGAGAGCAGCTCGCGTGCCCTCTTCCCTCGACGGTGCGACGACGCAACGACCGGTGCCGCTGACGTACGCGCCGACCGTCGTGCTGTCCAGGAGAGGACGCGGCACAAACCGACGCCGAAGTCTGCTTGTTTCATCGCCGCCTCGTCGGTTCCGTTATTTCCGTACAGCGTTCGCTGAAAGAGAAAGATGCATGTACTGCATCCAACGCAGAGCTCACTCTGTCGGCTTAATACACTTTCTTCGGTGCGTAAAGCCAATACAACATGCCTTTTGCTCGATGCAATCCTTCTGAATGCGCTAGTAGTAGACTGCAATAAGCCAGCAAAGAAAGTATTGCATGTTTCATGGATGAAATCGAGCCATTTTAACGTGCGTTTTACTTTGGAATGCTTTTCCACCCTGCTTCGTAAATTTCAAGTGAGAGCAGGTGCCCATTATAGTCAGGCTCGGTCCTAGAAACCGGCCACTATCCTACTGGTTCAGTCTGTAAGCAATCGTATACCTGGACTGAAAGGGCCTTCATCATCTCAACTTATATGTCCGAAGCCAGCATTTTCTCCATTACCCAGCGCATCGTGCTAAACAGCTTGCTTAGAACGGATTTGATGGGCTAGTGGTGACATTGCCAGTGGCATTAAGAGACGCTGAGGCGAAGCAGTTGCCAGACTTGACCACTAAGTTGGAACTGCCCGTCTCTCAACACATAGCTGTAAATCTACAGAGAACATAAAGGAAGCTTGTCTCGTGTTGCCTGTTTGATATCCTCCGTAAATCTAGACCTCTATACGTACGTGCAATATATACAGTAAGGCCAGTGGCGTTATGCTACTCCTGTAAACTGTGCACTGTAAACAAGCTACCTTGCTCTTTCTCGATGAAGAAATCACCTTACAGGAGCTGTCAAAACGCTGCACCTAACAACCTGACCCAATAGTGACTGACCGCCGTGCCCCCTTCGCATGCAGCGCAGTTTATCTAGCCGAGTGTATGGGTATAGACAAGACGAATAGTACAAGACGTACATACACGCAGGACGGGCACCGTGAGAGCCCAGGCGTCGCGCTGTTCTTTCCCTTTTTTTCTTTTTTTTTCTTTTTGCGCAAGTGGCTCGTCGGCGATGCGGTGGTGCTTGTCCATGCGCGCAGCGCGGGACGTGAACGGCCTGCGGAGAGATATTGATGTCACGCGAAAAGCTGTGTCTTTCCCGCGTTGTGCCCCTGTCTCGTGTATATATATGGCTGGCGCTGTGGTCACTCCTGCTGGCTTTGCTCGATTGTTGTTTCGAGATTGTGCGCGAGGCGCGCAGCCCATGCACTCCTGCTCGAACAGCGATCCCTGTAACAGACGTGCTGAGGTACATGTAGGTGCGGCGCACGGCACTCAGTTTTGCACCCCAGGGTAGGCTTTGCCGTGATTGTCAACGCTTGCGATGACTTCGTCAGCCCTTTCTTTCTTTCTTTCTTTCTTTCTTTCTTTCTTTCTTTCTTTCTTTCTTTCTTTCTTTCTTTCTTTCTTTCTTTCTTTCTTTCTTTCTTTCTTTCTTTCTTTCTTTCTTTCTATGAACCCGCATTGAACACCAGGCTCTTGCTTTCTTCATACTCATACGCCACCGTCAGCCCACAAACTAACAGAAATAAAGCGAAGAAAGCGCGCGTATATCAATGCTGCGCGTGCAACAAGTACTCGCTCATATACCTTAAAGTGAATAGTGCATTTCGGTAGTAGTCAGCACTCATGCCAAAAAGAAAAATTCGTGTTAGAAGATTCATCATCATCATCATCAGTCTGTCTACGCCCACTGCAGGGCAAAGGCCTCTCCCACGTTCCGCCAATCAACCCGGTCCTGTGCTTTCTGCTGCCACGTTATACCTACAAACTTCTTAATCTCATCTACCCGCCTAATTTTCTGTCTCCCCTTCACGCAATTGCCATCTCTCGGAATCTTGGAGTGATGGAAAGGAAAATGATAGGTGTACCCTTAAGAGACAGGAAGAGAGCAGAGTGGGTCAGGGAACAAACGGGGGTTAAGGATATCATAGTTGAAATCAAGAAGAAGAAATGGATATGGGCCGGGCACGTAGCACGTCGGCAGGATAACCGGTGGTCATTAAGGGTAACTTAGAAGATTACTGCATTAAAAATCCGAAGTGAAAATGTATTTCCCCGATCTGCTTTTTCTTTATTGATGTGGTTTAGAGGAGATATTGGTGCCTTTGTTGATGCCGGCTACTCCTCTTCGCACGAAAGACATGACCAACGGTACATAGAAACTTGATGAGAACAGGAGACAGATAAATGTCGCAGACATCTGCTAAGTTTGGTGCATTATAGTAAAATAATACTGAAGAAACTCGCACAGTTCCGCAAACACGTGAAAGTGGTCAAAAGAGTATAGAAACACGCATACTCTTCTTCTTCTTCTTCTCAGATATTATTATATTCTGCATGTCACTAACATGGAAGTTTCCGACCAGTGAGGGGTACCTACACACACTAACTTCATTCCCCAGCAGGCCACCAGTGTACTTGGCCAGGCTTACCTCGTCTCGAAGGAGAGCCTATGGCCAACTTCGTCCCACGCGCAGTCATCGGAGCGAACCACGGTCGTACTCGGCCCACGAGTACCACGCCCAGCTGCACTCGGTCGCAGTTGCGCCTGTGTGGCGACGCGCACGTTCTCAGGCTGCAAATACACGTATGTGCTGCAATGCTTATACACACGTGTCTGTAGATATGGCTATACACGCCACTACGTGTCGTCGTGATATACCGGGCGCCTTACTTCTGCTTCTGCGCGTTTAATTAGGTCCTCGCCTTGGCGTCGGTGTCTATGCCCGCACCTCCGTTGGGTATACGCGACGCGGTCTCGTCACCGCCGGTGAAGCGAAAGCTCTGGCAAGTAGATGCGGTGGGCGAGGTCGTTCTGGACGGGTCCGCTGTGGGGCGAAGAGGAGTCGCTCGTACCGAATGATATATTATGCCGTGGAAGAGGCGTCGGTGTACCTCTGTGGTGTGTTACAGTTTATCTTCTTTGCGCCTGTTACCACGCTCGCTTGCTAACCGAATGCAGACAGCCATTGCGGGCAATAGTATTCAGCAGTGTAGGAAAGGTAGTTGCGTTAAGTGTTTCGCGAGATATAGCGCTCATATTAACTTTGGCACCGAGATTGCCACGTTGAAGTTCCGTTTACGCTTGTGTCGGGACGGCTAGCTAATTTCCTTGACGTGCCAATGACAGACCTGATTGAGGTCATTCAGCAGCAAATCGACCGTCGTAGTGGGTTCCAAACTTCCATCTTTCCATCTATCGTGCTCCTTCGCAGATGGCACAAGCGCAAAACTGTAGTGTACCCACGTCATGACCACATAGTCACTCGTGGGTTTAGCAGTCGATCGCGTCCGAGTTTATAGAGTACAACGGAAGCCTAATCACCCTGGAAAGCGGAACAACGCAGAGCGTTGGTGAAGCGGTCGTCACTGTCCGGCTGCCGCGCTAAGCACTGACGCGAGCGCCACCGAGCGGTCGGCAACTTAAAAACAAAGTGAGCTTCGAGCGTTTGATGCGCCTCCCGCGCCTGACGTCACAAGAGCGAAATGAAAGCGCGCGCGCGAGCTATGCCGTTTATTTTTCGTTTCTTAGCTCGGCGATCGTCCGGCCGCTTTCGGGCGGGTCGACACAGCAAGCCGCTTTCTTCTTCCGCCAACCCTTCGTCTTCCTCTTTCACTATGTGTGTGTTGTCCCGGCGGGACTGTTCCCGCCTCCGGGACCATTAGCATACGTGTCCACTTGCTTTCCAATCCCGCGATTCACTCGCCTTCAACAAACCCTCGCCCCAGCTGTTCCAAAGCTCGACGCGAGTTTGGGGACGGCTCAGTCGACTGCCTTTGCAGCGGCGTGCCGGCGAAACGCGCATCTTTAAAACCATGGGGCATCTAAAGCTCCGCCCATGATAGCAGATCCTCGTCGTCCTTTCGGATTCCTTCGCCACCCTATCTATCCCTCGTCGCTCTCCCCTTTCGCTTCCTCTTTCGCCCAACTCAGGCATCACTTCGTACGAACGCTCTCTCTCTCTCTCTCTTTCCATTCAGTTTCCCTCCACAGTTTCCGTCCCGGCATCCCTGCACAGCCTCATCATACGAAACAGCCGCCTCCCCCCTGCTCTTTTCTCTAAACTCAGAAAAGAAAACTGTCCCGCTTTTCTTCCGTTTTGTTGTCGCGCACACGCAAGCTCGACGTCTTCGCGGCATTGAAAGTGACGTCGTCGAAGACGTGAAATCTTTTCCCATAGTCGCGGAGAAGCCGCTCCGAAGAGTTTTCCGTCACAATCTCTCTTCATGGTTGTTCCTTTCTCGTTTTACTTCATTTCTCGTATACTCTTAAATTTTTTTTTAAGTTTATGGCATGTTGTTGCTGCCTTTGTATACTCCGCGCCTCCGAGAGTGTAGCAGCGGAGTAAGTGCTGAAAATAAAAACAAGTGATGGAGCAAGATGGAAGTTCGAAACTGCTGGCCGTTTATATAGCTGCAGGCCGTAATCACGCGGTTGTTTTGAGGAAACGACGCGCTCTCCATTCTGGATAGATGATGGGTTGGCTGCTGGTCGACGTGACCGGAGCAGCGTCGGAGAGGACGCTTCATAAACGACGGAAGGAGTCTACTCCGTAACATTATACCCGGACGCCCATAACACATGCACGAGGTCTTGTGTCGAATAACTGCCGCTTGCGCGCAATGATATGACCTGCGTGTGTACGTCGTGCGCATAGATAATATCGGAAGTTGCGCACATGAAGTAAGTACAGTGGTTGTAAGTTCGTGTAGTTCCCGTCTCTCTCTCTCTCTCTCTCTCTCTCTTTATGCACTATTGATTTTATCGTGTTTTCGTACCCATGCTTGATCACAGTACGCGAAAGCTATCATGTGTCTATTTTGCTATCTTTGTGAAGTTCTTCGGGCTTATATTTCTGTTCATTCATACATGAATTCCTAGGTATCTCGGTATTTCTGCGGGTGCATTGTAATTGCTAATAGGGGCTGTGTCAGAAAGTTCTGACTCTCCGAGGTACTTACGAGCGTACTTCACTGGTAGGACACTTTCGTCACGTAGTTCGTCCGTTTACACCAAGACCAATTCAAGGCTGCAAATGTCTGAGAATGGGTCATACGAGTGTAGTTTCCAGGAATGTGGTGGTTTGCCCTCGATGTGCAGAGCCCATTGATGCAGAATTCTGTCGAGCAACTGCTCTGAAACATCCCAACTGCAATGTATCGTACGAAGCTTCATCAAGAGACTGCCTGTGGGTGAAAGAATAATGGAGTTTATTGAAATAGATGGTACGGGACGTCAACACACAAGGAGGCCGCTGATATTGTCAGAAAGCGACAACAATCTTCCCGTCGCTGACGGAGGTCTATAGAAGTACTGCCGTCCAAGATGTACCGTCACCGCGATCATCCAGTGGACCGCCGGTCTTCTCTTTGCCGACAGCAGCACTGACACCACCACCAGTCAACGCGTTACGTTCGCTGAGCCGAAAAGACGCAGCGACCAAGGTGGCGGTGGAAGGTGACGCGTGGCCGTCATTACCTCCATGGCGCAATCATATAGCCGGTGCCAGATTTACCTCAAAATACATCTGCCATTGATGAACTACGCGACGAAGGCCTACGTGTCCTCGCCTTTTTGAGGTTATTGATCAGCACGATACGCGCGCTCTTCAACGGAATGGCAACCCCATCAGCTCGAAGCGCACTGCCAGTTCTGGATACTATGGAATCAGTCCTTGCAAGCCTTCATTAACATCATGGATCCCGGTCCTTTAAGACAATTGCAGACAAACCGGACTCTGAAACAGTTTTCAGCTTGTGACCTCCTATGTACGCGTGGGGAACGCTGTTCTGTGTTCGCGCGAATCAGTTGTTCTCTTTTTCTTTCTTCTTTCCTCTACTTTTCCTCCCCTTCCCCCTCCCCCTGTGTAGGGTAGCATATCGGGTGCAACCTGGTTGACCTCCTTGCCTTGCTTTGCCCCTCTCTTTTCTCTCTCTCTCTGTTCACTGTACCATCCGCTTTCAGTGCATGTCACGCTCACGCTGATAAGCTTGAGGGCACGGGTTCGATTTCAGGCCACGGCGGCCGCATTTTGATGGGTGCGAAATGCAAAGAAAACCCGTGTGAGGTGCACGTTGAAGAACCCCAGGTGGTCGAAATTAATCCGTAGCCCTCCACTGCGGCATGCCTCGTAATCATATCGTGACTTCGGCGCGGAAAACCCTGCACTTCTCCACCTCAGCTCAGATATCGTCAAATCGTATTCACAATCTAATTCACGTATTCTTTTTGGCTGTGGCTATCTGCGTGCACTTGCTTTATCCCCCTGCAAAAGCGTACTACATATTTGTCGGTATAGCGTGTTCCAAATTGCTGATTACATTTATGCCACGTACCCGACACTGACAACCTGCGCACAGAGCAAAAGCGAAAGCGGAAACGTTCGCCGAAAGGGTATCATCCACTTAAAAATGGCATTCAATACCTAGCACTGTGACAAGCGTATGCGGCATTTGAGCACTGTTTATCTTTCCGAGCGAGGCAATAAAGAAGAAGAAAAGGCGATGGTAAAAGAATTGAAAGCTGTTCATTGTGCGCTCTTACGTTTTTATCACGATTAACGACGGTGAAGCAGGAAGAATAATAAGTCGATAAAAAAAAATACCTGCTAACAATACTGGTGATGCGCAGATATAACGGTTGCGGGGGAGCGACACACCTTTTTTTAACGACCCGCAAATAATGATTCATTGTCCGCGGAACGCCACGAAAGAAAAAGTAAATGTGTACATATCGAACGCTTGACTGTTATGGTGCCTACGGCTGCGCTTGGAACCAGGGAACCCCGGTTCTAGCGTTGTTTCCTTTGTGGTTGCAGGTCTCATTTGTTTAATGAAAGGAACCGCATCCCCCCCTTCAACGTCATTCGACCAGCGTCGTGTATAAATAGAGACCGTGCCGATGCCTCTGCATAAATACTCAGTCGTCGTCCCCTGCCTCGTGGCGACGCTCAACGTTAAAAAAAATGCGATAAAGATGACAACAACAAAAAAATGACTGCACACAACGCTATCGGAAGAGCCAAGTGCACAAAGGTGCCACCCGTGTATCATATATGCGAGGCACTCTGTTTCGGTTATGTTTGTTTTGTCTGTCGACCTGCCGGCAGGATTTTTTAAGCCCGGCTTTGTTTTTTAAAACTCGCCCTTCTCCCGCCTCTCTTTCGATAGTTCTTTCTTTCTTTTCTTCGAGTCGATTGTCTCGGTTCCGACGTTTATTTCGCGTGGCAGGTGAAAAACCTGGAAGGCCCGGCCGCGTGGGTTGCACGCTAAAAGCGCGCTTTATATCGTGCCGAACGACAACCGCGCGGGGGAGATGGCCGTAATTACAATTTCATGCCGCGGATATGTGGTCATTAATGGCGTCCGTTATGAATATTTGTGAGCCGTCACGGCTGCCGTGCAGATTAGTACGTTACCGTTCATTATCCGAGCACGCGCGGCGGGGACGTGGAACGGTGCTTACTTATCTCGACTGCCGTTGCGAAGATGTAATGAATAACAGAAGAGAAAGATACAGCTCGCGTGAGATTTTCTAAAATAAAAGAGAAAGGGTGATCTGGTGAACGACGGGATAAATTGGGACCCGTATACCTTCTGTGGCGCTCGATAGCGTTGGACAATAGATGCCTGAGAGTAATGTATATATCGGGCACTCGTGTTTCTGTACATTCTATCGCCTTTTAATATCGTTCATTTTACTTATCATCAACGCGGTGTTTTGTAATGCATGTACGGGCGTGAATTTTATGCTCAGTTCCCCGTGTGCATGTCGCAATGCTGCTGCAAGTGGACAAAAATATAATTTTTTCAAACAAGTTGTTACATCGCTCGTGTGGCGATGCGTCGT
Source organism: Rhipicephalus sanguineus (assembly GCF_013339695.2). Taxonomy (NCBI): domain Eukaryota; kingdom Metazoa; phylum Arthropoda; class Arachnida; order Ixodida; family Ixodidae; genus Rhipicephalus; species Rhipicephalus sanguineus. Next base: position 18,272,218 of record NC_051180.1, read on the forward strand.
ACGAAGCCAAACCATGCACGTTGAACTTTCTCTTTTCACTGGCGGAGATATGAAGAATAAGGTAGGCGCGCAGGAAACGTATCAATTGAATAAGCTTGGAAAAAAAAATGGAACCCATCTCCACGAGGTGAATGATGACGAGTGGGCGAAGCTAAGTCCTAAGGTCTATAATGTCTACGTTGTAGTCGCCGACTAGTATAAAGGGTTTGTGCTTGTAGGAGTTTTATATCGTTCTGTCACAATTATGATTGATATTAGTGCACTGTTCAACCTTTTTTTTGTGTCTCACATATGTTACGCGAGCGTTGCCTCATATAATGTAGAGTGAGTGACATAAAGTGACAAAGAGTCGACGACAAAGCTCGGTCCTAAGGTCCATAATGTGTATGTTGAAGTCGCCGACTAGTATAAAGGGATTGTGCTTGTAGGTGCTTTATATTGTTTTGTCACAACTATGATTGTTGTTCGTCTATTATAAAACCTTTCTTTTATTCACAAACACATATGTTTCGACTATAGCAACGGTTTTCTAACCACCATGACAGCGGACAGTGAGCGTCGACGACAAAGCTGTCCCAAGGTCCATTATGTCTACGGTGAAATCGCCGACTAGTATAAAGGGTTTGTGCTTCTAGGTGTTTTATATTGTTCTGTCACAATTATGATTCATATTAGTCAATTGTTAAACCTTTTTAGGGGATTTTACACGGTGCTGTGCCGTGAGCACGGACACCACACAACGGACAAGCCTAGACCCTAAGGTACTTCGCCCCTAAAAATCCCGGTACAATCACAACGTTGTGAGCACTGGAAACAAACGAACTTTAATCTCATGTTCCCTGTATACCTAGGCCCGTATTCGCAGAAATAAAAATTATTACACTGTAAAACGAGTCGTCAGAATATAGAAGCCAGCCAATCGTGATTCTGTCCATGCATTAGCGAAGGCGGCCGGTGGTTGGCAAACAGCACTAATGAAGGAAATTCTTTGCGCAATCGCCTACAATAGAAAGATACTCCGCCTCAACGATTGCGTGCAATGCAGTGAAGGCAAAAACCTTTTCAGTGGCTTTAGTACCGTCTAATCTGTTAACGATAACCAGATGCGTAGTTTACACAGGCCAATAAGGCTCATACTTTGTACGCCGCCGATCTTGGCGCTATACTTGCGCAGAGCTTGCACGGATTTAATCTGCGATCGTGTGGAAGGCTGTCAGAAGCAAACAATGCGAGATCGCTTTTGAATGGATGAGCATTTTCTTAGCGACACCAGCCTCGGTTCACTTTTCTCGCGTACATTGGTCGGCGCTGGTTAATGTTGTGCGGTGTGGGCTATACCATGGCTGATGTTGGCTAAATTATGGATAGCGCTGGTTATAGATGGCTAAATTATTACTGGTGCTTAGTTTTGGTTAATGTTTTCTGGTTAGGTGGCGCGACCTGTTGCTCTTGCTGCTCTGCACGGGAGTAGTAATAACAATAATTGTTGGGGTTTTACGTCCCAAAACCACGATATGATTATGAGAGACGATGTAGTGGAGGGCTCCGGAAATTTCGACCACCTGGGGTTCTTTAATGTGAGCCTAAATCTATGCACGCGGGGCTCTAGCATTTTTGCCTCTATCGAAAATGCGGTCGCCGCGGCCGGGATTCGATCTCGCGACTTTCGGGTTGCACGAAAGTAGTGAGGCGAAGTGTGCAATAAAGTCGGAATTTTCTTGCTTTTTGTGTTCGCAGTGATGTGTTAAACATTTCACGACGCCCTTCGAGCTGCGATTCTGTGCGCAGCTCCTATAAATTGGAGTCGAGTTGAAACAAGAGCCGCGCGTACGGAAGGTCTCTGACAAGCTTGTCCTGGAGTTCATAAAGAAACAAATGTACATTTGATTTTCTTCTTAAATTTCTTTTTCCTTTGATATCGCTTCTTCCACTTTCACTGAAGACTTTGTAGCCTAACATCAACGCGAGAGAAAAAAAGTTGTGCGATACGCCTTATCACTCCCGGGTGGGCGTGACACCGTGCAGGCAAAAATCTCCCAGTACGTTGCATGCGCGCGAGCCGGGCTGGGTGATCCATTTCCATCAGGCGAGCGGGCGCTGGGCGGCATAGCTTTTATCTTTCTGCGAGAAAGTGGGGGGTATGCGCCGGGACAGGGGGACCGGCCACTTCGCGCCTCCTCGTTATCTTTAGCTTAATTGGCAGCCGTCCTTAAAGATTTCCAGGACGCCTTTCGCGGACAGCTTGCCGGCCGCGGAGGCCGTCCGCTTTGCTGCCTCTTGGCACGTGCTTGTATGCATAACGGTCTCCGTGTTTCAGACCTCGAAAAACCAAATATGAAAGAAACGAGATGAAGCGAAGAGAGTGTTAAAGAAACTTCGTAGCGTCGCCTCTCCAGTTTTCCTGGCTTATGCTCTTTGTTTCTTTTTTTTTTTAAGATTTCTTAAAGCGCCTTTTTATCGCCGGCGTAACTTCATTTTCACCCGAGAGCGTTGAGGCAGCCGAGATTTTCGCGTGTCTGTCGAGTATTTTAAGAGGAGATAGAGCTTCTGGACGACGCGCGAGAGCAATTAAGATCGCATGACTCGTTAACGAAAGTATCAAATTCGACTTCATCATGAGAAAAGAGATAGAGAGAGAGAGGAGCACAACCCCGTCCTTCCTCGTGACAATCGATCGATTGGTCCTGAACTCTCGTGGCAAGAACCTGAATGCGAACGCTTGAATGTTGAAAAAGCATGCGCGTCATGTTTTGCTAAAGGGCAAGCCTCGTATGTAAACAAGAACAGGTGAAGAAGGCCTCTGTTTTTTTTTTTTTTTTCTGTCGCACCTTTAAGGCCATTACATTTATACGTCCTTGTCGCGTGCGGTCTTACCAAAGAACACGCCCCTGTCAACTCATATCCATGACTGTCACAACCGACCGCGACGGTTGCATTTTCGATGGAGGCGAAAATGTTTGAGGCCCGTGTACTAAGATTTAGGTGCACGTTAAAGAACCCCAGGTGGTCTTAATTTCCGGAGCCCTCCACTACGGCGTCTCTCATAATCATATCGTGGTTTTGGGACGTTAAACCCCAGATATTATTATTATTATGACTGTCACAACTAAATGACAAGTACCTTAGTAGAAGTATATATACGCGAGTGCGGCGTGGTGGTTATCGCTGTTCATTAGTGGACACGTGACCAGCATGCACGCTGCGGGGCCGCGAAGGTGCGCTAAACTCGAGAGAGCACGTTTGCACGTAAACGGCTCGGAGTCACGTCACCTAAGCAGAGAGGTCACGCGTGACGTCAGTGTGAAGTCGCTGTCGACACATTTCTCAACCACATTATAAAGCGGGAGGAGCTGTCTTTCATACCGTAGTGGGAACTTTCGAGTCAAACAGCCGATCAATTGATAATAAGTTGGCCATCAGAATGGTGTAATATATCGCTGCCTCGATGCGAATGACGCACACGTGCTGGGTGCGCCGAGGTATACACGTACTTACAGTTAAAGGGATGAGACCCGTACAAAGCTTGACCTTGCGGAGCTCCGGTCTCCATCGTTAAAGGAAAAGAAAAGAAGCTATAGACGCGGTTGATTGCTCGAGCTGGGCACCGTATACTCCACCAGCCTTCAGAATCAACCACGTTCGTGTGATGAAGAATTAGGACAAATACGATACAAGCATATAGATCATGCACATAAAAAGCTCGCCACCGCCTCCGCGAGACTCGGAACCGCCCGCCGGATCTTCAGACTGAGCCGTGGCCGCGTAAACGTACTCCTTGATGGGCGTACTGTACGCGATAGCGCATGCACTTAGCACGCGTACGCGGGTGTTGCCGTGTTCGCGCTTATGGCGCGAGCTCCGTGTCTGATGTGTGTATACGTAGGCGCAGACAGCAGGCCATGGCGAGCGAGGCCGACTTTGATGGAGCCGCTGTCGCCGTATCCACTTGCTCCTTTAACGCCCCCCTCGGTTTCTTTATCTCGCTCCTTTGCCGGCGTTGCCACACCGGAGCCTACTGCGAGCGCTGGCTCGGTGTCGGCGCCGGCGGGATCGCACCCCGCTGAGCCTGCCAACCTTCGGGACGTCCTGCCGTGTCTGGGCTCCGAGAGTGCGGCTGTGCGTAGCTACCACTGCTCGCGACGGCGCCGCGTGCCTTCGGTTGCGCTTGCTTGTACGCTGCAAGCACGCTGCTTGCGCCAAACTTGGGCATTAGTCTAATGGCGCAGCGCCGGCCGGCCGACCCCACGGCAGGCGTTAGCGCGAGCTCATGCTGCAGCGTTGACTTGTGTTTCTGCTGTTTCTTCCTTCCCTGGGTTACCGCCATAATCTCCTGGACGAAGAAGGTTGAGGCGCGGTGGCGCCGGCAGGCAGCAAATCACACAAGTGCGCGTCGCACGCTCCAGGAAAGAAGTGCAGAGGCTGCAGGCTGGCGGTGCAAACACACCGTAAATTACTGGCACTGCTCGCAAGTCGATTCGGCGTGCGCTTCAAGGCGCCGCGAAAACTAAAAAAAAAAAATAAAATTAGCAGAAACGAATGTAAGCGCGACAAAGAAAAAAAAAAAGAGAAAGAAACGTTGAAGAGCTTGCCTCTCGACAATGTATGCTTACCTCTATTCCATGATTCCATCCCCGTCGCTGTGGTGACAGCATTGGCTTACCACACCTACTGTCTATCTCCTCTTGCATAGATTTCTGTTGGAAACTCAATACGATAGGCGAATTTTAATGCGAGAGTGTGCGCACTCACCTGCGAGATCTGTATCCGGGCCGATACGAACCTGCTGCACCCTGCACCACAAATGGACGTTATACCATACTTCTTATTTTCAGTCTATATACTGCATCTGAGGATATAGTATTTAGATTCAGTAGATCAACCAGGGACGCAATGGATTTTCGCTGTTGTATATACAAAGAATAGCTTCTTTTGTGAACAGTACCGCAGCTTACTTTTATTCTATAAGCAATCCAACTTGTTGATTCTCTTGAGTCTGTCCATATAGGCCACTGCATACAGCTTAGACATGCTCCTTGCAGTAGGCAGCTTCTGAAAAAAAATTCACACAGAAATTACTATAGCTGTGGAGCTGCGGTGTCCACACAGGAGCTGCTATATATATTACGTGATGGTTAATTCAGCTAGGATCAAAATGATGGGTTTGTGATTCATCGGCCTAAACTTCGTTTTCATGGCTTCACACGGCTTTGTCGCACCTGAATTTGATCTTTTTTCGCAAAACACTGCGTCACTGAAATTCGCAAATGTTTTGCATACGCAGAGACTTACCAGCGTGCTTTGTTTTCGCAAGCTATGACTGGTCGTAATTTTGGAAAGCTAAATATTGCCACGCCCGCTTCTTGTTTTACTTTGATGTATTCGTGTTTGGCCAGCAAGGACGGTTAGCAACGCTCGACGCTGACCACGCCGCAGTGTTCGAGAAGCTTCGCGATTGTAGTAGATCACTTTGTTAAGATTGCGCGCAGAACTCGAATAGTCTAGATTATTCCAGAGCTTGCGCGACCACCAGTGATAAGACTGGAAAGTTCGATGCGTGATGTATAAAAGACCAATAAAGTTCCTCTGTCTGTATGTATAAAAGACGGCACGTCCCAGCCATGAGCAATTTGGCCAACGCCTTGTTCGCCGCTATCAGTGTACGGCGTGTATTGCTGTAGTTTGAGTTTTCATTTCCCGGCCACAAGTTCGGCCAAATAAGGAGTTTCATCTTGAACACGCCGACTGCTGTCTTCGTCGACGTGACGATCCCGTGACAATATTTTAACTGCAAGAATTACCTTGTCGGCTCCCTTCTTGATCTTTACCAACGAGTATAGATGATATATTGTCAAATTCGCGTTTCATACCATTCACTCCCAGAGTACTCTCAAAAGATCGAACCACCATGATTCCTTCTGTAGCAGTTTCTAACTGCGTAGCAGTTTAAGGGACCGCCCTGTCGCCGTTTCATGTCTCGCGTTGTCGTCACGCAGGTCCCACGGTTGATACACGTAAGCCGAACAAGCTGCGCGTTTCGCAAGCGCCAGAAGAGAGCAGATAGACAGAAGAACACAAAGGGACAGAAAAGAGCAGAAAAATACAAGATAAACACAGGGGAAACACAGGCAAATCAATGCTCCGCAGTTCGTATGCAGCTTTCACTTGGGGTGGAACTGGCTTAAATTTTTGTACCGAAACTCTGTACGCTTCGAGGTACCTATAGAACAGAGGCCATGGATGATGGCGCGGAAGCGTGTGTTCGCCTCCGTCGCACACCGAGAGTCGTTTCCGGCCTTGTCGCGTACTACGGCGGCGGTGTGTGTACACGGTCAGGACCTAATTAGACGATTTCCGCAGTTCCTGTAGCGGTGCGCGTCGCCGGTATAACAACCGTCGCCGGAGACGACGGCGATAACGCTCCTCGACGGGGACGCGTTTCCTCCGATCTCGCGCTCTCTGCGCGAGATTTCACGTATCAGAGCCCGGACCCGTTTGGCTGCTTACACGTAAAGCGAAGGGCGTTGGAAAAAAAGAGTTGAAAAACCGGAGCTTCTAACGATCGAGGGGGCGGGGGTAACGACGCTCCCACACCCAACTACACCCCCACCCCCACCCCTCTTTTTTTTTCTGCGCTGTAATGGTGTTTACGGCTACCCCTCGTGGATCGAAAAGTGCCAGTGTGGGCTTGTCAAGGTGAAACCTTTATGTGTCTCATTCAAACGTGATCTTGAGCGAAAAGTCGGCGTCGACTCGAAATCGTACAAAAAGACATGTGATCACGCGCGCGCCTCCTGGCTCGAGCCGCGCGAGCTGCTTGCGGAATTCGTGTGAATACAAGAAAAAAAAGAAAAGAAAAAGAAATGTCCCAGGGACCCTTCTGCAGGCATTTACCTAAGACGACTGGAAGGCGAAAGCCATCTTCTTTTTCTTCTAAATCGACTGTATTTACCCCCCCCCCTCCCACCACTCCACCACTCCCAAAAGCTTTCTGCCACTCACGGGGTGGTTTTGCAGTGCCTCCCACCTTTCACCAGGTGACGGTGTCATGTGACGTCACGTTATGTAACGTCACTGTTGCGTCATGATGACGTCACAAAATTTGGCGACCTGTGACGCTATCATGACGTCATATGGTGACGTAATCAGATGATTATTTTTGCATCACTTATCTTGGCACAGACGGTCACTTTTCGCGCCTGCTCGTCTATCTCCGCGAGTGGTGCCACGGCCATCAACGTTTCTGGCATGCCTTCCGAGCAACGCAAAGACCCTTGGATCTCTTCGCTTTTGGACTTTCAAACCGGACGGCCGCTCCCATTTCCCGGATGCTTCGCCGCCAAGCACAACACTTCGCTATTCGAGATAACCTGCTTTACCGCCACAACTACAACTCCATCGGCCGTAAATGGTTGCTCGTTATTCCCCGATATCTCCGATCTGACATCTGCGCCACGTCCGATGACCTGCAATGTGGCCGCGCCGGTGTGTTAAAGACATACACTCGCTTGCAGATTCGGTACTACTGGTCCAGCATGTATACCGTATCGTTCGCCGGTGCATCAGGTCCTGCCCTCCGTGCCAACGATGCAAGACGCCCGCTCAACATACCACCGGTCCCCTGCAACCGTTACCAGGTCCCGCCCGAGCTTTTGGTCGCGTCGGCATCGACCTCTACGGTTCGCTTCCCTACACTCCAGGCGGCAACCGCTGGGTCATTGTCGCTGTCGATCATCTTACGCGGTACGCTGAAACAGCTGCATTAACTTCTGTTACCGCAAGAGACGTTGCCAGTTTCATACTGCAAATCCTTATAAGTCAGGGAGCGCCTCGGGAGTTACTCCGCGGCCGAGTTTTTCTCTCCGGCGCCATTACAGCGTTGTTGAGCGAGTATCGCATCATACACCGCACCGCCACGACACATCATCCGCAAGCTAATGGAATGACAGAGAGTTTCTATCGTACACTTGGTGATATGCTGGCCATGTACGCTTCGTCCCAGGCACGTAGCCAGGATTTTTTTCGGGGGGGGGGGCCAAGGCCTAATTGTTCGAAAGACAATCTTTCCATGGCAAAAACAAAAAAAGTACCCTGGCAATATAGAGGGCTGGAAAAATTTCGGGGGGGGCCCGGGCCCCCCTGCCCCCCCCCTTGCCTACGTGCCTGCTTCGTCCGACAACTCCAATTGGGATAGCATACTGCCTTTCGTCACGTATGCCTATACAACACTGCGACGCAGAGCACCACTGGATTTGCGCCTTTTTTTCTTCTTTATGGACGCGAACCATCATCCACAATGGACACAATTCTTCCTTATCGGCCGGACCCTTCAGAGCTGACAACTGCCTCACGAGCAGATGCACATGCTGAAGAATGTCGCCAGCTTGCTCGTGCGCGTTCACGTCAAAAGACCAGACGCGCCAAAAACATCGCCATGATGCCTCAATTACACCTACGTGCCTTGCTCCTAACGCAGTGGTGTGGTTATGGGTTCCGTCGACTCCTCCGAGACTCTCCCACAAGCTTTCTTCGAAGTACCACGGTCCCTATCGAGTATATAGTACACCGAACATCACTGGTGAAATATACCTCGTATACACATAGAGCCGCTGGACGCATCTGTGGACAAGCGTCGTGGGCAAGAAATCGTGCACGTCTCTCGGCTCAAGCAGTACCATGACCCTTCTGTGTATACACTTGCCCTTAGGTCGCCAGGATGACTCCCTCATAACGCGGGAGCCATTGTAACGAAGGCAGTGGACACGGGGCTCGAGCAAGGTATATATAGAAGAGCAAGACGACGTACTGTGATGACTGTCCTGCTTCGTGTTAGCCCTTGCGGTAAATAAACCACTCCTGCCTGTAAAGCACCCTCATTTGAAGGCATATAAGGCTTTCGCCTTAATAAACAAGCGGCGTTCACGTGATGTTATGTGGACGGTAAAATATCCACATCGATTTCTTTCACCTTCGAGTCGTCTTAGTCGTCTTAGGTGGCAAGGTTGCAGAAAGAAACGACAAACGGACACATGCGCTTCTGTCCATTTTTCATTTCATCATGTGTCCTTCTTTAAAGGGACACTAAAGACAAATATTAAGTCGACGTTGATTGTTGAAATAGCGGTCCAGAAACCTCGTAGTGCTACTTTTATGCCAAGGAAGTGCTTATTTTGAAATAAAATCACGTTTTAGTGGTCCGCATCGCGTTAGTGCACTTCAAATCACCCGCCTGAAATCAGACTTTCATACGTCACTGCTGCCGTGCCCAACGTTGCCCGCCTTTACTGCGCGGCCGCCGACATTGGTAGCAGCAGAGCGAAAGTAGCGGGACCCACAGAGCAGCAACAACGGCCATCGAAGCCATCGAAGCTTGCCGCAATCGCCGCAATGGATGTGGACGGATAACTTGACAACGAGACATTGGCTCGCGACGCTGGGCTCCAATTCAGCGAGAGGGTTCGTTCCGCGGCACCCAGTGAAAAGACACATATCGGTTTCCTTGCTGCAGCACTGGCGTTGTGCACCATTCGGGCTACTAATTCGGGCATCCGGCAATATCACATGCATGCGGCATTTTGTCGAACTTTCTGTCAGAGCGACTTTCACGAGCGCGCGAAACACACGCGGCAGTACGCGATACCGAAAATATCACTGAGACGTGACCGCGTGAGCGAAGCAGGGTGCCGGGCGAACGCAGTTCGGCGAAAACTGAACCTTTGAACCACGCGCGCCGTTCCCCATGGCCACGCCACAGAGGTTCTTTTTTCCATGAATCAAACGGAAACGAACAAATAGCATTTTATTACGTCTTTTGATGCACGGAAGGTTCTTTTTTTATTGCTGCTAGTTTGATTACTAGTGGTTTATTGTAGGCAGACTCTCATACGTCATCGGGATCACTTCGAAAATGTCCCACTCGTGGCGCTCATCATGTGATACGTTTAGCTTAATTTCTCTGTAAGTAGGGCACTGCTGTTAATAATATTGCCGTTTTAGAAGTTGTCATACATTGAGCTTTCACTCTGACATAAATTGTTATTTGCCTTTAGTGTCCCTTTAAAATAGAGGTGTGTCCTTTAGTGCGTACTGTAGTGATCTGCTTGACGATATGCCTAACGTGATACCTCAGATTGGCATGACGAAGAATGAAGCGATATACAAAGTGCGCGTCAGACACAGACCATACACAAAACGCACCACGACACTCGACAAACGAAGGTCTGTGTCCGCACGCAATTGCGCACACATGCTAGCTATTCGATGCGACTGTGTACACCACCCTACAAGTTTTATAGTTCGTGATTGACCCCCAAGCAAGATTCTGTGCAAATGGATATCTATAGTGCCTCGCTTATCATGCCTACATATTCCCGCAAGCAAACATGGAGTGCGTCACTTTATCGTGGTCTATAGGGAGGCCAGCAGGGTACGCGAATGGCTGAGTTCATGTAATTGAATAGTAAAGTGTCGGCTACAGAGTTATGGTGGTCGTGGAGAGAGGTTTAGCCCCTTAGAAATCACTTACCATACTTGAAAGAAGCGAAAATCGCCGCTTTTCTAAAGTTATCCAGGAGGGTTGTATTTTATCTATCATTGCGGAGACAACGTGCCGTATCTTCGTTCGCATGCAAGAGAGAGTTGGAGAGCGGATTGAGGGCGCTTGCTTATCTGAATTCAACAAGCCGCTTATCTCGCTTCGACAAACCGGAGCGGCGCGCACGACGCTTGCAAAGGGCGGCAGCGAAGAACAGGTTTGGACACCGAGCAGCAGGAAAATGCGGCCGCCCGCAAGCGAACGGAAAACGATTGACCCCTCCCGCCCCTCCACCACGTTTGACCCATTGCCGTAGGGACCTGTTGTTTAGGGGTCATCTTGACAAGCCGTGGACAAGTTCTTGCCGCGCCTCACTCCAGCGACCACTTCCCTCGGGCTCTTTTTCCACTCTCGGAGGTCGGCTGTGTACACCGGAAGGTGCCAGCTGTCCCGACAGCGTGGCTTCGGTTCAAGGCCGTTTTCCTTGCCTGTCAAAGGCGGCAACCGGAGGTCCGGTGCGCGTGCCGAGGACCTCGTGGTAGCCGCCAGCGCTGCGGTTGTGTGCCCTTGCGGCGGCAGCGTCGACGGGAAAACAGTCGCACGGCTTCACCACTTTGTCGACACGGCAGCGACGGAAGGAGTTCGGCCTGATAAGCAGCCGTAACGAGCCGACAAACAGCAGGGGTTGCAGGGAAACGAAAACCGTCAGATGATGGCCGGAAGCCTCAATAAGGGTCCTGCAGACAGCGGTACTGTTGTGCCTAATGCCTCCCTCTGCGATCGTGCGCACAAGCTGTGGACAACTGGTTTAAAGAGAAAACAGAAATCGCTCAGGCAGTACTCAAAGCGTTATGTGAGCCGTGCACGAGCGGGTCGCGTGTACCTGCTGGGTGCACGCGACTGCATGGGCCATCTGGGCACGCTGAGTGAATAGCCGTTTTTCTTTCCCTGGGACTAATTGTAGGCGAGGGAAACCTGACCCTTCTTGTCTGGTAACACTTGCAGTGAGAGAAAAAAAATGCGTAGCCAATCAGTGCTGGATTTAACATAGTTTTCGCTACAAACGAGACTGAAGGGTGTATGAAGTGTGAAAGCCTGACAGACTGCCTGATATTTCGAGCAGCGGGCAAGAGGAGAAATTGTCGGTGAAGTGGTTTCTATTTGTTGTTGTCTGCGTCATCAACTTTAGAAGATATACGCAAATATAGACTAACATGGTACGGTTACCAACGGGTACACTGTATCCCTACGTGTTGACAAGAAACTGAGTTAATTTTTTCTTTTTCGGTAGGTGAGCATGATGACCAAGAACCGACGACACAAAAGCTGCTGGAAGAAAACGTTCTTTCTGTCTCCGTCAAACCATCGAACAGGGTATTTCATTAAGCGCCAGAATATAAATACAATTTTCAACTACGGCTTATCTTATCGCGTGTGTATAGTTTTAAGCTCGCTGTCATGTAGAATGTTTTATATTTGCTTGCTCTTACAACCTCAAGGAGAAACATTAAGGGTACTACATTTTCGTTTGTTTGTTTGTTTGCTTGCTTGCTTGTTTGTTTGTTTGTTTGGTTGTTTGTTTGTTTGTTTGTTTGTTTGTTTGTTTGTTTGTTTGTTTGTTTGTTTGTTTGTTTGTTTGTTTGTTTGTTTGTTTGTTTGTTTGTTTGTTTGTTTGTTTGTTTGTTTGTTTGTTTGTTTGTTTGTTTGTTTTACTGACATCCATGAACGTATCGATGTGCATTCGAAACATCTCGTTCGAGTGCTTTCTATACGTATTATTCATTTGCAAATTAAATCAAAAGGTCCATCAAATCAAAAGTAAAGAAACTTCGCTATAGACGGGTATTTTGTCAGCTATGAAAGGCTGTGATAGGTTTTCTTAAGAGCACAGAGCTGGACACAAGACTATAGCGAAACCACTACGTCACGTGGTTATTGTATTATTGTATACGCATATCTCTTTCCTCTCTCCATCATCACCCCTCATCACTCTTTTTTTTCCCCTTTCCCTTTTCCCCTGTGCAGAGTAGCAGGCTAGAGCGCACTAGCTCAGGCCGACCTCTCTGCCTTCAAATAAAATTCTCTCTCTCTCTCGCTTTTATGTCTCGAACAAAATTCTTCGTAAATTGCCACCGCGCGCTAAATTAACATAAATAAGGCCGCCATACCAGCTGCGTTTCTTTAGTGCCAATGCGCAGACGTCCAAATGTGATGTCCATACTTTGATAAAGCTGTGATAAAAATAATTGTGTTCTTTCAGCCTGTAGACGTATAAGACTTCGCTAAACATTAAAGAAAGGTGACAATGAAAGGAAGACAAACGAGCGAGCTGGGGCGGCCTGTGCATCGTGCACGATTTGCAGTCATAAAGCAGCGTCGTTTTAGCATCTCGTTGCTGAAGCAAAGTAGTACAAATGACATTACACATTACTCACACGCAGTGAACGACAGCGCTTGTGGCGCCAATGAAATTGATGCATGCCGGTAATTCTTGCCCGCGCGCGGTTACGTGGTGCGAAATGCCGCAAGCCTTCGATGCGCTACTACACGTGCGGTCCAAGACTGCCTATAAATTAGCATGTATCGTGGCTGTCCAATTTGTACGAAAGCGCAAAATAAGAAAAAATAAACGCAGTGTAGCGGTGTGCTCTTTAATAGTTGACAATGTCCTACTTCGGAGTCTCGAAAGTTTAGCGTTGGTTCGCTTCGTTATTCTTAGTTGTGTCCGTAGGCGTCGGGTATGAGTGGAATGAGGGACTCCCCCCCCCCTTCTCCCCCTCTCCCATTTTCCCGAAGCCGCATACCTGAGCAGCCCTAAGTACAGCGGCTGGATTTTGTTATATGCACGTATGTGGAATGAACCTCCCTCAAAATCTTCCACATTTTAATCACAAACATGACAAATAATTTTGTGTGTACCTCACTCTTAATGCGCAGTCAGTCCAGCTTAACGGCCGCCCCTGCCCCCCAGCGCCGTGGGAGTAGTTTGGGTATTCAACCGTCCCCCTCATCATCATCATCATTTGTTAACCCTTAAGGACCTTAAACAGGGCATTACATAAGGGGGGGGGGGTGTTACAAGGTTGAAATGAGGCATAGTTCAGCAAAGTCGTTACATTTTGCATGTGTATACGTTATTTTGTATGTGTATACGCTATTTTGTATGTGTATACGCTAACACATACAACGACGCGCACGATCGAACATATTAAAGGGTGATCAGCACCCCCCCCCCCCCCGTCCCTCTCCCTCCTAAAAAATAATCAGGCCACGCCTATGCGTCCTTAGAGGGACACTAAAGTGAAACAGTAAGTTAGTTTAGACTGATAAATTATACTCTGAAAGCCCTGCTTTATATCACCGTCATAGGTTTATTGATAGATGAGAAAAGCAATGTGAAAAGTTTCACTTTTAAATTTCTCGCCGAAATTCGCGATGGCGACGTCACGGATTTCAAAGTGTCTTTTTCCTATATTGGTCATATTGGCTCAACGAAATTTCGTGAAAATTGTTATGCTAAGTCGCTGGCTCCCTCAGAAGACGATGTACTTCATTTTTACCGATTAAGAACTATACGCAGGTCCTAGTTGACGCCGTCCAAATTTACGACGTCGCGGCGACTGTTGCGAGAACTTCAAAGCGGCGTGGCCACCCGCATTTTCTTTTTGCTCGTTTTCTCGCTTGCCAAGCGTCTTCTCGCCTCAAGCGTGGTGTTTTTTTTTTTTTTTTTGGTATCGTGAAACAGTAATTTACTAGCAGTGTTGTAGGCGTTACTGAAAAAAAGTAACTAAATACGTTACTCGTTACACTATAAAAAAAGGAACGCGTTAACACCCTACGTTACCTACAAAAAAATGTAACGCGTTACCGTTACCGTTACCGAAAGAAAGTAACGGACGTTACCTCTGCCGTTACTCCGGAATCATAAATTTTAATCAACGTGTATTTGCTGCAGGAACCCACAATAAGAATTTTTTAAACCTCAAATTTATGTTTCACATAAAACTTCTAGCCCAAACAACGATTATGCCCAAAATGCTGATTTAACGAGAGAGAGAGAATAAACTTGTTTATTTTGGTATTATTTAAGCGTCGTCTTCGGGGTGGTCTTCCCCTTCTAGGAAACCATAGGCTTTCGCCGCGCTTCCAAAGCTCAGGCGTGTAGTATGGGTTGGATTATTTGCACAAATGTACCAGATCTTAGCAATGTTATAATGGCTTAAAGTTGCCTGTAGAGTTACGTGTGATGGCTTCTGATTCTGGCCCATGGTGAAACCATTTTTCTCAATGCGGGATTATACACAATATGAGATTCAATCATCAACGCTATCCGCAAAGATATCACCACTGAACTCTCAAGAAATTTACAGTAATTCTAACGGCGTGCTTCTAGTAGCAAAATAGATGCACAAATTTTGTAGTAATAAAGAATTGCTTTAATGACCTAGTCACGGAAAAAAAATCTGTGCATAAACATTTTTTGTTCACTTTAACCTGTATAATTACCGCAAGAATTGCGAGCCTTTATGTGAGGGTGTCCAAGATCAGCCTCGCACACAAAACATAGCTGGACTTGCGGATAGAAAGAAGCAAAACTTATCTTCAAAACAATGCTGATAAGCCTTATCAATTTTGTAGCAACTATAATAAAATTTCGCATATCTAGACATTTTTTCAAAAATAGTTTCCTTCGCTCTACAAGTTTCAAACAATGTTACTTTACTATTTGTTGTGCACACATTTCATACACAAAATGTCTTCATTTTAACTGCAATATTTGTGTTTTACATCGCCGTTAACTTTCGAGAACGACAGGTAATGAAATTGGCCCCTCGGTATTGAATATGTTCGATATTTTCTCCCTCGTAAATTATGTAGTTAATAAGAAAACTAAGTTCCGTTCCGGGCTGTTGGATGGTATGTGCACAAGATGTAAAATACCCAATCAAATCTAAAATATCAATTTTCGGATCCGTGTCGATCTCTCGTGGAATCACTCGTTTGCGATAACCACGGTGAGGAGTCTAAATGCGGTTATGTCTGCCGTGTAGCTACCTGTAACCGTGGTTAGCCCATAACCGTAGTTAGATTAACCGCGGTTAAGGCTGTTCGTGTGACAGCGGTATTAATGGGCTTTGGTTGAAACAGAGGGACGCCCAACCAAAGTAAAAAGATTTCTTTATCCGACGTTTCGCGTCCCACTCGCATTCTTCTTCAGGGTTTCTTTGCTGCCGTGGGGTCATGCCTATTCTCCATGATGTTGCAGAATGCCGTTGAGGCATACTCTCGATCGGCTGCGCACCTGTAGACCAGCTGACGATACCGGCTGTCTCCTGGATGGGCCAGGATTCCACAAAAAGCCGCTTATAGTAATTGGCCTCTAGTCGACGCCGCGGGAGTTGTCAAATTCGATGCGGTGTTCGTTCACCACGCTGTGCACCGCGAGTGTACTCCTTTGTCACTCGAACTTGCGGACGTCGTTTTTACGTTGTCGCAGCCTCTCGGGGAACGTCTTTGTTTCTCTCACGTACGAAGCGTCACGATCAGCAAATGGTATGGAGTAAACCAACCCTTGCGCTTTCTCTTCGGACGGCCTGTCTTTTGGGCACGAAAAGGCACAGGTGCCAGCAATCCACCTGTAGCAATCCACCAGCAATCCGTCCACTTCCACGAAAAGCATGTCCTTACAGTTTCTCATGGCGGATTCCGCGGCTTTCTTCAAGCTTTGTGTGGCGACAAGCGATTCCGCCCGGGCTTTCTTTGCCAATGGCTGGCAGGCCGACAGCAGTCCGACGCTGCGACAAAAGAATTCGTCGGGGCGAGCTTTGGGAAAATGGAGCCTACAGGATGAAAAAGTAACGAGTAACGTGATACCACACGTTACCGAAAAATGTTAACGTAAGTACGTTACCCGTTACAGTTTCGAAATTGTAACGAGTACGTTACTAAGTTACCGAAAAAACTAACGCGTTACCGGTAACGCCGTTACTTGTAACGCGTTACCGCCAACACTGTTTACTAGTACGAGAAAAATCGTTTTCCTCTTTAGTGTCCCTGTAAGAAAACTCGGTAGCGGATTCAGGCAAACGAAACCTCCAGCATCGCTTTCGTCAAATACAGGACAAAGGTCAAATACGAAACACTGCGCTGTCACATTCTGCAATAATTATCAGACATCTGGGTTCGACCAAGTGCGTGTTCTGGTAAAAGTAAGATGCTAGCCTCCGCCCTGAGCGTACGCCGCTCTCGTGTGAAGCGGCGTTCGGCAATCGAAAGCGGAACACTCGCGGGCACGGGCGCGGCTGTCTTCGTGGCGCCGCCTGTCGTTGGAAGCACAAAGCCGTCTCGCCCAGCCACGGCCGGGCTAGACTGCACGCGCGTGCGGTCTAGCCCGGCCGTGGCCCAGCAAGAGAGTCCCGAAACCGAAACCCTCCGCCCCGCAGGCTCTGTAATTTCTGAGCTGCAAATTTTGAAGCTCGCTGAACGGAAAGGTCAGGAGAGATTGTCGGTGAGGAGCGGAAGGCACGGGAGAGTTTGAATCGTTCAACTGCGCTAAACAAATGCTCTGATGTTCACGTCCTACAACCTGAACCCACTCGCACTAAAGCCCCTATACTTATAGGGACTTTAACTCGCACTGGTAGCCTAGCAAGTGGGATGTTGCACTGCTAAGCTCATGAACGCGGGTTCGATTCCCGGGCGTGGCGACCGCATTTAAATGGTTGGGGAGGAGGGGGGTGCAAGAACGCCCGCGTAGTTAGATAGAGGTGCACGTTAAAGAACCCCAGGTGGTCCAAATTACTCCGGTGTCTTCCTCTAAGGCGTGCCTCATAGTGAAATCATGGTTTTGGCACGTAAGACACCATACATTACTATTAACAGCATGAACACTGTTATCAGCGAATATAACAGCGACAACGAGGCAAGAAAGAAATTAATGCAGGATGCTCGAGGAAAATTCCGCCTGATCTGGCATGTCTGGGACCAATTTTCTGAACTGCAGTGTTTTATCGGCATATACGAAAATAAAAGTGTGATTTTATGCAAATCCTCTTGTTTATGAGGTTGACTAACTTCAAGTTTTCTGAAAAGGAGTAGCCGGTGCTATTGGCCGCGAGATCGAGCGGAGTCGCCGCCTGGCGGCTACTGGCTGAAGCGCGCCTAGTGTGGATTGCTCCCTGCGTCGTCTGCTAGCCACGCAGTGTTTGCATGTGCGCGTATGTCCTGCACGTTCTCAAAGGGCGGTTTGTTCTGTTATGTTAGCGCGATTTTAACTGCTCGTACGTGTACCTAATATGGTGTACAGAAGCAAATGGGCTTGCTCGGCGCATGCGCATTGTCATAAGATCAGTGAGTGCGAATTTCGAGAGTGCTATGTATTGGTGTCGTACCCTTCGTTCGCCAGAATTATTTCAGTTTTGGTGCCGCTTTCTGGCTCAAGCACATCGTAAAGTGCGCTTGGCATAGTCCCAAACATGAGGAGCATTGAATTGTGTGTGAATGCAGCGTTTTAGCGACTCGGTGGTAAACAAAACGAGGCTCATGCAGTTTCGCGTTGTTGTGAGGTGTATAATTGCGGCACTGTAGCTCATGATGAGCTTTAGTTGCGCTTAAGATGTCCTTTTATTTTACGGTCGTGGTCCCGCTACAGCGAAATATTTCTATCGAGTGAAGTCTGAGACTTCGGTACTCAAACTGCCCCTTAAAAAAACAGACAATGGAATGACACGGCAGTGATAAAACGGAGTAGCCGCGCGCAATTTTAACTTGGAGCGAAATTTATGCAGAACCACCCGTGTGCTTAGCCCGACGGCGTGCCTTACATTTATGTCGTATAATTTAACGCAAAACCTCATCATTTTTTTTTTCACATTATCTTGAGCGTTTGTGTGGAATTGTTATAAACTGATGGAAGGCAGCGGACATTATTACTTTGAAAAAAAAGAAAGACACTTATTCCATAAAATAACCGGACCTTTGTTGCATCACTGTCGTGCACGTAATCAATCGATGAAAGTTCTGTGCTCAGCTCTTACCTGCGTATGCGTATTCGCGTGAACAGTGCTATTGAACTCATTGCACAGGAATATGGGCTGGTATACAAATGAACAAGAAGTAAACACTTAAGTAGTTCAGTCGTGCTACAGCAGTGCGTAGTACACAGAACACAAGCTAAACACGTACAGAGAAAGCAACAAAAAACGTCATATAGTGCGTAAGCGCAGACTGTCATCCATGGCGAGCATCCCTTTCATCGGCAGATTGCGCTTCTCTTACTAGTAATAGTAACGTTGGATGGTCTTAGTGCATCGATTCAACAATGAGGAGTGTATATATTACCAGTAAACAGCAATCAACGCATTTTATTCGCCAACAATCGGCTGAAACCGCTCACAACGAAGCGCCGCTGTGTGCATTTGTATACGCGCCTCCGACCGCCTCTCCACACTAACGCGGCGACGCTGCTGCCACCTATAGGTCGATCTCGCGGCCAATAAAGAAGCGCCAAAGTCTCCCACAACAAACTATATATATATATATATGCGCGGGAGTGTTGACTGGCACTGGGCTTGTGGTGCGACTTCCAGGAGGAGTCTGCAACGTTCGTGAGGGCTACCCAGCACCTCCACCACTTCGCCAGTCACGTCGCTTCAGAGGTCCAGGCAGGGTTTATTTGACGTAGAGCAACAGGACTCTTGCCAAACGCGTAAGTTGAGCTTGTTCGCACAGCGCACGCACTTCTTCCTTTTGTGGCCTGTGCCTCTGCTTTTGCATAAACCCACTACTACAGGTGGCAATATATATATATATATATATATATATATATATATATATATATATATATATATATATATATATATATATATATATATATATATATATATATATATATATATATATATATATATATATATATATATATATATATAATGACCCTTCGTTCTCGTTTATGATCACCTGTAGAACTCTAGATGTTCTCTTTAAGTCAAGCACATAGTGCAGGTTGAACGATCAAAACGCTCCCGGCTAGGGAACCACAGTTCGCATATTTCGCCACTCCACTTCAAAACCCGTTGTTCCGTTGTTTAAACTTCCCTGTCGACGCAATCCAGTCGAAACAACTGATGGAGCCCGCGATCGGCGGCATTTCCAAGTTGCAAGTTCCTGCTGCTGGAGGTCACGTTGCGGGTTGCAACCCGGACGCCAGCCGGGACGCACACCTGACGATAGCTGCCGGATGCCGCGGCAGCGACATTCTCGCGTTGCCACGAGTCGCGTCACGCTCGCGAAGCGGGAAGAACGTATACGCGTCAAAAGACGCGGGGAGCGCCGCTCGAGCTGGCAAGTACATACATAAGACGAGAGAGAGAGGCAGACAGAAAGAGGGGATGCGGAAGCTGAAGCAACAACGGGCACCCAATTCGTGCGCTTCTTATACAATCGCACAGGCTCGACAGCACGTCGCGAGAGTGAGTCACTCTCGCGTAATCTACCCCAGCTGCAGTGAGCAACAGCTTCGTATCATCAAATGCCCAATGACTGAACTATTTCATCCTGCCGTGGCGGATGTGTCTATGGTGCAGATAGAAGCGACCGGAGATACAGAATGAAGAACTTGCATTAAGAAGGAAGTTAGAACGCTTTAACACGTTTACACGGGTGTCGAAGTTGCATGCAGAAGACGACGAATATATCCGCGGATGTGCGCAATTTCTCGCCGTCATCTCTGCGTGGTTTTGTGTCGTGCATACGCAGCGCGAAGAACGCAGACTGCCTGTCGACGAGGATGTTTTCGGAAGTTTCGTATCCCGCGCCGTATACGTGGTTCCGCTATGAAGGCTATAGTTAGAATAAGGTCTCCAGATGCATCGATGTCGACGACTGTCTGGTTCAAAGAATTTGGTCGTATAGCTCGCTAACAGATTTTTACAGCGGCACCGTGGCCTATCCGTCACACTTTCTTTTTAAGGCGAAAGCCTTATGCCGCCTCATCAAACACGAAACTTTGCCGTAGCGTCAGCGGCGTCAGCCCAAGTGATGCAAAACATGACCACGTGATGTCGTCACAAAATGACGCCTTAACGACGCCGGACATCGCCAAAACTTGTGGAGTCACAATGACGTCACGTCGCATAGTGATGTCATCACATGACATTCTCGATTGGTCAAAGGTGGGCCGATTATGGAGGCATATACAAAACCAGGTTGAGGTTCAGAAAGCCTGCAATGCCTCCGATCCTATAAGGGCAGTGCAACACCACGTCAGTTGCAGAAAGCTTTCGCAGAGGGAGGGGTAGGATCAATACACCTATCACTATAGGGTGTGCGAATATCAAATTTTTCGAATACGAATCGAATACGAATATCCACCTTCGAATATCGAATCGAATATCGAATATAAAAGGAAAAAATTCCTACACAGTACCAATATTTTATTTAACATGCAGCTATTTGAAAAAAAAACCATTAACAGCCTGACTGGCAACACAACATACACTGCTATCTCCAGAACACAATGTCCAGGCTAGCACAATGCACATCACAACACAAGCAAATATCACGGCGCAATGAAAGTAATGACTACATGTTATCATGAAGAAATATGAGTTGCTCCGCATGATCAGGCAGCAGGCGCTCCCTTGTAACAGAGACACCCCCCCCCCTGCCACTGAAAAGGCACGCTCGCTTGGAACAGAAGTGGCTGGTATAGGGAGTTACATATGGGGCAAAGCTTTGCCAGACGGGGGTGTCTGAAGGTGCCTACAGTCCGCCACCAGTCACATGGGTCACTGTCTTTCTTCAGAAGTGGTCCGGCATAGTGAACGAGTGGTATGTGCGGCACGTTACGGCCACATAATATTGAAAATGTACGGTTACATGATCGCCAACAGCGCTGCACGTCGGAGATGCACCAGCAATAAATCATACGTATTGGGGCGCTCGTCGCAGGCAGATATCGTGCCTCCGTGTACTAACGATGTTCGTCGCTCCTCTCGACAACGTTTTTAGCGATACGAACGCAGCAGAAATGTGGAAGACGAGTTATTTTATGCATGATAATCGAATCGCATATTCGAATTTTTCGGATATTCGAAGTTATCGAATATTCGAAACTTTTCGAATACACGATTATCAAATCAAATACTAATATTTCGATTGTAATATTCGACTAATATTCGAAACTTTCGAATATTCGCACACCCCTACCTATATCACCTTCTGGTCGTCTTAGGCGAATGCATGAGGAAACCTGTTAGGTTTTTATTTATTTATTTATATATTTATTTGTTTATTTATTTGTTTATTTATTTATTTATTTATTTATTTATTTATTTATTTAATTATTTTCAATGCATGAGTTCTACTCGTTTCGTGTTCGCGTAATTGCGTGCGGTTTGTGATCGAATGTCCGCGTATCCCCACTTGGCCGGTATTCACAAAACTTCTCTTAACAGACTGAGAGCTTCGTGGCTGGCCGGTGTTCTAGCGCCCGTTAGAATTGCGATTGTGATCGGCGTGATAAGGAGACGGTATCCGCAGGTATTGAGGTCATCACATAAGGGAGAGGGGTTTTGCGTGCAAGAGGCGTTTAACGTGCCGTTCAAAATTCCTAAACCTCGATGGGACTTGGGTAACCCATATATAAAGATGTTCTGGCATATTGCAGTTTGCAATGTTTTACACTATCGAGCGTGCTGACACGAATGAATAAGCATCACAACAAACTACGTCAGCTGCGCGCGTTTTCATTTCCCTTTCATGTTCACACACCTTGGAAGCTTCTTGTGGGTTTATTACATCTCTAATAAAACCTATATCTAAAGTAACTTTTAATGTAAGGAAGTATGGGTGCAAAGTAACTATGCTTCATCTTAAATCATTTAACAAAAACCAGAAGCAGCAGTTATGCAGTGAAAAAAGTCACACGGTCCATCATGCATTTGCTTAAGACGACGCGAAGGTGAACGCCATTTTCTTCTTCTTTTTCTTCTAAGTTGTTAGTACTGATCCACCCCCGCCCACCTGAAGGCTTTTCGCACCGAACATGGTTTTGCAGTGCCTCCGGGATCGGCGCACCTTGAACAAGCGACGACTTCATCAGATGACGTCGCCATGTGACGTCACGAATTCGGTGACCTGTGACGTCATGATGACGCCATATAATGACGTCATCACACGATGATGATTTTTTGCATCACTCGTGTTTACGCTGACGGTCACTTTTCGCGTTTGATGAGGCACCTAAGGCTATCGCCTTAACAAAAAAAAAAGGAAGGAAAAAAAGAAAGAGGATTGTATATGACTTGCATACTGCACTGTCACGGATGTGCATCGTGTTGTCTTCCCCTCGTGAGAGGTCTGTTGAGATCAACGTTCGCTCCCTATACCACGTTTTAGAGAAATGGTAGCCAACCTAATCACTAACGTGAAGAACTAAAGTCGCGTCTTGTAGTGTATTAAAAATTACAGCACCATCCCATCTGATACACGCGCGCAGTATATTGGCTTCCTTCCTGCGTGCTTTTTTGGGTACCACATGTACTCGTTTAAGTGGAGCTGCGAACGGCTGACTCGCGCCCCAGGGTACGCAGCTGCCTGGAAACACACTTAGCAAAGAATGCTGTCCATCTGTTTCTGTTTACAAGGCGAACCATGGCATACGACAGAGGCATTTGAGCCGCAATCCGTGCATCATAATTCTGCGGAAAAGTCGCACTGTAACATGCCCAAGAGAGGGATATAGTTCAGAAATAATTTTTTTTTCTGCTTCTTGTTAAAGTATTCTAAAGATCATTTAAGAATAAAAACTCATATATGGTCCCTTATGCATTCCAAACGCGCACTGCTCTTATCTAAACGTGTACTGCAGTGTCATTCCGTGTTCGATTACATTGCATTCATATGTGCTCAAGAAATTAAGGATTCGAAAGCGAAAGAAGCGGCGGCTACATGCTCGGCGAACCAAAACGGTACGTCCGTTTTTCTCTATTTCTCTGTGTATCCGTTTCCTCTCATTCTCGCTTTCCGCGAGAATAAAACATAAACTTTCCTAGGATTTGGGGCAGCAGCAACGGCGTCCTGCGATAACTGAATGGGAAATAGGCGAAAAAAATCATATTTCTTGAAACAAAGCTATCTGTCAAAAACGACTCCGGGTTCTATACAGCAGAGACCTACTGGAACATTTTGGTAAATTGCAGTAACGCACCTACAAAGCGTGTGGCTTCCCAGGACAATTGAACACCGCCCGTTAAAAACACATGGGGCCCCATTGTAAAATAAACAACCTGGGAAGCCACGCGGATTGTGGTGCGACACTGTAATTTTAGCATAATGTTCAAACAAGCCTCCACTGTATAAAACGGGGAGTCGTTTTTGATAACTAGCTTTTTTCGTCAGGTATGATTTTTTTTTTTCGCCTATTTCCCATTCAGTTACGGCAGGCCACCGCTGACACGGACAAGAGATGGCGCTACGTGCATACGTCCCCAAATCCTGGTCATAAAAGGAAAGCAGCTAGGCAGTCACAACGCGACAAATCGAACAAGTCATCCGTAACGCGGAAGTGGCACGCATGCACCATGCAGAATGTCCTGTAAAATCATAAACTTCTGATCTCTATCGCCCTTTGAAACCTGACCCTTTGAAACACGGCCGCGGCTCTTACGTACGAAGCCGGTGCACCTCTGATCCGCCAACCATTGGAGGTGTAATCCCATCGCTTTTCCCGTCGCTGTACACTTTGTTGCCAGCCGCTTATAGGAGCGCCGCATCCGAAAAGCAAACACAAACCTGCCCCTATACCCAACAAACCATTCGAATCTCTCACTTTCGCGGATCCTTTTTTTTTTCTCTCTCTCTTTTGAACCCCCTGCGCCATCTCCTGGTATACGGATCCCCGTCGTGCGCATCGCACGCATCTCTCGTAAATATTTTTTTTTCTTCGACATTGACGGTGTGTTCTCGTGTACTGCGTCCCGGTAAAGCACCGTTTCCCTTCTGGGCCGTATATTGCGATATAGTACATACACCTCGACTTCAATGGAGCGTTATACAAAGGCAGGATGGCAAGAGGTGAGCCCGAAGGATTTGTCTCGCGAGGTGCGCGATTCGGTTGCTCTCGAACTTGGCACGGATGCAGCGAAATGGTGCGAGCGGGTGGCGCTCAAGTGGACAACGAAGAGCTCGAGCGAGGCGTCACCGGCCGATCGCCCACCATTAATACCGTGCAGTACTGCGAAAGTTACGGTGCAATGCTTGCGTCACCATGCGAGTGACTGGCATCACGCACCACTTTTCATATAAGGTCTTGTTGATGGTTTTTCGGCGGTTTTCCGTTGGCCAATCACAACGGTATACATGAAGTGTGAGCAGCCGTCGCCAGCTTGTGACACAATAATGTAGTACTCGCAAGTTCCGTGCCATGACGTCAGACGAGTGCGCTGGCCACAAAAATAATCACAAAAGGACGTCACTAGCGCGAGCAATAGCGCGTTTCACGTAGTGCTTTCGTCACACCAGCCGCGACATTGGAAGCCTGCTTACCTGCCTGAAGTTGGGGCTGTATACATGTTATGCCTTATCGAAGCGAGGTCAGAAAAATGGCATTATAAACGGAACTATAAAGAAGTCAGCTATAACTATATAGTCATTCTTTTTCAGGGTGTTTTCTACTCATAAAATACTAAGAAGTTTAAATTATCAACCTTTATGAACGATATGTTTCTCAATCACGATTTATTTTGTATACATCTGACGAGGTTCATAGTTTCGTGCCTGGTATCCCTGATAGTTATATATACCATTTAAATTTGTGGCTGCTCGATTGTAAGGGACAGCCATGCTGATGCATTTCGTACAGCTATACGCGCACTAGAGCCTTTACACGGACAGATTTTATACCTTGTACGCCTTATGGAACACTGCACAGTACTCAGTGAGACACGATGTGCACGAACGGCAGGTTATCTCCGCCTGCGAATCGCGCCAACCAACCGGTGGACCACAGTGCCGCAGACTCCTGTATATAGGCGACGATTGATGCCACCCGTCTGTACCTAAAGCCCCCGGACACGGGAGAGCCCGAGCCTTTCCTCCCGGCGACCGAATACCGATAAAGAAGCGCCTGCACGGGCGAGTGCAGGAGGCGGGGGCTGCTACGTTTGATACCGGCACGACAGCGAGGGCGTTCCTGCTGGGTCGTCCCTTATCGCGATGCTGTGTGCATGTCTGTGCCCACCGATCGCGCCGCCCCGGCGAAGATTTGTTCGGGCGACTCGGAGACCTTCTGCCTGGCCGGACCGGAAGAGAGCGACACAGGGGTTTCGGCCTTTGTTTGGCCAGATGAGCAAGGCTCCATAACCAGTTCTCCATGTGCGTGCACCCGCGAGCAGTGTTGCGTTTTTTTTTTTTTTTCATCGTACATCGTAAGGTATACAGTCTCCAACGCGTGCAGCTGTTTAGCCATCACCGTGGCTCGGCCACAGTCCTGTTTGCGCACTTAAATCAGATAGGCCGCGATCTCGCCGTCTATAATGCCAGAGCGCTGAAACTGCGTGTGTCAGAGGAGCACAGGCCTCAGTGACCGATTATAGTCCTTCTGTGTGCTGGCAGGGCTCACCTTCAATTTCATTTCCTGTTTCTACAGTTGCCACAAGATAGCTAGGTGGGCTAACGGTATCGCATTTTCGTATAAAACTTTGAGCGCAAATAAACGACGCAGGGCGAAGAAGGTTCCGTCGTACATCGTTTACTTTCGCTCAAAGTTCTATACGAAAATTCTAGTCGTCATTACCTTATAACCCTTCAGTTCGGGTAGCAAACCGGAAGCTGGTCGGTTTAACCTCCCTGCCTTTCTCTTCCTTGCTCTCTCTGTCTCTCGTTGACAAATGTTTAGAAAGCCTGCGTCACCAAATGTAGTTCAGCAGGGAGGTCAGGAGGCCGTAATACGCGTATTACGGCCTCCCTAACTATATGTGCTTAACTTTACAATAATAATTGTTGGGCTTTTACGTCCGAACACCACGATATGATTATGAGAGACTTCGTAGTGGAGGGCTCCGGAAATATCGACCACCTGGGGTTCTCTAACGTGCACCTAAATCTAAGCACACGGGCCTGTGTAGCATTTTGCCTCCATTAAAGTGCGGCCGCAGCGGCCGGGATTCGATCCCGCGGCCTTCGGGTCAGCAGCAGTCGAGTACCATAACAGCGGGTGAAGCAGAACGGTTTCAAATAAAAACTGGAATCCACGGAGGAGAGGTCATGCCGGTTATTGCCAAGAGTGGCTTTCAAAAAGTCATTTTCATTTTGTATAGGGATTGACGAGAACACTCTTAGCGACGTCTGCTGTATCGAGCAGACTGGAGCATATCTTCTGCGACTCCTCGGTACGCTGTGCAGAGACGATCACTCGCAGTCGCTCTCGCTTGCCTTGACAACAGACCGACGTCGCTAGCAATTACCCCCAATGTCATCCAAAAAAAAAAAGGCATCGAGAATTAAAGCAACCAGGGCATTGTTGAAATTTCTAAGCACAACAGACTTGCACGAGCGGCTGTAGACTCATAATGATGCCGTATACAGCTCATGCACACAACGTCACAGCCGTGTACCGCTGGGACGTAATTGTGTGCATGTTCCCCCTCTTGTTCACTTTACTCTTCTCTCAATCTCCCCCTCCCTTTCCCCTATGCAGGCTAGCATACCGGTTATGCGAAACTTTCCTCTCTATCCGGTTTTCCTTCCCTGTTGATTATCTTGAATTGCTCCGGAGTTGCAGGCCTGCACTATGTGAGACCCTTCCATAAGTCCCTGCAACAGGTCTCCTCGCATGCGTGATTGCTTCAACACTCCTGTGAGGGATTGAATGCAGTATGCAAGCGGCGAAGGGGTCGAATGTCACTCGCCCTAGTTGTGTATACGGCTTGCATATATAGAATAAGTAGTGAACGACTCGTTAAAGGGACACTAAAGGCAAATAATTTATGTCAGAGTGAAAGGTCAATGTATGAGAATGTCTAAAACGTCAATATTATCAACAGCAGTGCTCTACTAATCGAGAAATTAAGGTAAATGTAGGACACGATGTGTGCCACGAGTGGGACATTTTGGAAATGATCCCGATGACTTCAAGAGTCCCGAGTACAATTAACCACTATAGTCGGGTACAACTTTAGAAAAAAGCGGCATTTGCACCTCAAAGGCGGATGCACACGCGCTTCCACCAATGGGCGCGCGCTCTAGACTGACGTCACGAGCCGGACGGCCGGTGCCTCCGCTCAAGGAGAAGAAGCGGGACTATTTCTTTGCCGCGGAGGAAATCGGCTGCCGCGCTTCGGTCATATGGGCGGGGCCTCTACTTTTTTCTAAAGTTGTACCCGACTATAGTGATCAAACTAGTTGCGATAAAAAAAAACCTCCCGGGCATCGCAAGACGTAATAAATACTGCTTGTTCGTTTCTGTTTGATTCATGGAAAACGCATCTTCCCACGGGGGGAACTCGAGTAAATGCGTCGCAGAGTGGTGGGGGTATCGCGTGAATGTTGCGTAATTGGGCTTCGCAGAAGCGTCGCGCTGCCCGAGTGATGGATCTGCTGCTCGACGTTCACGAACGGTTGCTGCTTCTCGAGCACGACGTTCAGGATCCACAGCCCGTCGTTGCCGTTTCGCAGCTGCTTCTCATTCCCCGAGTGAAGGATCCGCAGCCCGTCGTTGCCGTCTCGCAGCAGCTT
Organism: Rhipicephalus sanguineus; assembly: GCF_013339695.2. Classification (NCBI taxonomy): domain Eukaryota; kingdom Metazoa; phylum Arthropoda; class Arachnida; order Ixodida; family Ixodidae; genus Rhipicephalus; species Rhipicephalus sanguineus. Next base: position 18,300,485 of record NC_051180.1, read on the forward strand.
CTCGTGCACGAAGTTCCGGGTCCGCAGCTCGCTTCAAACGCTTGCGTTCAGCGTCGTATGCTCGTCTCTTCGCAGCCTTGTCTTCTGCGTTGCTTGCTGTTGTTGACGCCGACGACAGTGAGGGTGGGGTAACGTTGCCTTCAACGAGTGGTGGGACGCTGATTGAAGGTACTGTTGCTTCCATCGCATCTACTCGAGTCAAGCAAAGCGTCAAGTCAAACGAAAGCCAAGTAAAGACGCCCTTGACTGAATTCCGAACGCGCGCTCCACCGCTTATATGCACACCGCCCGCGTTCGATAGAGAGGAGGGAGGGAGGGAAAGGAGAGGCCTGCTGCCGGCACGAGACGAGCCGAGCATGCGAGGGAGGCGGAGGAGAGGCTTGCTGTCGGCACGAGACGAGCCGAGCATGCGCAGTGGGCGTGCGGACGGCGGCCGACGCCGCAGGTGCGACTAAGAAATGCTCCGCATTTAAAAGGAAATCTTGGCGTTACCATGGGTACGGCTCGAGTGGTTCAAAAGTTCCGTTTTCGCCGAGCTGCGCGTCTCAGTAGATTTTCGGTATCGTGTACTGCAGCGTGTGCTTGGCTCTCGCTATTTTCGCACTGCTGATACTCTACTGCTGCTCCTGGCCAAGCTAAGCTCCGTTACAGTGAACTATACAGTTTCTGTGTGGCCCGTGGCTGCGTCTTGGCAACGTTCAGTGCCGCTGTTGCGCAAGAAACCGTAGCGTCGGCGGCCGAGCAGTAAAGGCGGCAACGTTGGGCATGGCAACTGCTACGTCAAAAGGCCCGTTCAGGCAGGTGATTTGAAGTGCGCTAACGCCGTGCCGACCACTAAAACGTGATTTGCTTTCAAAATAACCATTTCTGGAACGCTATTTCAACAATCAACGTCGACTTAATATTTGCCTTTAGTGTCCCTTTAACGCTGCCATTTTCCCGTTACATGCAAGGTTATGAAGTTTCTACAGACCTTTGAACGGAGATATCGGCATTTATTGCCGTAATTGCGATTTCTAGCTGATGGAAAAGGATGGACCTGTCGTTTATATAAAGGTCAAGAAATATAATCATGACACTTGCACAAAACTAACAGCGCGGTCTCAGTTGCATTGGACATAACACCCATTTCTCACAGACATTTCATTCAGTTAATATAGCTAAAGTTAATCAATCGAGGCGTTGATTTAAGTGCGGGACACATTTTTCCTTGCGATCACACACGTTCGCGCTGTGCGAACTGCGCGCTTCGAAAGGGCGAGTCTTAATAACACAGCACGGTAAAACGAAAGAAGCCAATACATTGAAGATTAAACATCTGCATCTCACCCAGCCGTTGGCTATATATGAGCCCAGATGTTTGCGGTCGCTTTTGTGTCATTTTCTAAAATTCTCGTGTGAACTTCGTTTCCTAGAATTTTTTATCTGCAGTATTTTCGAGCTATAGAGCGTAATGCCCTCAGGCAGCTGGCTCAGTATGATATTCGCCAAGTTCATGACGCCGTCGCCTATCCCCCACGACGCCTAGCAGCGCGAGAAAGATGGCTGAAATGCGCATCGGACTGAAGTCGAGACCTTTGCACTGCGGTCGTCGTAGGAGTATATACACGCGTACGATGAAGAAATGTTAACGCTGGATGTCGAAATCAGTACCTTCTGTTGCTGAAAAGCACCATTGAGATTTAAAGAAAGCCCCGGTTTGCTTGCCGTATAGCCGTGGCTTGAGGGTGTTTCAATCGACGCTTCTAGAACCACCTGGTTTAAATTGTGGGATTTCGCGCCAGGCGGTTGCTTACATTCTTTTTCGTTTGCTTTCATCGTTCGGCGCGTGCCTCGGTAGCTCCGCTGGCATAGCCGACATTTCTCGTGTCCTTATAATATATATATATATATATATATATATATATATATATATATATATATATATATATATATATATATATATATATATATATATATATATATATATATCGCGCGTGGCCTCCCGTGTTTCCCACATATATATATATATTATATATATGTATATACATGTATATATATATATATATATATATATATATATATATATATATATATATATATATATATATATATATATATATATATATATATATATATATATATATATCGCGCGTGGCCTCCCGTGTTTCCCAACAACATAGTGAACTTTGACGCTTCGCATATTTCCTAACGCCCACGAGCGTACACCTGTCAGCGGGCTGTGTGATACAATCGTGTCGAGGGATAGATGATGACATTTCGGTTTGTTCCCGTGCACTTATTTGCTTGTGCTATTTTGAGAAGATGAGCCAAGTGTCGACGACGCTTGTCACCTGCGCCGCGGCGCGCACACACAAGTCTGCAGAGCTGCGAGGCACTCTCTGCGCGTATTGTAGTTCAACGACGGCATCACTCGTGCACGCAAGGGATAGTTTTTCGTGGGAAGTGCGCTTATACAAATGCGGTGTCTGTGTTGAGTTGAGAGTCTCGTTTCGTATAGAGAAGCCGAATCTGCAATGACTGTATGTGGTGAGTGACCGCTTCTTAATTTTTTTTTCTGGACTTTCAGGTTTTATTGCTTTGTTTCATTTTGCTGCTCTATATTTTTGACAAATGATGTTCTCAAACCAACACGAGGTTTTTGGGAGGCTAGCGGGACCTTCGATTCTATGTCGCTATGTGTTCCAGAAAGTTGTTACTAAAGAGTCAAGGGACAAAAGTTCACGAACTTGACTTGTTTAACCTATATAGCGATGAACTCGGCTACAGAACATTGTGAAAATCCTGGTTGCCGTGAGTCATACTGCGTAGACATTTTCCTGGCGCGACGCTTTACATTTCCTTGTGTGTACTGAATAAATGCTGATGCATACAGAACGTTCATAGATATACAATAAACGTTGGCCATGCATGGCTACCAGCTTTCAAAGTGTCCAAGTCCCGCTGCTATATACGGTAAAACAGTCCACCGTGGAACACCTCGACACTCATTATTTGTTTTCGCCACTCTTTCAAAATATATTTCGAAATCTAGCGGCTACAGCTCGAGTTTTGCGAAGCCGCAGTTGGCGCGCATAAACACCTATACATCGTTTGCGTATCGTTCGTTCTCGGTATATGCGCACGTGTTCGACCTGTCGTATCGTAGCATACACGACACTTCGCTTGTTTTTGTATGCACGGTGCTGCCCGAAGTTCGAGTTGTTTATAAATATAGACATCGAGAAGGGCATGCGTAATCCACCGTGCGTATAGTGCACGTCCCACGCTTGTCGCCCGCTTGTCGCGACGTACTCGAATCGGCCTCGCCCCGTGGAAGCCAAGTAGTGACCGCTGCCTGAAAGCAAGCGTGCGAGAAGGTGAGAGAGATGGAAGGCGAGATACAGAGGTTAACCCGAACAGACAATCCGATTTGCTACCCTGCACAAGAGAGGGCGAGGTTCGGTGGCGCTAAAGATATATGAAGAAGAGAAAGAGAGGGGGAGGGGAGGGCGCGGGGTGCTGCGACGTTCCAACTGATATGTAATTCTTAATTCTAGCGTTGCATGGTACTTATAATGCGAGAGCCCGAATCGACCGCTATCTCGCTGTGCGGGTGTATGTACGTAAACAGCGTGCAGAGAAGCAACCAGATGCGCAAACTGCTTGGGACGTAGAAAACAGATCCCTCTCCCCCCACCCCCTTCAATCCTGCGTTTCAGCTTCTCCTTGTGGCGGTTTCGTGGCCAAGAATACGCTCTGGCGCCTCGACGATAGCCATCGTAGAGCAGGGACCCGTTGCTGGTCAGCCTGATGACCGGTGCCCACGCGCTGGGGTACCAACCCCTCGCGGCATCTCTAAATCCGGGAGCAGTGGCGTGTGCGGCAGGGGTCTCATATTTATAACCAATCGCTGTCGTATATGGCACAAACTCTAAGGTCGCGGCGGGGAAGTGCCGTTGACTGTGTGTTCCCTCCCACTCCTCGGCCCACTCGGCTTTTTCTGCACCGCAATGACCCGGACAGAGTGGCGAGCGTACGAGAGCGCCTGTCGTTGTGTGTGCCTTGACTAATTCGCTGATAGCCGGCTGTTCTGGCTTCGGGGATCGGTTGAACAGTTTTAGCTTTCACTACGGACGCCGTTCTCGCGCCGAGGCGCAAGCGCGGGGTCTGAACCCGAGTCAAGATGCGTGTGAGCCATTTACAGAGGTCTGAAGTTTCTCTCCCTCTCTTGTCTTTTTGTTTTCTTTCTCTGCATGTTTCTCTTATGGCAGTCTTGTCTTTTGGCGGGATAGAGCGGACATGGGCAGGGGGCATTCCGACGGTGACTCATGGACGCGGTTGCGGTTCGGGGAGGGAGAAAGGAGAGACGAGAGGGTGGGGGAGGGAAGTGAATGCGCTTTTCTCTTCACCCCATCGCCGCCTCCGGTGGCCGGACGAACGGACGGACGGATGCAACGGGGGCGCGCTGTCTGCGCGCGCTTGTCACTTTGATCGTCGAAGAGAGGTTGTGCTCGGCGATGGAATGAGCACAGATAAAAAAAAAAGAAACAAAAGGAAATTGGCGGCATCGGTTGAGCGCCGCGTCTTCTCTTCCTCCACGCGATCGCGGGGCTTTTCCCGTCTCCGATTCCCCGGCCGCTTTGCTTCTCACACTTCCGTATATGTTCGCACACGTTTGTTATCTTTGTTTTTGGTTGTTTTCGCTATAAAGTTGTGTTTGTTTTCCTTTGTCTTGCTGCATTCTTTATTTGCTTCTTTCGGTCGCTGGTACACCTTTTCTGCCTTGACCTTCCTACATATTTTCTGCTGATTCGCCTTTCTTGCCCGTTCGTGATTTTCAGCATGCTTCACATACACCTGCGTGCGAAAAGGCTTATGATTTTTTTTTTAACAGCGGAGCCATTTAAGCTCGGAGACGCCCCGTTAGTCGCGAACAGAAATTATCATAATCATGAACCGGTGTGCGCTCTCTTTGTCCTATTCTTCATCCACTGCTTCGCTCCCAGAACACGTGCGCCGATTTGTTCGGCCTGGCATGCAATAACTAATGGGCGAGAGAACGAGCACAGAAAAGAGATAAAGAAAGATCGAAAAAGAGATAGAGAGAAAGAAAGATACAAAAAATAGAGAAAGAGAAAAATTCTTGCCGAGGTGGTACTCGAACCCGCGTACCCACGATCTGAAGGCGAGAGCCGTAACCACTCGGCTATCCGGGCACGCTAGCAGAGCATAGCATATATCCTCGTATAGAATGGTATAGCAAAGGGATGGGGAAAGGAACTGAGGGCAAAGAGGAGAGAAGGGAGGAAGGGAGAGAGCAACGAATAGCATAGCCTTGAATATTTTAGTATAGCAAGGGGTGGTAAAGGGAAGTGTGGGTGATGAGGACGAGAGAGGGTGAAGCATACCATAGCCATGCATAGTATAGTATAGTATAGTATAGTATAGTATAGTATAGTATAGTATAGTATAGTATAGTATAGTATAGTATAGTATAGTATAGTATAGTATAGTATAGTAAGGGGTGGGAAATGAGGATGAGGAGATGGGAAACGACACCAGGTCCGCTGTTTCCTTAACCTTCGTACCACTAGTGCGTAACTGCCCCAATTTCTTTCTTCTTTCTAACTGAGAGAGAGAGAGAGAGAAAAGCGAAGGAAAGGCAGGGAGGTTAGCAGTCTTGCACGTGGTTCGCTACCTTACAGAGGAGAGGGGGAATTGTGGGTGAATTGTATATTGCAGGCACGTAGGCAAGCCCCCCCCCCCCCCCCCCCCCTCCCCCGAAATTCCTCCAGCCTTCTATATTCGCGGGCAACCTTTTTTTTTCTTTTCGCCATGGAAAGACTTTCTTTCGAACAACTAAACCTTGCCCCCCCCCCCCCCCTGAAAAAGAAATCCTGGCTACGTGCCCGGTGTATTTTATACTTCTTTCTGCAAGTGCTTTCTGTAAATATTTCTTCTCTTTTTTGTTTGCATATTGCCGCCTTCGTGACTAATTGCACATACGCTCCTTTATAAAAAGGCAGAAGTTCAGGGAAAGATGGAACTGTATTGAGAATAAAAATGTGTGAACTCGCAGCCTTCAAGAAGACATGTCCGCTTGTGGAAACGTCGGCTCCAGCGACTCCCCGTGTTCGCGAATTTTTCATTTCTATACGCTTCTTTAATATGCAAGAGTGATTATGCAAGTGTTATTAGCACCGCTTTATTCTTTGTTCTGCGCATGAAACCTTTAGTGTTTCATTATATTGAAATGACCCCCCCCCCCTAGTAATTCCCAACGGGCCTTTAGGGTAAATAATATTTAAGGAAGGAAGTAACTTTATTCCGAGTCCTGCGAGTTGGTGGGGCGGGCCGATGGCCCCGCCTAGGAGACGGCCAGAAGTCCTTGAACCCTGGCGGCTTCCTCGGCCCGCTGGACGGAAGAAATGAAAAAAAAAGAACAAGCAAAGAGAGAGCGCGCATACATACCAGCGTTCCCCGAGCATACCCAGAATGTCACAAACTGCGGACTGTTCCAGAGTCCGGTTCGTCAGCCATTGTCTTGGTTAAATGATGCTGTCCACCACCGAACGTTTAGCGCGGCGCCCGTTTGGCTGCCAAGTACGAACATCACGTTTTTATGCAGCCACTCAACTAATTTTATCAAACACCCAGATATAGGTCCGTGATGAAGTATCGAGTGCTGCTGCATCCGTGCGACCATGCTGCGGCGATGCAGTATCGAGGCCTTGGACCCTGTCGTTCCCCATTATCACCTCTCAAGCTCTTTCTCGCGACCCACATAGACATCACAACAATGTCCTGTTATGGGCACTTTTAAAGAAAAACTGCCATCTCCGCCGCTTTTATGCAGTCCACTTCGGGTCAGCACCATGCATAGACCGCGGTTCTGACTTATGCTATTTTATTCCGGCTTACGAGCCGCGTGGATTCCGTGACTGATTGTAGCAATGTTTGTACAGGGCCTCCGAAGGTGGTCGTGTGGTATAGGGATTCGGTAATGAAAAATCGTGCATTGACAGCTAGTATATGGCGAAGTATGCATGACACGAAAGCCAAGGCAAGAGGCGTGGGATGCGAGAGGGCGCAGTATCAATTAGCCGCCATCAAGTTATAAGCCAACGGTGATGTTCGCAATTTCCTTTTTTTTTATTTGCCATGTTTTTACTTCACGTTTCGGAAACTGCATACAGCGGGCGCCTGATTCCTGCTCCCAACATTTTCATTGTCAGCCAACCGACAATGCAGCGCTCACTAGGAAAGTATACTACGCCCACATAATTTCACACGTTGAGCTCCCTTTCCCAGGTTAGGACAAACTACGGTTGCGGAATACAATTTTTCATGCTCTTAGAATTCCTGCTCTACGCGCAAACTTTTTCTTTGTTGTTGTGTACTTCATTAATATGAGTGTTTCAACGGCATGAGCAACGTTCACCTGAAAGTGTCATTATGATGTGGTATGTTTATCGGAGGGTAAGATTCCGAGAATGTTGAAAGAATGCAATGAGATCGTGAGGCGCTAAACCAAGAGCTTCCCCGCAATCGCAGTCCATGATCGGCTGAGCGCGCGGCAAGGTGCCTGAATGCGTGCAGCGCGAGCGCTACCGTAGCGCCATCTCGCTGCAGCGACGCCCACTATGCGGAGGAGCACCTGTCCCGTTCCCTGAGCTCCACCTCAGTAACAGGAGGAGCCCGGCCGTTAGGGCTAGCGAGCAAGAAAGGCGAAGTTTGGGCACTAGAAGGTTCCAGCTGTAACATTTGCTTTGATCACTGATCAATTCCCGAGGTGCTCGCTTGATTAGATGTCGCCACTGGTGGCCAGCAACGTAATAACTGACGTAGGCGTGCGCAGGGTTGAACATTTGGGGAAGAGGCAAGTTTCACCGGTTCTTTTCTTTTTTACTAATTAAGAACTACGTATGACCTATACTCGGGGACAACTTTCTGTGGCAATGAAGGGAAAGCTACAGAGCCACAATGCACGTATCCTACCGCTAATGAATGTAGTCCCACAATTGCGTCCGTATTTTCTGCGTGAGATACATAAAATACTCCTCCATTTTCTACATGTAGCTTTTTGAGACGGAACGCAGCGCACACAAGCGAGATATTTGTATTTCTTTTACTTTATACGTTGTCACTATGCGCACGGCCGCTAAATAAAAAAGAGGTGCGGCCTGCCGAATGGGTGCGTTTTCAATAGGGGAACGCGTGACATGCAGAATTGTGAGACGCTACCGCGGGGGCGCTGCACATCGGTAAACCGCGGCCGCTAGTAGGCGAACGCTCGGGGCGTTGGCTCGGGCGAGCGCAAGCGAACGCTCTTGCTGGAAATGAGCAGCCGTACGGTTGCTTACGAGCTAGAAAAGGTGCGGGTTTTTGGTTGCGTTGGCTCTATCAGTGAGTGCTTAATGTGATTAGACATTTCACCATAACTGCGATGCCCAAGACCTGTCGCCGTCGTGGAGATCGGTAACTGCGAAGAAGTCGCACATTCACTTCGTTCACTTCAAGCAGTACGACTTCAAGGTAGAGCGCAAGGTGCTGCGACCGACAGCCGTGCGGACCATATTTTCATCTTTTCCAGCTTACAAGCTACCCCGCGTCCTCATTGAAAGGTAGACCAGTTGTTCGTGTTTTGCCTACTACTTCCATATCGAACAGCAAACAATATTAACTAGACGAGTGCCAAAGCTCAAGAGAAGAAGTTGTCAATCCCTTGTGTGTAGACGTTGCTGAAACAGAAAGCGTGGTGAGTGGAATGATGTCGAACGCGGAAGGAATCTCTGGACTGGACGGCCGCCTACACAACCCTGCCGTGGAAGACCGCGTTAAAACGCGAAATGAACCTCCAGTTCGGTGTGCAGCGCTGTGTGTCTTTCCGCCATTTCTTGTTTTCGTTTTTGCATCTGGGTTGTTTCCTCACGACGTGAGTACGCGCCAACTCGCCCAAATTGCCATTTTGTTACAATATGTAGACAAGGCGTATGCATTTACTGTGTTTCAGTAATGTAGTTCAATGGTAACAACTCATGTTTGAATCGAATGTCATTTAAAAATGGCACTTATTAGTGCAATGCGAAGCAGATATAAACCAGATTTAGCAAGTATATACGTCGCAGATATTCCATGTCACGCTAGTTTATTTTGAAGAGCACAAATGAATCACGCATCTCTAAAAAAAATTACACCATCTCCCGCTAAAGGGGACCATGAGGCGATGCGAAGCCGGAGCACTTGCACGATCGCGTTCCGTTGGCGTTCGTTGGGCATGCTACCGACCTCGCGTCGTGGAACGCGAAGAGGGACGCTACGCGCGTCGTATCTTCCATCTAGCCTGGCCGTTAATTCTCACAGGGCGAGCGGGGAACGCGGCCTACAGGCGGGCGACAGGGGGGCAGCGTAGGAGAGGAGAGAGAAGGGGAGGGGACGCGCATGCGCTCGAGCTCATCGCGGCGTTGAGCAGGGGAGAATTTCGGCATGTCTAGCCCGCGTTTCAGAGGAAGAGTGGAAAGGGGGAGGGGAGAAGGGGAGAGGGAAAGTGGAGAGGGGAAAGGGGAGAGGGAAAGTGGAGAGGGAAAGTGGAGAGGGGAAGGGGAGAGGGAAAGTGGAGAGGAGGTGTGGAGAGGGGAGAGGAGGTGTGTGGAGAGGGTATGCGCATGCGCAGTAAGGGTGGTCAGAACGCACACCACCACCACCACCACCACCACCACCGCCGGATTGAGCTCCGCCTTAAGATACTTCGCATCTAAAAGCCCCCGCAATGAGGAAGTCGTCCGCGCAGATAACGAAAGCTAGAGCATTCAAACTACTGAGGACATCAACGAACAGCACTTTTGTTCCCAGTAGAAGAGAAAAAAAAGGACGATTGTTCAATAAAATTTTGCATTCATCTATCTATCTTTTGGCAGCGGCGCTATACAGCACGCTTATATATGTGTGTATTTATGGGAGCATGCCCTGCTGGCGTATAGTAGCAATAACCGCAAAGGAAATCATACTGATACGTCATCTGGCGTGTCTCGCACGTAAATAGCCGAAATGCAATCCCAGGTCAACGTAAGGCGACTTTAATGACCACTAAAACGAATGCACGCAGCCGGCTGGCCGCCTGTGCGAGCGGGTTTTCTTTACCGTTGTGCAGCGCTGCGGCGATGGGAGCAAGAACTAGCGCTGTCACCGGCGCAAAAGAGCGTTCGGCAGGCCGCACCTCTTTTTTATTTAGCGGCCGTGCTATGCGTTTTTGCGTGCTTGAAAAAGTCGCGCCTTTTACCCGTACCTTAGACGCTAGCAGCGTTTGCGTCGAAATGCAACGCTAGCCATCACTTTCCACGGTGCTACGAGACGCGCGCCAAACCGGACTACTTCGCCTAGCAGTACATGTGCATACGCTTCCCCCCCCCCCCCCCCCCCCCCCCCCCGTAGCTTTCCCTTCATTGCCACAGAAAGTTGTCCGTCCCGGAGTACAGTAAATGCCTTCAAAATCTATGACGTGACGACGTTTGGTGGGAGATTCAAAGGTGGCGTCGTCACCCGCATTTTCTTTTCGCGCGTTTCCTTGCTTATACCGAGCGTCTTCTCGCGGTAAGAGTGGTGTTTCGGTAGTGCGAAGTTGTAATTTACTGCAGTAGGGTACGCAGTTGGGCTGGTTAGTTCATGATTACGAGTGAAAAACAGTGCTAACAAGACATGACAAGAAATGACAGCGCCATAGTCTCGTGTCCTTTCTTGTCCCATCTTTTTAGCGTTGTTTTTCACTCGTTATTGTAATTTACTAATACGCGAAAAATCATTTTTCTCTTCAGTGTCCCTCTAAGGCAATTATTTAGTACAGTGTATCGCTTATAGGCTGTTGACATGGCGTGCTATGAAGAATACAATAACGGCTCGAGGAACGCGAGTGCGAAGAAGGTGACCATGCAAATGCTAGATTCGCCAATCGCTCGTTTATACAAAGGGAGACTGCAAGTTCTGTTATAATAACGACATTCATCTATATTTACAGCAAATAGTAGTATGTGACATTCTAACTTGCATGTTGATTAAATGCTGTTATACAATTGTTGCGTGTTCCCATTATATTGGTGTAGTGTCACCTCAGCCTTCTCAGTTACCTTGGCATTATACGCGTTCTGTTACTCATTATAGCAGACCAAGCTTGTGAGCCCTCATTTATTTTTTTTTCACATTTGTATAGTATTTTGTCATTAATCTGGGCGTCGCCGCTCCACAGTTATCTCCTGGATTATCTGGGTTGCCCAAACGGGTTAAAAAGAATGCAAAGTGAAATCAGATCCTTGCAAAGTACAGGCCGAACCTTCTTTCCTGCATTGAGTGAAGAAAAAAAAAGTGCATCTATAAACGCAGGGAAGAGGAGGAGGCGAAGCATCGTCGAAAAGCTAGCCGCACGCTGTCAAATGCGCAACCGCCCGCTGAAAGCGGCAACAACTTGCTCTCTTTGCCGCCAGCGAGCGAGGGGTCCCGCGCGGGCTTCTCACGGTGTCCCGTGCCGAAAACTCTTACCCCCTTTCGGCAGAGAAGAGATGGAGAGGGGGAACGAAGAGGAAGAAGCGCGCGCAAGCTGCACTCGAGGAAGGAACGAACAGGAACGCACAAGGGCAGTTCAGTGCATGAGAAGATGCAGAGAGAGAAGAAAAGAAGTAGAGCCAAGCCAGCCAAGCGCTCGTACGCCTCTCCTCCCTCCTACACCGAGCACCCCCCGCACGTTTACCGTTCTCACAAAGCACGGTCGCCGTGGCCGAAAAAGATGCGGAGGCGAGAGGCGAGCAGAGAGAGGGCGATAAGGAAGCCCAAGTTTCGGGCCCGCGCGCGGTGTGGGCGAGGGGCAATAGGAGCGCCCCGGAGTTTTTGATGGCGCGTCGGTGGGGAAAGGAACGCAGTAGGGGGATCGAGAGAGAGAAGTGCAAGGCTGTGGGGGCGAGCTCCTCGTGTCCCATTCCTGAGGGCGAGGAGGAAGCGCGCCAGTCAGGTGGCCGCTGCGCCCTGCGAGGGGAGGTACGCCACCGGCGCAGACCGTTTCCACGCGCGGGCCCGCTCCGGTCGGTCGCCGCTCGCTCGGCGGTAGCGCCACCCACCGCTGCTGTTTCTCTCCGCCGCTGCCCCTGCCTGCTCGCTACGCGGGCAGCGTGCGTGCGCCCGCCGCGTGGCTTTGCTCCCGTGTGCGGCCGGCGTTTTTCCCAGTGGCGTCCCGCGTTCGTGTTGTGTGTTGGCGACTCCGCACGCCGGTGTGGCGAGCGGCCGCCATGTGCGTGCTCAACTGCTCGGACTCGGCGGCCAGAGGTGAAGCGGCGGGCTGAACGAAGGCCGTCCCACTTCGTTTGCCTGATTAGAAAAACTCGTCGGACAGGTGGAGATCGGTCGTCCCCGGACTCCCCCTCCTTCTCGGAACAGGTGGGTGCGCTGCTTTCGTACAAACCCTGCCCCGCGTGTCGCTTTTGTTTGGCACCGACCTGGCTTCGCGCTCTTTGGCTTGTCTTGTTGCTGTTGCTCGGTTAAAGAACACTATAGCTCGGTGCGATCGGCAGCGATGATATCGTCCTGAGACGGTCGAAGAGGTGATGTCATCGGCTGTTGTAAATGCCAGTTCTCCGGTTCAGATGATTCAGTTGATTCAGACGCCCTTGTACTCTTTGCGCCGCTTGCCCGGTGAGATATTCGAAGTTGTCGCTGGGCGGGAGCAGAGTGACAGCGTGACTACCGCCGGCTCCTGACAGCGGTAGCAGTGGTGCGGAAGGGCAACGTTTGCTGATCAAGTTAAATTAAACATAACTCATTCTGAGACCCTTCGCTTTTTCTTGTATGGTGGTTTCGTATTCGGCTATGCCGGTTTGCGACAGCGGGCAGCAGGTGTTATGAGCGGTGTGTGCGGTAATCAGCTCGACAGGTGTTACGTCTCAGAACGTCCTAGTCAGCGCGGCGGCGCGTTGGCTTGTCAGAGAGCATTGGTGCAGTCTTGATCGTTATCTATGCTTCGTCATTTGACATACTGTGATCGACTGTTAACCTGATACCACTACATAGTCGAAACTATTTCGTGTTTCTGGGCGCTTGATACATTAGTAACGTACCTTCAGTTTTGTTTCACGGCCTTTTCATTGCACGCGGTTCATTTGCTGGTTGAGGCGTCGATTTCTGTCCTGCTGGCGTTGCAACGCTTGCATGTTTTAACCTTTTGCCAAGACGCACGATAGGCGTTATAGATCAGATTTTCTTATTTCTGACGCGCTTGCTTATTTTGATGTATGTGCACCTGTACGCAACGCAGGAGTGACGGTGCATGTTCCGGGGGCCACTGAATTGTTGAGCTCCATAATCAGCGGTGCACTTCTGCTGTTGTAATCTTGATATTCGTTCAAATGAAAGCCTTACTGATTTAATTCCAACCTGTTCCGCACTGCATGCTTACACGTCATCTAGTTGCATTTGCGTGTGACCTATAGGTACCCTCGAGGATTCCGATGAACATTCCTCGTGTCTTCGGTTCGTGCAGTTTGCCCAGAAAACGATATTGCGATGGTTAACCTGAAAACGTTGAAATATATCTTTGTTTGAAATTGTCCAGTTCACCTTGCGCTTCTTCGGTAAACTTTTAAATTCACTGTAGTCACAGCATAATGGACATCAGATGAAAATACTCGTCATCGTGGTTTGCAAGGCACAAATAACGGGTCGTAGGAAATTGAAACGTAAAACTGTTTCGAAAACTCACTGATTCAAAGACAAACAGTTGCCTGCTCAAGTACATAATTTCCAATATCATCTCCATTACGTTATCTGTTCAACGTATCCGCTTTCAATCTTCGCAACTTTCGTAAAAACATCGACCTGCGTAATTTAATTTTGTCATGGGGTTGTCTACCAACATACTGTAGACAGTTAATTAGCGCCCCAGGAGCTGGCGAATGTAGTCTCGATTGATCGTTCTATTCGCTCCTCAGTTGCTGTCATGACATGAGTGCTGCATTTTTATGACCTAAACATTATGACACCCCGCCCTGTCCGGCTGTACATGGCTATCGAAAACGACAATTGTGCATGGTCGTTCCGAACTCAGAAGTAGCCTAAATGTGCTGAGTAAGCGCATACGAACTGCGGCACAGTATCTCTCCTCCTATGTAGGCCATATAGGTATAGTTGTACATGTAGGGCATGTCTTACCAACTAGACCCCCACGGTGCGCTTCTTGAGTTCATATAATTAACTTGCACTTGGGTTGTGATCAATATATGGCAAAAGCGAAATGCCGCTTTTGTAACAACTCAATCGCTGCAGGCATTACGATTGAATCAAAAAAATGTCTCTGTTATAACGGCGAATAACGAACGTTATCACTCATTTAGCCATCTTAAGCCAGCACTATAGCTACCACTGTTCAGCAGCGGCCATAACCTAAGCCAATGTTAAGCAACAAGCAACACTTGCCAATAAAAACCATAATTTGGGCCAATGGTAGTCAACGTTAGCGAGTGCAAACAAGTGCTGGTAGTATGCAGGTAAATATGGTAGCAGAGGTCACGTGCCTTAGTGAGGCGCTTTGTAAGACTGTCCTCTGAATCGGTCCATACTTTTTCGTCAGAAATCGAGGCATCGTATGTTATTACAGAATAGGGGTGGAAGACGCCAAGAGAGATATTGTTATCAGAAAGACATGACGTGCAGTTATATCTCATCATACAGGTTTTCGTTGCGATACCCGCCTATCCCAATTGCGTCGTGCGCGAGTCGACTAGAACTGCAACCGGCCATTAAGGTCGTCCATGCGTATTTTACTTGCTCTATGTCAACGCAACACTCAGTCAGGAAACGCTAATGTGTATAAGTGAGGTCCCTGGATGGATAAACTTTTGTGCAACATGGCCGTTCCTATACGTGATTGGCTAACTTGTTTGTAAGACATCCATAAGATACATGCCTCTCAAAGTAGATACAGGCGCATAGTAATGCATGGTTTGTGTTCTGTTGAAATCGTAAAGTTTCTCACTAGTTGGCAAAGAAAACAAGGGAACCGTCATCACGATGAGAGCCCAAGACTTGTGTCTTATCGTCTACCCCATTAATTTCGAAAGAGTGCTCCGGAGTCGTTGATTGCCTGAAAGTTACCGGTCTCCCACGTGTATAACAAAAAGCTCCGAGGTGGTTCCCGCACTCATTGCTCACAGTTTCTGTGATGGATATGTAAACATGTTGACTGTTCACGTTGACCTGGCATACCCTTGAAGGCTGATCTTCAGCTGTGTGTATCACAGTTTACAAATGCATGGACCAGTCTATATAGGATTAGTCACCAGTGATAACGTTACCTTCACTATACTATACAGCAACACTATACAGCAACATAGTCTTGCACCTGTACTTGGAGCCACGTTAAAGGCATGTACTAAAGAGACAAACGATTTCTCGCATATTATTAAATTACTCATTTACAATTCCAAGATCACCAAGCTAGCCGCGAGAAGACGCTCGGCAAGCGAGAAAACGCCCAAAAAGAAAATGCGGGTGACGATGCCACCCGCACCGAACGCCGTCAGGTCATATATTTTGACGGCGTCTACTAGATCCTATACGTAGTTCCTAATCAGTAAAAAAGATGTGCATTGTCCTCCGATGGGAAATAGACTTCACATACCAAATTTGAGGAAATTTCGTTGAGCCAGTGTTGCCAAAATACGATTTAAAATCCGTGATGTCACGCGCGGAGATTTCGGCGCGAAATTTCAAAATGAAACTTTGACCTCAATTTTCTCCTCTATTGATAACCTAATGATGGTCAAACTAACGACATTAGAGTTCTCAGAGTACAATTTATCAACATAAACAGATTCACTTTATCATTTTAGTGTCCCTTTAACCCTGCGTGGCACAACAAACTGTACTGCACTCCCATTTTCTTTGAGACTGATCTGCGCAATATGGCGGCATAACCGCACCGGCTCAGTTCTAGCTTAAGCTCCACTTGGTTGGGTTTCCTTCCTTTTGTGAAAGTTCTCAATGCGAGAAGTCATATTGACCATCGCCGGTGGCAATCTTTTCATTCACATATATACCGATTGCTATCAGGAGCCCATAACGCTGAAAAGCAGGACAATCAGTAGAGAATACGTAAAAATAGTTTTGCGAATGCGGGCCCACGAAAGCAGTCTGCGAAGGTAATGAGCAGCTTCATCATAGCACCTGCGAATGTCTATTCTCCTTTACCTTTTCGATGTGTCTTCCGTGCTTTAGCTGAAGGTGAAACATTCAGGCACGTGCGAAATAAGTTCTGTCTTCAACAGCTTTGCTAATGCCTTTTCTTGTGTCTGGGCACGCGCGAATCGCTGCCACTGTGTCTTCGTCTGTCGCATGTCTCAATTCGATATATAATCGTCCCCGCTCCTTTCTAGCTTTTTAAAGTATGGCGTGATTTGCGGTTGATTTCACTGGATAAACAAACGTTTGTTCAACGGCCGCCCCCATTTCCAACGCGCGGGCAACGAGTGAGGCTCGATCATTTTTTGAGGTAGTGTCGCCATCGGGCGGCTGTTTCGTGAACTGTTTTCGCGCTCTCGCCGCTTTTGCGTTCAGAGAGACCGAGCCCACTGCGCGGGCATGGCGTTGGCGCGTGCATTGCTTCAAGCCATTGCGGATTCTATGAAAATAAACTTTTATTGTTATTATACTTATTGCATACTGCAGATTCGTGGCCCAAAACATAAAAGAAACTAAGAACATAAAGTGGTGTGTTATAAATAAAACGAACCAGACATGTAGCAGTGATACGCAGTCTAGACAGTTCCAATTACTTATAGTCCATATAATAAAAATATAGTGCTTTGATGTGCCATTTTTTGCCAATCACATTTTGGAGGTATTGTCACAATTATATCTAGTATTCCAGAATACAAGGGCTAATAGAGGGTGAAAGGTTAAGGGCGTTCTGTATTTGTTCGTGAAGGAATTCGAGGTGCATAATTTGCGTAATGTCGAGACTATATGCCTAAGGCTAGTTCTTCGGCATCGCAAACAAACAGAGCCTATTTTTCACACTACATACTCCTGTAATTTGTGCCCTTGACTTCAAGGCAGACGTGTCTTTTTTCCTATATTTTACTTAATTCTTTTTTGCTGTGTAAGCTCGTTTTAAAGGCAAACTATCGGGCTAGAGAGACGTGGCAGTCTGTATTGACTTCATGCATCATAAGAAACGCTCGTTTTCAAGGCAAGCGCCAGCGCACTTGAGAGGCGCGGCAATCTGCATGTGTTGACTTCACGTATCATAGAGAGAAAAAAGTTTTCATTTTGCGTTCATACTGTTCTGCCTGTTAGCATGCGTGGTCGCGGGATCGGTTTTCAACCGTGGTTTGCTCTACCCAGGGTTCCTTATCTCGCGATGGCGTGAGCTAAGTATAAACCCATGTGGTTGAAATTAACCAGGAACCTTTCCGTTGCACGTGTTGCTAACAGCCCAGTTGTCGCTTTGATACGATAAACTCGACGAATCAATCCATGTGTCATCTTTTAACAGCGTGGGTATAGAATCCGCCACAATGACCATAGCTGATCGAGCCACCCATACTTTTTTCACACGTTTCTCACGTTTTTCTTTCGTCGTGATCTGTTTACTCATAATCTGCAATCACCTGCGGATTACAGTTGCCCAGCGGTTGTTTTCTCGTCCGTCATAGCTCGGCTAAGACTCCGCACCTGCCACGTGTTTAATAACACGCCCGCTCGCTATTCGGCACGTTCTCACTGAGAACGCCGTCCGTATCACATATATGTAATGTTATTAGGCCTCATTTACGACTCTCATTCGCTCGTCGAACAAAGGTGCGCACACGTTTCTGTACCTTCGTTTAGACGTGCGCCAGCACAAGAAAAGGGCGGCGCGGAAAGAATAGAAGCTCTCGGAAATTAAACTCGCACGGCGCCAGCACATCAAAGGTGGGCGCGTGTATATTTATAACCCTAGATCCGCGAGATTTAGGCCGGTTTTTTTTTTTTTTTCATTCCTCTCCTGCACGCACCCCGCGTTGGGTCTTTTGTCTTCCGAGGGACGCCGTAACTTTTTATCGCTCCATGTGTGTTTTCGTTTCTTGCCTTTTCTTTCAAACTCAGCGCATTATTCACGTTACCGTATAGTTAAATTTAATTACCTACCTCGCCGGAACTGTGCGAAAGAAAAAAAAAACTATAAGAAGAATACTCACTTCAATGCACCATCGCTCTACTTTCTTCAATGGCTGTCAGGAGATACTCGGCACGATACAGATTTGCTGGTCAGTTAATTTCGTTCCATTTATTCATATCGACAGATAACAGAGGTGGCAGACAAATGTTCTTCAATCGGAGATCACGTGAAAGGCTTTGACTATTAATCCTTTGCTTGTGTGATTTGAGGGCCCCTACAGGCGTCGCGCTTGTGGCTCTTGCTGCCAGATAGAGCGGGGAGGAAAAAGGAAGAGGTTTATCAGAAGGGAGTATCATTGATCTGTGCCAAGGAAGTAGAAGAGGTGCACTAAGAGATAGCGAAAGAGATGGTACACTGTCGTTGCTGGAATATTCCAACGCTTCATCGATAAGGTGATGATGGCATTGACGTCGTAATGGTTTCTCCTCTGCTCTGACTAGGCTGGTTGGTAAAAAAAAAGGGCGCGTATTGTTTCCTTTTTTAATGTAATTATTTTCTTCTTAATCCGTTTTAATTGCTCCCAATAGATGACCGTTTTTGTTACATTTTAAACTACGGTAGTGGCTAGTATGTGGTCGGAATGCGAATAAGAAAAATAACCTCCGTATCTCTAAAACGCCTTCTTTTTTTTTTTTTATTTGCGACATAGACTTGCCCTTAAGGCATAATATTTTGTTTTGTATATTTGTGTTAAATGTGCGCCGTTAGGCCGGTGTTGTGTATGAAGTGAAGAAGTGTCTTGTGGAATGTGTTGTCATGTATCCATCGGTCATAACTGTTTGTGTCACTGTAGCGAAGACCAGCTTGCAGGAGATGACGGGATCGTTCCGACTGTAATCCTTGGCATGTCCATATAAGGTGGTATGCATCTGCTTGTATCACCGGAGCAGAACAGTACGGGCATGTAGAACCAACTGGTAAATGCGACCAGTTCCATGTTGAAATAACGCCTTCTTATCTCACGATTGTGTATTGTAGCTATGATAAATTGAGATGGTTCCCTAATAAACTATTCGCTATTTACTAAAAGTAATGGCCACTGGCCAAACGGAGTCTTGTATACTCGATTTAGGATAATATGAAGGCGAAGCACTGAATTTACCCAGCAACCTGGGTACTCGCTAGTTACCAGTTTACCTTCTGGTTTACCAACGTACTCTGCTGGTTATTTACGTCGCCATGAGAAGTGATCAAGGCTGATCACTGCTCATGGTGAGAGAGTGAGCAGGTAATCGCTAAGACTTCCGAAAAGTAAAAACTGGCGCTATTGTGACCAAGAACTCGCTAGATTTCGCAAACATTCCAAGGGACACTTTGCAAAATATTTACTGCACGTGCAAACACAAATATGTTTTCCATCTAAATAACCTCGGCTGCAGAATAGCAGAATGAACCATTCTTTCCATTCAACATTCGTCTCATTCCTTCGTTTTTCTGCTTTTCTTTGTAGCACGTCAAGTTTAAAACCAGGTGCCATACCCGCAGTAAATTTTGAAAAGCCCTCATGGTGCTCGTGCTCCTTCGCTGCAATTTGAATGGGTGACAGGGTGTGAACGAGTCTGGCTAGAAAACTTTCTTGCCGGAAGGCGTAGTAAACGACTTTTGCAAATCGTCAAGACGGTCTGTAGAGCGATACATAGAAGAAAAGCTCGTCACAAAGGAGAGCAAAACGCGCACCTGAAATAACTCGAACAAAAGCTGTGTTTCCTTGTCTACGTTTGCTACCACCTGCATACGTCAAGCAGTATGGCATGTAGGTGGTCTACCTCTTTAGCTCGTGTGAGCTAAAGAGGTAGACACGCTATGTGTATCCACCGGCCGACGCTCCTTTCTCTTCTTCTTGAGAGTTAAGTGCCCATCGCATTTACCACAATAAAACTGCGTCCTTTTAGCAATTTACAGGAAAATCACCCCCCCCCCCTCCCGCACACACACACACACACACTTTTTTTTTTTGGTGGACCGGTTCTCCCGCTCTTGGGGTAATTGTATTTTAACTCTCGTCGACCTCCCTTTGTAGCGAGGCAACGATCCCAACACATTAGGGCCTTTCCCACAACACTCGGCGAGCCCCCCTTTTTTACGTGTAACTAAGCCTGAGTAGATTCTCTCCGCTCTAAGGCTGGCAAGATGCGTACTTCTCGCCTCCAAGAGACGTGCACCTGGCATGTACCTGGCATGTATATTATGTACGCACCTGCGAAGAAAGTGCATCGTTGAAGCTGTGCGAAAAGGCGTGGACAAAGGAGGCAGAAGTACACATGACGAGCCCTGCCTTCCTTTTCTTCGTCTTTTCGCGCTGCTTCATCGATGCATTTGTAGCCCAACTTTCTATCCTGTTGCGAAGAAAATGTATGGCGAACTGACGATTCGCAGAAAGGTGTAAGTAGGCTTTCCTGCAAGTTTCTTTCTCTACTCAAGTACTCTCGTTCACAAAGTTCTTAGCCTCCTCAACAGTCGGATACAACTTAAGAAGCCCGGGGAGGCCATGTCCAGACGACCGAAGCGCTGCAGCCGATCGCCTCCGCATTAAAGAAATAGCTCCGCTCATGCACGCGGCAATATTATCTGAATTTGCGGTCAGCGGCTGTCCGGCTCATGACGTCAGTATGGAGTGCGCGCCCATCAGCGCAAGCTTTTGTGCATCCTCCTTTGAGGAGGAAGTGGGATGGACTTCTAAAGTTCTCTCCTGCAATCAGTGTTTTTTCCTTTCGCCATTCCAGGGAAACTATGTCCCCGAATGACAGGTCCCCCGGTCGCCATGCGTATGCTGGGGGGGGGGGGGGGGGGGGGGGGGTGACTTTGAGGCGTGGCTGTCGTGTTTTGAAAAGTATTTGTGGTGTTCGTGCACCTTCACTGGAGTGAGGTGGGGCGAAATGCCGGTTGTCCACGTGTTGAGGAATTTTCGAAGAACTATACGCAACGTCCTGCAAGCGCGTTATGTTATTAATGACCGGGATAAAAGTCATCGTGATATATATATACACTATAGTTATACACGTTCGGTTCAGAACGTTTCGAGGGCTGAGTCGAACAAGACGATGTTCGGTCCTTCATCAGATAGCTTCGAATACCCCCACACTATGGTTGAGAAATAGGAGTTGTTAGAATGCACGGAGTACCGTAGTGCGGCAAGCACAACCCTGTCAAAACGGAGATAACAATATTACTGTCAATTTCCGGTGAATTTTATCATAATGCTTACGCTATTTACATCGCCATTTTGACTGTTCCGCTGTATCGCACTTGATGAGAAGACATCCCAACAAGGAGTCTCAAGGCGAAGAGCGCTTCGTCTCTTATCTCCCCTCTTTTTTGTGAAATGAAGTGTTCCCTATCGTGCATTTGTCTGTACAAGGAACCTTCAAGAACGACTTGCGTGCAGTTGTCAGGATTCGTGTTCGGCACTATTTCCTGTCTTCGCGGTGCCTATGTCTTTATGTGCAATGTTGATAATCTGCCTGGCATCCTTCAGCAGCGCTTCTCTTTGAGCTATATACGTGCAAGGGTCCACAATGGCGCCCGTCGCGATACGATACAGCGCTGCATGCATCTCGCAAAAAAAAAAAAAGAAAACGAAACGCGACAGAAATGTCGTTGTAAATTGAAACCAACTAGCCCAAACCACAATTTTTCTCGGGTACATATATGATCTCTCGGTCTTGAAAACGTGCATCACTCCGATGAAAGTCTAAACCCAGTTTTTTTTTTTTTTTTTTCGAACAACGCGAGCCGCGAGTAGTTAGCTAATCGCCGTGTGTTCATTAATTTCCGAATATTTATTTCGTCCGGGTTTTTCGACGTGATTGAAAAGTCGGAAATTGACTCTATATCATGCTATAAATCGACACTTTCTTGATGAATAGGAGAACGAGCCAGAAACTTGGGTGAGGGGATTGCAGTGACGTCACTGAAACCGCCGTATTGGAGCGCCAGCATGGGGGGACGCGAAGCTTGTGATTCGACGTTAAGGTTATGGAAACATCGCATGCAGGTCATTTATTCACGCACGGAGGCGTTCCTGCCACGTCTTGATCACAACTTGTTTGTCATCAAAGCCGCCATCTCGGAGCGTCAGTACATACGTTTAGACGCTGCGTCCATGACGTCACATGCAAGCTATTTATACCTGTCCGGGTTGGGCCATTTTTCGTGCTAAAGCGGTTAAGTGCTCAGGCAGGATTACCACGCTTCTTTGCGGGGATCCGCGAAGAATAGTGCGATAGGCGAGAAATGGGGGCAGAAAAGGCGAGCTCGCGTCGTGATAGAGATAAAGAACGAGATGCATATCGCTGGCTCTAATGCACCTTGTGTGTGGCTGTGGCTTCAATGAGAATTGTGATTAGTATGGAGAGTTCATTTGACTACAGAAATAGACTGGCGCGCTAGCTGGCTTATCTCATTACAACAAGCAGGATTATAGCAGGTAACCGTGTTCGTGTGGTGTCGTGGCCACTTCAAGTTCAAGATGCGTGTTTCAGTAATTCATTGCTGCCTGATTCAGAGTACCAAGTGGACGGGTCTCAGCTTGCTGCAAGCCTTGGTGCATATTTGGCTTCTGCGAAAGCAGCAGGCTCCAGGAAAGTCGAGGCTCTATACGTTTCGTCTGTAAGTCCGTGGCTATCATATCTTTGTTATTTGTTTGCCTCGAAGACAACTGTCGTTAAGGCTTCGAAAACAGCGCAGGCGGACTCGCTAGGTCGTTCTACCGCCTGCATGCTTGACTGATAAAACCGGGTTGTTTGCATGCATGCGCGCCGAAGGACAACCTTTGGTACATGTCTTCTATGTACGAATACGTGATTGCTTCGCACAAAGGGACGGTTAAAACTCTGCGGTTTTTACACGTATACCAGAACAATATTACCTAACACGCCGTAGTTGGGGACTCTGAATCGATTCTGATGGGGACTCTGAATCGATTTTGATCACCTGAAGGTTTTTAAGACGTGTACCGTAGTCTAAGCGCGGGTTCGATTCCCGGCCATGGCGCCGTGACCGGAAATTGAGCCCGCATCCTCTGGCTGAGCAACACAGCGCCTTAGCCGCTAAGATACCACGGTGGGTCAAACAGGGAAAAGGTATTGCGTGGTGTACACTTAGCGACTGTACCTTACAGTTATTCAACCTTATAATTGGCATATATGCGTCCAAAATGACCGCACTGAAGTTGTGGTTTGTTGAAAAAGGAAGACGCACCATTTCTGCAACGTTTGCGGGAGCACGGCTCGACATGTCGAGTGCTCTCTCTCTCCTTTATGTAACAAATGACAAGTTTGGACCTTCTTCCTGTAAAAACGTGATTGTTCTATCATCGCTGCAGCCAGTATCGGCTATAGTCAGGATGAGGTCATTGCGATACGCTTTCGTAGGCTTCCTTGCTTTTTAAAACAAATATCCGCCGACAACGTTAATCACGCTTTGATACTCGCTGACATTGGCGCCTCTTAGACTCACCGTGTCACGCAGGCGCGCAGTCTGTCTAGTCACTTCTCGAGCTCTACAAACAAACATACATCGCTTCACAACATCTGTATCTTGTCAGCTTCGTCAGCTGGTCCTCCAGGTCCCTGCCTTTTGTCCCTGGTCGCTATGGACGCGAGTGCCCTTCGAACCCACCAGCTGTTTAGGACAATGCCGACCTTGCACGCGGCACTGCGGCAAAGGGCTTCGGTGCATCGTATCTTCCGAGACGCTGAGTTTCCGCGGTATCTGTATCTCGGTGTGCACTGTCCGCGTCAGTGCACCCCGGTATTTTAACCCTGCATTCCTTTAGGGCGAAGTCAGAAGGCGAGATAGGGCGACCTCTGCGCGGTGATACTATGGTTCTTCAGTTCTCACCGACCTCCTCTCTATCGGCTCATTTCCCGACGCGGTATATACGCGTACGTGTCCGTCGATAAGTCAACCGCACTGGTTAAAAGTTGAGCCTATAAGAGCACCCTGGTCAGTTGCTACCCGCCTCCTGAGCTTGCCCTGCGGGCTCTCCGTTCCCCTCTTATACGTCGACAGGTCGCCACTCGCGACACTCGTTGCGGCCCACGGAGAAACCATGACTGCCGGTCGCGCACGTTCCCCCAGTGGTGTTGAAGGTATTGTAACGAGGCACGACTCTTTTTTTCTTTAGGTTTCCGCACTAGAAGCGTCATTCCGAGCAAATGCGCTACTCGAGGTACCCGTTTATGGTTACCCAGCTTTTGTTGCTGGGCCACAGCATTACTATTACCCGACATCGCCGCCTCCTTCGTTGTTACGCATGTTAGGGGTACCGTCACAGAAAGAAAGCGTCTGTTATTTAATTTGTATTAAGTAGTTTGGGCCGAATTGCCAATGCTGGCCGCATATGTACAGTCGGCGTAAAAAGTTTATAGAGGCCACTCGGTCTGTGAAAAACTTTGAATTTCCAAGCAATATGTGACTGCATTC
Organism: Rhipicephalus sanguineus; assembly: GCF_013339695.2. NCBI lineage: Eukaryota > Metazoa > Arthropoda > Arachnida > Ixodida > Ixodidae > Rhipicephalus > Rhipicephalus sanguineus. The sequence goes on from NC_051180.1 coordinate 18,325,086, forward strand.
GGTCGAGCTGCACAGTGCATGTTGTTAACGCATTTTAGAACAGGCCGGGAATCTAAACCCAAGGCGGCCTGCCGAATCAGCGGGAATATTCAGCTTTTTCGTGCGTCTCGTGGTCCCTAAACTTTTGACGCTGACTGTTCATTGCAAGTCATATAGCCGCTTTCGTGCATTGTCTCGCTTAACAACAATGATTTCTGGGGTTTTACGTCCGAACACCACGACATGATTGTGATAAAAAAAGGTAAAAAAAAGAAAACACGACGAGTTAGTATACTGCTTGTCTAAGCTCTTTTTTTTTTTTTTTTTTTTACAAGTGAGCCGATGTGGTGTCGTATCGCGCTACGCTTTTTCGCAGCATGGAGTTCTGACTTCCTGCACTTCCTTCGAGCTTTTACTTAGCGACCTTTTTGCTTAGATGCGGTTCGCGTATATCGTGGCGACCTCTTCCTTGTCTCGGCTACTGTGGGGTATATGATAGTGGAGCAGTCGAAGGAAGCCGGAGGCGAGTGTGGGGAATTCTGGCGGCTATGTGTATTGACGGCTGCGATCTTCGTTCTCGCATAGGCTATACATATACGCGCCAGACACACGTGATTCATGCACGCCGAGAGGTGGCATGTGAGATTGACTAGCGGGAAGCGCCGGCGCCCGACCTTCCCGTGCCGCGGAAACCCCCGTATATCTTCATCGTTGCCAAGCTTGCGAACGCATGCGCCGTAAGGAGTCACCCCGTCCTGCCAACTAACTGCAGCGCCTGTTTCCTTTGTTGTTTCCTTGCTATCGGGTCTCTTATACGCGCAGTGTTTCCCTGGAACTTCTCATGCACTTCGACGTGGAAGAGCTTTTGACCCTGTATGTAGTTTTGTTTTGATTCTATCGTTCGTGTTCTCGGGCGTGCACCAGATGGCGTTAGACCCACTGCGACATCCATTTAGGCTCAAGCTAAAATTCCTGTTAACCGGTTCTAGAAAGTCAGTTGCGTTTCTTTTTTTTTTTTTCCAGAATACGTTGACGTTTCGTACGCTGAAGTCAATGAAGCCAATGACGAAATCAGTGAAGCGCATATTTAAAAACCCCGCGCGTGTGGGCTGCTGGGATACATGGGCTGTGTATACGCGGCTGCGAACGAGGGCACGCGGAAAAGCGCTGTATGTGTTGCGTGGTGTGTTCTAGAAATGTGCCTTTCTGTGCGTGTGTACTCATTTACGCCTGCGGCAGTGTAAATTAGAATCTTTCTGGAACTCGCACTGTGACACTGTTGTAGCCGCCATGTTGACGCACCACCACTAGCACGGTCAGAAGTGGTACTTCATGTCAATCGCTTATATATCTGCAAACGGCGAAAGGGAAATATAAGCGTTCTGTTTCGCCCTGTTCTGGTGAAAGAAAAATAAATAATGATGAATACATCGTTCTAACTATATACATACGTGTGTCTACCCAAAATGTGAATTTCTCTCCTCCTCCTAATCTGTCAGTCCTCTTTCCATAGTTCGGGGTAACTAGCTGGGCTCAGCCTGGCTAAAGTCCCTAGATTTTTTGCTCTTCCTTGCTAAGTACCGACAACCATTGAAGCGCCACCGACGAATCTCATTGGCTAACGCTCGTTTTCGGTATCCATGTTTTTCCTAACGCTTTTTCAGCACCTGTTGGAACGCGCGCCCCACTCACTGATAACGAGAGACTAGCTGGAGGAGAAAGGCGCGTCGAGTTCGCGTATTGTCCGCTGAAAGATGCGTGGCTAATGTATTGAGACGCACGTGGCTTTGTAAATCTTCCAAGTTAGGAAGCTTAGAACACGGCGGCAGGTGCCGGCTGCGCATGAGAGAGGGTCGGGAGAAGAGGGAGTTGTCGGTACTTAAGCAAAAATGGAAACATCTAGGGACTGGCCAACATGGGCGTCGGCAGGGGGTGTTCAAGGGGCACTTGCCGCCCCCCTCCCCCCCACCGGCCCCCACGCACAGAAGCCACACCAGCGCTCCCCCTCCCCCCGCCGTGATGAAACACGGCTTTGCACTCCCCAAGATAAAATGCTGCCGACGCCCATGCATGGTTAACCTCCTTCAATTTCGTTCTGACTGCGTTCGCCCTTTCTCTCTCTGGCTATGCTATGAGATGCTTAAACAGATTTCTGTTTCGGCCTCCGCTTTGTGCAGGGTTGGCCTCGAACTGCCGTGCCGACGAGGAGTCGGCGAGCCGCGCGAGCCCCGTGGCCGTCGCCGCAGGCGGCGACGGCACCAGCATCAGCACTAGCGACACCAGCCCAGCCATGTTGGAAGAGAGCATGGTCCTGCACTGCGCCCACTGCACGCACAGCTTCACGGGGGTGAGCGCGGCGGCGCAGCTCAGGGACCACGTGCTCTGCGCGCACCCCTCGAGGCAGTCGGATGACTCGTCGGTGGCCGTGAAGAAGGAGCCCGGCTACGAGTTGTCATCGATGACCGTCAAGAAGGAAGAGCCGAGCGACGAGTCGTCCGCGCCGCGTCCCCCGAGCAACGGGCCCGTGGTCGGCATGGCCGTCTTCACCTGCGCCAAGTGCAACGTGACCTTCTCCAAAAAGGAACACCTGGAGAAGCACGACCTGATGCACACCGCTGCCGTTCCTGGCACGCAGGTGAGCGAGAAAGATGGCTGCTTTTTCTCGTCCGTGAGTGTATTATGACAATGACGCTTATTTTCGCATCAATACAACGTAATGATGCGAAGGGGTGGGAGAAAATAAGTTGTCATTCAGACAGATCGACGAAGCCGCATGCCCCCTCATTGGCGATCACAGCTGCGATACAGTACATCAACACATTTCAAGAATACATATTGCAATGAACATACAGGAGTACAGTAAAATACTGCCCAATTTTACACACAAAAAATGCACTCCTTTGCAGACACACATAAAAAGCACAAGATATATACCATTATACAAATTAGCGAGATTTCGCTTTTGCGTATATCCTAAGTTATGGGTCACGAACCAAAAAGAACGCAAATAGGGTATGAGGCTTTGTGTGCACATATGTATACTATCGGCGTCAAATGAAACCCGAACAGCGGCAAGCATTCGCAGTGGTACAGTGCACGCCCTCCAGATTAGGCGTGCGCATCCAGTTTTGCCGCACTGCGCATATGCACGCCTGTCCATGGTGATAACTGGACGGCGCGCACTGTATTACTGCGAAAGCTTGCCGCTGTTCGGGTTTCATTTGACGCCGATAGTAGCTCTGGGTATCCAGAACACGTTTTGATACGAATATCTAAATCTCCCTGTACTATACTGGAAAACCGGGACGCAGGAGTAGTCTACAGTGACGGAAAAATGAAACGCGAATAATAAATTAGGAATGGCTATAGCTTTCGCGAATGATTACTCAAGAAAACTTGCATCGCTAATTATGGTATTGCGGATGATCGTTTGCGCCTCAAAATACAAGCGAAGTCATGCTGATAGTATGTATACTGGCGAAAATAAATATAGGAAAGAGTGCGCTTTAGTTAACCTTAAACTGCTCGCATTTCAGTTGTTCACGAGTGTAAGCCAACTTTGGAGAAAAGCAAGAATACAGGGGAGGGATATTGTTGCGTGACAAACTTGAAGCCTTATCGTAAAGGGATGCAATGACGAACAGCAAGAACGAAGGATTATGGCAACTAAAGTTGTCATCACGGGAGACGTCTACTTCTCTAAACCAATAAGCTGCCCAAGTTATAGTCAAGAAATTGTAAAGGATCGAAACTGTGTAGTTTCGTTAAGGTGAGAGTGGATGATGAAGCAAGTGATGAAACGACGCCAAGGAACATGGCGCAAGCATTTCGCAAGATGTTGTCTCAATTTTTGACCGAGCTCTAGAGCAGTATTTCAGAGTGTGTTTGGTACGAAAGATTTGTTACCCCTTGAAGGCCTTCGCAATGGCACGTTCTGCGCACACTGGCCTTCGTAACAATAGACTCGGTTTCATTACTGAAGCGGCCGTGTCGATATTTAGCTTATTTCACACCCCGTTAATTCACGCATTTTATATGACTGTCGCTGCAAGAGGGCACGAGGTCTTATTTCAACGTCTACAAACAACACCGCTTAGCGACTCGCCAGAGTCAACGAACAAGTTGTACATCAGGCCTCCAGCGCGCGCAGACCACACCATGCAGGCGCTCGAAATAGCTCACTTCGAGCACAGTCGCTCATGAGACGCACATAGGAGGAAACAACAGTTCCTCGTTTCGCTGGGCTTTCTTTCTTAAAGGTTTCGCAGCGCCTTGCGCGACGGTACACGTTGTTGGGTCGAGTCGACGCGGTTGCCGGCGCTATCGAGCGCGACCTGTTTACGCGCCTGACTCGACTTCCTGCGGGTCTCGGTGCGGCCTGAACAACGCAGACAGCGCGCGGTGGCTCTGATTGCTCGCCCTCCGCAGGAGGAGGATCGAGAAAGGAAGTGATTTCACCCCTTTTGTAATGCCATATCCTTCTGGGGCAGGGACCGCGCGTGTGCCGCGCCAAGTGTGGTGCCTTTTTTTTTTATTTCCCTGCTCGCACTTCTTCGTTGTCGTTCAAGGACGACTCAGCGCTCATTTGGTGGACAAGCCATGTGCATATACCCCGTATGTATATGTGCGTTGCGAAATAGTCGTATATTCTCGAACGATAACTTTCAAGGATAACAGCACGTTTGCGTGATGGTATACGTGGGCCACCTCAGAGGAGCTAGCGATCGACAAGCAATCTGTCTGACTGTTCAGCCAATTAACGGGCCCTGAAATTAGCTCCTTTCAGATTGATCGAGCGAGAGTATACGTCGCTTGATAAACAAAACAAAACGATGTTTTGTAGCTTTATGTATTGCCGATTGCATGCACAGCATGAATATAGGGGCACCTTTGCGTGCCCGGGAGTGTTGGAAGCTTGAGTTTCCAGCATGAAAACTATACCATATATACAGCTCAATCGAACGGGTTGTGGGTTCTCTATACATCGCGGCTTATTACTAGCATCCCGAATGTCTGCAGGAAAGATGCTGCGAGTTCTTTTGGCGTGTAGTGAAAGCGCGTATCGCATATTCTACATTTTGAAAACATAATATAGAAGATCTCACGTGCAGCAGGTATACTAATTCGTAAAGCTTCGCCGGGAACAGACCGCTTTTGTTTATAAAGTCACAAACGTCGTCATACTTGCACTGCGCGCTCGCGCATCGTCAGTGAGCTTTCTATCGCTTACCACCATGACGAGCCGAATAATTCCGAAACACCGTATGTATGCAGGATGGCATGATACATCCCCGTATCATTTCAACCTCTCTATGGAGCAAACCCTCTGCCGCTCCGACAGGTGATAACGCAGTGAAACCTCGGTGATACGAATCTCACGGGACCACCAAAAATATTCGTATCATCCGAAATTTGTAACACCAGAAAGCATAGAAAATTAGCATGCGACAAAAGAACGCTGGTGTATATTTTCATTTATTGTTTTTCAGGGCCGCAACAACGTCAGGAAGAACCCTGAATGATTGTCATTTAAGTTTTTAGATGTCGGCAATCATACCAGCACTCGTAAATATACGGCCTGTACGCGCGCATTTAATTAATGAACCAGATGCGTTGTGACCCGCGACAGCAGTAGCCCCTTCCAAGTTTTAGAATGCTTTTTTGCATGACACGGGAGTACTGCAGCGAAAGTAACGGAAGAAGCGCTTTGACACGATAGACCAAGGCCACAAAATTACAGAACCGCGGTCCTGTGTTATTATTTTGTTATCGCGGAGGTGTTGGAGATGTTTTTTTTTTTTTTTTTGGAGATTTACGGCCGTGCCCACATAAGTGCGACCTCAACTGTCGTGCACGTTGACGTTGTGAGGCCTGACTCCTTCGCCAAGACCGTCCTCGGCTTCTTTCGGTCCTCGTCCACCTTTCATAGGATGTCTGATGCATCGAGGCAGGCACGTGTAAACACAATACAACGACAGCAGCCCGCGTCCTCGCGTTAGAAAAAAAAAAGCACGGCGCTAATGTCCTCTATAATCTAAACGCGAAGGCACACGGAGGCACATAAGAGCCTCAAAGATTCGCGCACACAATCTCGGAGGCCGTGACGCGTCTCTGAAGGTTTATTCTGACCGTAAGAAAAATGCTTTTCTAATGATTCTGCTGATTTGGCGGTGCGGCGCGCGTGCCCACGCTTGCGTTCCCGCGCTCGCACGTGCTTGCCGCGTCTTCCGCGACAGCGCGGACAGCACCTCTTCGTACCTGGGCGGTAGCGTACGTTCGTATCAAACGTCGCTGGGTGAAAATCGGTTTACAACAACGCGTACTCCATTACATTGCAGGCCCATGGGCCTTGGCCGGGACCAACGAAAAATTCGTATCACCCCGAAATTCGTATGAGCTGTGATCGTATCACCGAGGTTTCATTGTATAGTTCCAGAGATTGTATGTATGCTTGCTCTAAACGCGGGCGCGACGGTATATGAATCTGTTCGGGCGGTCCCCATTTAAATATTAAAAAAAGCAAGTTGACACATTTTATGAAGCGTGACTGTATATAGTGTTAAATAAAGCCTTCACCCCTTCATTCAATACGAAGTGCTAGAGAAGTCTCGCACCATGCGCATCTCTCTCCCATGTTTTCGTCTTCGTAATAAAGTCCTTTCGCATGCATGGCAATCAGCGAGTTTTAGTGCGGGGCCCCCAAGGTGCTTGCACATATATACGCAAGCCCTTGCGTTCGTTTGTGCTCTTGCAGCTGTCGAACAGAAGATAACGGGGAAATATTATTAGCGAGTTTTAGTACTGCGTGCACAGCGTCCGTAACGGCGTTGCGTATCTATATATATGAGAACACTGCGTTTCACATAGTTCGCATGAGCAGAAGTTCTGCGCGCTATATGCAAAACACAGCGTTCTTATATACGTACGCAACGCATGCAGTTACGGGCGCTTCGTACGAAGTACTAAAATTTGCTATTAAAATAGAACGCAAGGACGGGTGGACCCAGTTATATTTTGTCTGCATATCAGCAGACCTTGACGATTGCTAAGGGCAGAGGTGCAAATATATGCTCTGGGCAGCGCCTCCTCTATCTTTCCAAAAATAGAGGAGGTGTTGCTTTAGGTGGTGTTTGGGTCACCCGACGCGTATCGCCCTTATACAACAGCGCCGTTCTCGATGTTTTCAATGCAGCCGCGTCCCCAGGCGCCCGTCCAGCCAAGCGCGGATGAGAACGCGGCGTTGCGCAAGTTCAAGTGCCCCGAGCCGTCGTGCGGCAAGGCGTTCAAGTTCAAGCATCACCTGAAGGAACACATTCGCATCCACAGCGGCGAGAAGCCGTTCGAGTGCCCCCACTGCCAAAAGCGGTTCTCGCACTCGGGCTCCTACTCATCACACATGACGAGCAAGAAGTGCCTCATCGTCAACCTCAAGGTAACCACCTATTTCACTATTATATACTGCGATGGATGTTGTCAAGGCAATGGAAAGTCAAGTGGCATGATGCACACCACTGGCCTGCGTGCTGTTATCTTCAAATAAAATCAGAAACTTATTCGTGAATGCATCCACATAAATTAATAGCACCGCTAAATCAGCCTAAACTGACAGAGTAGCGTATTGAAACTTTCTTCGTTAATTTGCCGAGGTAGTGTCGGTTGTTGCTGGGCAAAATCAGTCGTACTTTGTTCTATGTACAGTCTGCAGTCGCACTTAAAAACTGTACGATGTGGCGCCCCACTCGCGTCATTAATGCGCAATGATGTCACATTTACGTCACAAGAATTTCCATCTCCCTGTATTTGAAACCTGTATTTGAACCTGAAAAAACTGTACGAATTCAGCGAAAGTTTTGCGTTGTTCATCTTCCTGCAAATAATGAATATTTCCGACTATCAAAACGACGCACTTGGTGATATATGCCTGTTTTTGTTTTGTTTACTTGGCAGCGCCTCACTGCGTACTTCATCGATGCAGGACGCTATTTAGACATAAGCGCTTACACCTGTGCAGAAGGGCGATGCTGCTCAGCAAAACTTGTACTGGGCAAGATGGTGCAGAGCTTCTGGGAAATATTAAGCGTAGAACAGACACCTACAAAGCCGAAATACACAGGACAGGGTGGTGCGGATGCAGGCAGCACGTGCACAGTCTTCGTTATCGGCTCCATTCACTCAAGCAGGTGCCCGCTGCTGGCCCCCTAATCGCGCCCGATACGAACATCGCAGCGTCTCGAACACCCTGTCCGTTATATAATTTGTCTGTACCTCTCGGATGCTCACCACCAACACACGCTCATGCACATACACAGAGGCACGCGCATCATTGTAGTACACGGCTGCATGGAGCAGACCACCCCGATGCGGTCGTTTAAACCTGGTGCGCGGCCTCTCTGCTGCTGCCGTGAGCCGCAGGCTGCTCGACAGCACGGGAGGAAAGGCGAGGGGTGTCGCTTTCTCGCCACCGCCTGCTTTCACTGAACGAACCTTCTGTCTTTCGCGGTCGGCCCTTCTTCGCACCGAAAAAAAAAAAGAGAAAGAAAGGAAGACATCGCTTGTGGCGTGAGCCTCGAAGACAGCCACCCGCAGTCGCAAAATGGAACGGCGGCGACAGGCGTGGCGCGGAAGCTCCCGCTAAGTTTTACCAGATGGGACGGCGGCGCGCATTTACGGGATTTCGAGTGTTTCCTTCTCCGGTGTGTCTCAAAACAAATGGTGTTACAGCGGCGTGCGCGTGTGCTTCTTTCTTGTATACGTGTCGTATGTTGCGCTGGGTAAGATTAAGCGGTTCCTCGCCTCGCCACCGCTGTTGGCTTTGTCGTGACTATCTCGCAGAGACTCCGCCAAACACGCCGGTGTGTGCGGTCCACGTTGTGAACCAACCTGCCGGCATATTCCAGCTGGCTTCTTTACCATCCGCCGCACTGAATTAAGGGGATAAGATTGCCGATACCCACGATATTGCCGGCAGGCTCACCTCCTTGGTGCACAAAGTTCCAACTGTGTGGTTCCCGTGAGCGTTCCGTGTGCGCCCTTTTTGAAGACGCCAGGCTTCGTTGCAATCGATTCCGGATGGTTCTTCTCGAGAAAATTGTGTATACGTTTTCTGTTACTGCAAGCGCCGTCGGCGGTAGAGAAAACAAGCAGTAATAAAAGACGGCACTGGAAAATACAGCAGCGCAACAGATGCTTACGTTGTTACGCCCCGTGAAAGAAAACCAACAAAATTACGCAGGCTGTTCGTCAGTAGTCTTTGATACCGTGGATGCGCTATATATATATATATATATATATATAGGAAAGGAAATGATTTTCTAAGGGCTCGTTTATCTTTGTTAGACACAATGTTATTGAGAACTAACAGACAATAACGCCAAGGAAAGTATAGGGGGTGTTATCTGTAGTATTTAGAACCTAAATGTGAAGAAAGTAAAGTGGACGAAAAGATGACTTGCCGCCGGCAGGGACCGAACCTGCGACCTTCGAATAACGCGTCCGATGCTCTACCACTGAGCTACGGCGGCGGTCATCCTCCCGTCCACTTTTTTGGGGTATATATGTTGATTTAAACGTAGGAGTGTTAGTCAGCGCCAATCGCAGCCATGGCGGCGAGTGTGGAACACTCTTTTTTTGCCTGTTGGCGTCACGTAGCACGTGATCTTTTTACGAGCTGGCAGCTGACCAGTAATCCCTCGCATACTACCTGAAGGCATTAAGTCTGCCAGGACGAGACCCTCGCTATGAATGAAGGAAAGGAAATGATTTTCTAAGGGCTCGTTTATCTTTGTTAGACACAATGTTATTGAGAACTAACAGACAATAACGCCAAGGAAAGTATAGGGGGTGTTATCTGTAGTATTTAGAACCTAAATGTGAAGAAAGTAAAGTGGACGAAAAGATGACTTGCCGCCGGCAGGGACCGAACCTGCGACCTTCGAATAACGCGTCCGATGCTCTACCACTGAGCACTATATATATATATATATATATATATATATAGTGGCATCGCGAGAGCGTTCTTCATCTTTCGATGACAACTTTATTGTTCATCGAGGCTGAATACATTTCACTAAAATTTGGTGACGACCTATACGTATTTACGTGACATGGATCCATTTCTTGAGCGATGAGAGGTGTTGGTGGTGCATGTGTGCTACCCTGTATAGGTTAAAGCTTTTCACAGTGACTCGTTCAGCTAACGTTGCATTTTGGGGCATGTACACGCCCAGCTGACCGTCCCAACTGTTCTCTCAGCTATATAGTTCGATCGTCAGCGACTCGGTGTGAATGCGATGTCTCACGTTTGGCTCTGAAGCGCCGGAGTTTTCTTTAGCTACCACGGTTTCCGTCCAGGAGGATGATGCAGCTTCCAGTCTGACGTCACACACAATCACGCGAGTGACATATGTAGACCGTATAGAAACAATAGACACATTAAAATAGAAACATATAGAATAAATAGCAACATTAAAACTGTTCCGACGACGGAATTTGAACTGCAGGCCTCCAGGTTTCCTCAAGAATTTCCCTCGTGAAAGAAAGGGCATTGAGACAGTTGTCGCATTTTCGCAAAGCTAGCGGACTGATACACTGTTCGCACTGAGAGTGATAATTGACACCGCAGTCGGTGTTTGTTGTAATTCTCTCTTAATTAATGTTTCGGCTCTACTGTGCTGAATAGAAGGTCAAAACAAATTCGGGTATAACTGTGCAGAGTGTTGCTTGCTGTCCCAGCTGCATATTTTAAAGCGTCACAAGCAGGGGTTTACCCAGAAATTCGATTTTGGGGGGTGCGTGTGTGTGTGGATGAGCGCCTCTGTAAGGGAGGATGGGGTGGGTTGGTGTGAAGCAATCTTTTTTTTTTTATGAAAAAAAAAAGGGGGGGGGTATAAATTTGTGTCACATGTATGTCGAAGGTGTCAGAAGTGTTCATGTTAAGAGTGGGCTTGCAAACACGGACACAAGAGAGGTCCTCAAGACAATACAAGCGCCGTCTTTTGTGTTGTCTTGACTTCTCTCTTGCGCCCGTGTTTGCACGCCGTCTTTTACATGAATACCTACCAACTAGCTCAGCTCTCTGTTATTCTGTCACAAGTGTGTCGTATGCTATTCGTACTCGAAATGTGTCCCACGGATTCTGGATACGCAGCATGTAAACAGACGCGTCGTTTTTGGAAGAAGCGAAGAGAATGAAGAGCAAAGAAGGGAAACGCCGGCGTTCACGATCTCCGCATGCCAGCAGGTGCAGCCCAGGGGAAACACTCAGCAGGCGGCCTTGCTCCGGGCCGAGCCCATCTTGGCCACAGTCGGAGAAGACCCTCGTAAAAGAGGGTATACCTCCAGCCTCGAGGCGCGGTACTTTCCTTGCGGGCATGCAACTGTCTCTCGGGGAAGGGAGACGTTGAGTTCGACGAGGAGGCGGGCCGCAGATCAGCTGTATGGTTGGGCTGGCTGTGAAAGAAACTTCGGTGTGCCGCATCTTCCGCCACATTGTCGCCAGCTGGTTGGTAGATTGGCTTACAGCGCTCTAGGTGCTTACTAAAAGCGCGGTCTGGCTGTTGCTCCACCTATCTTCATGAATCGTCTCAATCTTTAAATCTTCACGAACAATTTCAAAATGGTAGTTAGCCGTGCCTGCTAGTATACGGACGCATTCTGTCGTAAAGAGCACCAAAGCGGGACGCATATAGGCATATCCGTGCGCGGAGGGGGGGTATCAGCACCATATCTTTACTCAGTGGGACCTGTCCTGTCATTGCTTAATGTGCAGACTTGCTGTGAAACTTGGCCTCCCCTAACGGAGAACCCTGCGCATGCTTGTGGATATATAGAGGGTACAGATTAGGTTTACTAAGGGGAGATCAAGGTGTCGTGCGTAGTAAGCGTTCATATTATTTATTATTCCGCGCTCATTCCACCCCTGCTGTCTGTCAAATATCGACCTGTCCGCGCATTCACGACTATTTAGTTACAGCTTACTTCTAAAACGAGCTCCAGCTTCGTCCATACGAGTTATACTGCGCCGCAGCTACAATATTTCGTATACACTTGTCGCAACAAAACAAAAAATACAGTATACCCATCGTGTTTCCATATCACGACAAACAGAAAAGAACGCGAGAAGGAAGGCAAGCTGGGGGGAAACACGAATTCCTTTTCGCAGCCGGCCATGTCGCCGCCGTCTTTTGTTGCACACTGCCGTGCCCGCTGCTTGTTTTTGTTGGGTCGCGACGTTTGTGTCCGGGGCTTTTGGCGGCGCAGGGTGTTAGACGATGCTTCTTCCTCGAGATAGGTGCACCGCGGTGCCGCCAGGTTTTCCCACCGTCTTCCCCGTGCGGGGCAGTGGGACGGCTGAGACGCGGAACAGGGGAGGAGATTTGGTACACGTAGAAGAGCTTGCACACGTGTGGAGCTCGCCTTGACGCCCCTCCTTCCGTTTCTCCTGCTCTTTCTCGCACCTCCATCGTTTCACGTCTCTTCTTCGTCTTCCGCTCGTTCTTTTCTTTGGACCAGCGCTCTTGTTGCTTGCTTTGAGCTCTCCACGCTCGGTTGGCCTATGTCGACTTGAGGTTTGTTCAAACCGGTTCTGCGTGGTGGACGGAGCTTTCACGAAAGGCCGCGGCATCTTGAGCTTACGCATCCGGCAGAGTCAGGAATAATGTGCACGTCAAGCTATTCCGCCTACCTGCTGAGTATGCACCGCTGAACAGAGGCTGCTGTGAAGAGTAACATCGGCTGCGCTTGCACTGCGCGCTGTTTATTTGAAGGCTCGCGCGCAACGGGCTTCAATGGAGTCGGTGAGTACTTCACCAGCTGACAACGTTGAAGAAGGCGTGTTGAATGCATTCCCCGGGGCCAACTGATTTGAATGCATGGCGTGGATAAAATGAGAATAACATATGCCGACCTTGTTCGCTTTTGCGAGGCGATAATCGCATAATGAGGGCCGTCCTTGATCCTTGTAGCGACAGCCAAGAGCCGTTTCTCGCACCCCGAGGGAAGCGTGACGCATTCAAAGCAGCGAGCATCATGGTTGGTCTTGCTACCTGAAATCTAATTCAGTAGTTTTAGTCCGCCTCGTAGCTCTAAAGATGCGCGCTGCTCTCTTCACAGCGGTCGCTTGAATAGAAAGCGCTTATATAAGATATAATCTCAATTCGCTTTGCAGGTGCGCAAGATGGATACCAAGGCGGCGCGGCAACGTGCTGCTAACGGTGCCACTGGCGGCGCCCAGGGCAACACCTTCCGACCTATCATTCCAAAGTTCGGCACCGGTGGCGAAGTGTCCGTGTCTCCCCTGGCGAGCTCCTACATCCACGACCGCTTCCCTTTCCCTGGGGACTACGCGGCCCGCTCGCCGTCCTCCGCAAGCCAGCCGGGCGTGCCGCCACCGTTCCTGCCTCCGTACGCGACTCCGCTCGCCTTCCAACACCTGCTGGCCAGCCAGCTCTCAGCAATTTCCCCACAATACCACCTGTCCACTCTGCCGCCCTCCTTTAGCGAGGTCGCCCAAATGCTGCAAGCCGGCACCGCCGTCATGGAGAAGGCCTCGATGCCCGTCAGCAACGGCGAGCTCAAACTGCCGCCGCATGACGCCTTCAAGAAGTTCCTCGAGCTGATGGACGCCGCAGCTGCCAAGCGCAGCAACGGTTCCTCGCCACCTCCGCCCAAGAAGAACGGCCTTCTCTCCGGCCTACTGGACGCCGCTCCTCTTCACGCCAGCCGCGACGACCCTCCGTCAAAGCGCGAGTACTCGTGCGTCCACTGCAAGGCTGCCACATTCGACAGTCCGCTGGCACTGCGCCACCACGTAGAATTCTCGTGCCAAGCTAGCCGTGACGTCAACCGGAACCTTTACTCCGACCTCAAGGGCCCTCCTGCTCTCCTTCCGTTGCCGGCAGTCAGAGACGAGTCGGGTCGCGAGTCGAGCGGTGGAAGTGACGTGACTGACGATGACGCCGACAGCGGGGAGGACGGTGGCGGGAGGCGGTCCCGACCAGACACCATATCGGCGCAGGGCGAAATGCTCCTGCAGGCCGCCTTCTTACTTAATCCTTCACCGAATCGCGACGATCTGTCCAGCCTCGCGCGAAAGATTTATTCGAGTACGAGGAGCGTGCACGCATGGTTTCAAAGCGCGTTGGCGCGGTCGCGTGCGGCCCAGTCTCGCCAGCTGTCATCGCCGCCGTTTGGTGCGTCTCTCGCGTCCAAAACCGGGGATGTCATCGGCTCCCCGCTTCAGGTTTCGTACGCTTCTCTCGGTGTGGCGCTCAATGGCGGTGGTGCGTCATTACCGGACGGACAGCCATCGGATCCAGCGCTTGCGGAATCCGAACAGCCGCTGGATCTTTCGGTCAAGTCCCTGGGCGGCCGTTCCGGTTCAAACACACCTTGGAGTATCGGTGGTTTCAGCGGTGGTCACGGGGAACCGGAAAACGACTGCGAGGTTCTCAACCTGAGCCAGAGATCTCCGCGGACTTCGACGCCCAGGGAGAGCGACGCGGTGTTCCTCAACGGCGACGTCTCGCAAAGGCGTAGGTCGCCGCCTTCGTCGCTTCGATGTCCCCTGGTGCCCTACACGGCGTCCGAAGACTCGAAGACTGCCGCCATGTTTCACTCTGGAAGCCCACTACTGTCGACATCCGCGAACCACATTCTCGCTCTGTCGGCTCTCAGGGGCCTCGACTTCGAGGCCGACTTGCAGCGGTACCGCGAGTTTTCCCTCCGGGAGAGGCATCACCAATACGGGTACCCGTCGGCGCCGCAGGAACCCGTCACGGGGCTCGCGCTGGCTTCCCCGCATGCGGCGCTCTCGCCGCCTACAAGCGCCGACCTGATGCGCTCGTCGACGTCATCGGACAGCCGCGACGCCACCAACAGCCCTCCCTCGCACAACGCCTCCGGCTTCAGGGTCAGCAAGATGCTGTCACCGATCTACTACCCCGACGCGGAGGACCAAGGCAGCGGAGAACCCGGCAGTCCCAAGTGCTACCTGAAGAAAAACTTCAGACAGGTGAGCGTTTGCGCTGTGCTCTTGCTTGACGCTACGCTCCGAATTATTTACATTCTGGTTCTCAACCTATACGCTATCGGTGACACTTGTAATGGTAAATAAATCTAAGTGCAGGAAGGGCAAGAGACAAAGGTTTCACACAGGACAGCACATCTTCGTTACTGAAGCCTTATTTATTAGAGTTTGTAGTTAGTCTGTATACATAGTGGTACATTTTCAGATGCTTTCTAGGTAACAGCGGTCTCTGATATTGTCCGACTGCGAGTGTATACCATGACTCGGTTGACAAAGCTGCGTTCGAGAGACACTAAACCGAAACAGTGAATCGGTTTAGATTGATAAATTGTACTTTGATAACTCTAATATCGTTAATCTCACCATCATAGGTTCATTAATGGAGGAGAAAGTGAAGGTCAAAGTTTCAGTTTTAAATCTCGCGCCGAAATCACGGCGCGTGCCGTCACGGATTTCAAAGTGTATTTTTGGTATTCTGGTGACATTCGCTCAACTAAATCTGCTCAGACTTGGCATGTTATGTCTATGGCCCCCTTAGAGGTCATTGTACTTCAATTTTACTGATTAGGAACATACGTATAGGACCTATAGTAGATGCCGTCAATATCTATGACGTCGCGACGTTTGGTGCGGGAATTTCTAGGGGCATCGCTGCCCGCATTTTCTTTATGCACGTTTTCTCACTTACTAAGCGTCTTCTCGCGGCAAGCGTGGGGATATTGGAATTATGAAAGAGTAATTTACTAATGTGGGAAAAATCGTTTTTCTCTTTAGTGTCCCCTTAAAGCGCCTACTAAATGTTCTTCTCTCCAACGTCCTGTACAGGGCGATGCGGAGTGCCTTGCGGACGATGATTGCCCATCGAATGATGAGGACCCACGCCAACCGGGCTCCAAGAAGCGCAAGCTTTCGGCCAAGGGCGACGGCAACGCGGAAGATGGCTGCACCTTCTGCTGCGACCAGTGCGAAAAGACGTTCAACAAGCAGAGCTCGCTTGCCAGGCATAAATACGAACACTCAGGTCAGTGACACGCTGTTATTTGTTAGATGAAGGACAATTCGTGTAATAGCGTAACCTTACGTTATACATTGTACCCCAGCTAACTTTAGCCAGAGTTTAAAAATATGCTGACGCACTCTATGACGACGCGATCGAATGCGTTTTGCTGACTATTGCGTGAAGCAGGTCACACTATTTTTTGTGCGCCACTTAATTGCTTAATTAGGCAAGATTCATTAAAGGGACACTAAAGACAAAGATTAGGTCGACGTTGATTGTTGAAATAGCGGTCCAGAAACCTCGTAGTGCTACTTTTGTGCCAAGGAAGTGCTTATTTCGAAATAAAATCACGTTTTAGTGGACCGCATCGCGTTAGCGCACTTCAAGTCACCCGCCTGAAAGCGGCCTCTCTCACGTCACTGTTGCCATGCCCAACGTTGCCCGCCTTTACTGCGCGGTGGCGTGCACTGGCGGCGTGCACCATTCGGGCGTCCGGTAACATCACATGCATGCGGCATTTTGACGAACTTTCTGTCACAGCGACTTTCACGAGCGCGCAAAACACACGCGGCAGTACGCGATACCGAAACTACCACTGAGACGCGACCGCGTGAGCGAAGCAGGGCGGCGGGCGAAGCGCAGTTCGGCAAACGGAACCTTTGAACCACGCGCGCCGTTCCCCATGGCAACACCAAAGAGGTTCTTTTTTCCATGAATCAAATAGAAACGAACGGGCAGCATTTTATTACGTGTCTTCATGCATGGAAGGTTATTTTTTTATTGCAGCTAGTTTGATTACGGGTAATTAATTGTAGTCGCACTCTCTCACGTCATCGGGATCATTTGCAAAATGTCCCGCTCGTGGCGCTCATCGTGTGATACATTTAGCTTAATTTCTCCGTAACTACTAGGACGCTGCTGTTGATAATATTGCCGTTTTAGACGTTGTCATACATTGAGCTTTCACTCTGACATAAATTGTTATTTGCCTTTAGTGTCCCTTTAACCAACTTCTAAAGCAACGAAGCTGGGCAAAAAATTTCATTTAGAAAGTTTGAAATCGGTTTTGCGAAACGTACGGTTAGACAGTTTTTAACTTTCTATCTAGCAAGCATTTGCGTTTTTCTGCTTACTGCAGATGATGATGAAATAAACTTTTAATTTGCCGAAACAGTGTTCCCGAGCTCGTAAGCTCGGGGTCACCCTAGGTGGGAGGGTCCCTCAGTCTCTGCGAAATAATAATAAAAAAAAGATACCACGTGACATGCCCACTTGTGCGCCGTGATTGCAGTGCTCCCTAACTCTCCGTGTACAAATGTTATGCATCCCTCGTGGCGGTTCATGTCAGTGATAAGCAGACGCAGCGGTTATCGCTTGGGCTGGCGCAAGTAACAGGTGCGTCATCGCACAACCATCGTCATTGTCTTTGCCCTGTAGCATTTTAAGCGGCAGCACACCAGGCCAAATGCCATGTTCGTTTGCACGCGGAACGTTAGGGAGCACTTCGGCTAGCCCAAGCGCTAATTTAGAGGGAGTGGTCCAATACTGTGGCAGAGCAGCCAACAGTGCCCCTGGACCTCAGGCTATGACTGGTCTCAGACGCGTACATGCAGGGATTTTCTGACGTTTATTGTCGCAGAGTTGCGCGTAGGTCTGGCTAGCAATCGCAACTATGCGGCGAAGCCGCACTCCGTTTTCGCAGGCGGCATGCTTACCTTGTCGCTGATCGACATGTTTGGCGAGTTCCAGTTCGCTGCAGCGGCGGCGTCAAGAAATACAAAAATTGGCGCGAGCGTCAGCTTCTCCGCAACGCATGGTTGCTAGCGGCATTCGGAAGACAAACGCGATACTTTGCTACCTGAAGGTAGCACATACAGTAACTCTAATTGTCGCGATCTGATAACGCCACCTAGCGTTCGTGCTGGCTTCTTGTCTTATCGCTTCGGTCTTAGGTAGGTGCACGTGGTAGTGCTCGCGGACTACGGCATAAAGAGTACTTTCCGTCCCTTCGCAGGCCAGCGACCACACAAGTGCGACGTCTGCGAGAAGGCCTTCAAACACAAGCACCACTTGACGGAGCACAAGCGGCTGCACAGCGGCGAGAAGCCTTTTCAGTGCCAGAAGTGCCTCAAGCGCTTTTCCCACTCCGGCTCCTACAGCCAGCACATGAACCACCGCTTCAGTTACTGCAAGCCCTACCGAGATAATGGCAAGTAAGGCGAGCGCCGCATCAATTCATCGACCTCCAGCGGAAGGAGCTGCCCCGGCGCGACCCTCCGAACCCGCAGGGAGAGCGCCGGTTGTAGCTGGACAGCTACGCCAGCTGCTTGGTCCTGAGAAGCCACGCGCCTCAGCGCTGTTTGATGCGATGCAGACGCAAACGGCATATTGAAAACCTTCAGTGTGGCGCAAGCAGCCGGCCGGAGGGGCGGTCCGCACTTTAGCGAAAAAGAGCCAAAGAAAGAAGAAGTACTTGGCGCTATTGTCAACGCATTCCAATGAGTGGGCGAGCTGTGCTCGGCGAGAGTGTGGAAAAGGGCAGCCGCTGCTCCGTCGACAGAGTTCTTCGTGTGTTCAAGGTTTCGCGTCAGCTTCGTTCGACGGTGTTCCTGTGGCCTCAGTCAGCTGCGGGACCGGCCATTTTCCTCCCGTTTTGCCAACCCCCGCAGGTGTTCAGGCCTGAACTGATGAACAACGGTGCCATGTTTCGAGGACCGCGTGCTGCCGTCCCCTATGCTTCAAGCCGCGTGCTAATGCCCCAGGGAGGAAGACACCGGACGATGCTCCGTGACAAGCTTGCTTCCGGCAAGGGTCGACGCCTGCGCCAGGCACCGGTGCACTGTTCCTCGGCATCTACAGCTATCGAGACTCGACATAGCACCGGAAGCGGATCTCGAAGACAAGAGATGCGAGGCGCGTGTTTTTCTCGCGCGAATCGGAGCGCGGTGTGTGTGCGTGTGAACGCAAACTTGAGGCAGTGACTCTCAGTGTGACTGCGTAGTTCCGGTCATCTCCCCTGTAACCCCGTTCGTCTTCTGGACCCTGGTCATCATCTCCGACGCAGCCGCAGGTCCACGTTCTCGGCACCTCGTCCCTCCATCCTTCCACGAACAAGAGAAAGGCGCGAGGTTCGCTTCGTTTCCGCCTGCAGCAGCTTCACGGGATCAAAAAGTGTAATTTAACAAGAGTGGACATGACTGAATGACTTGAGGGGCGTGTTTTGTCTAAATGAACGTTGCTGGGACTCGCCCTCTCCCTTTAATGTTTGATTTTGTTTCCTCTTCCCGCCTACTTCGCTATCTTTCCTCTCCGCTGATACATCTAACACAGAAAAGAGCTGTTTTTACGCTGTGCCATAGTACATTGCTGCTCGCGAGCGTTCTTTGACGTGTAACCTTCGACGCTTGTATGAGCATTAGACTTTTACGATGTGCTTGCGTGCGCGCGCGCTTGTGTGTTTGTGCGCGCGAGTGAGTGTTCGCTGTTTACCGCGCTGTAGTCGTCTCGGCTGCTCGATTCGACGACCGTTCGTTTGTGCCATGACAGTATAGACACGAGGCGTCTGTCGTTGTTTCGTTCCTGAAATATTCTCAATTCATGACGTCACTGTAGCATCTACTGAGTCGCGCACGAAAGTCCTAATAATCAGAGAGGGCTGAGTTACTACTCGTTTCATTTCTCATTTTCTCTCGTACTTGTTTCCTTCATCAGCCTTGTTGCTGGTTCTGTGTGTTCAAGTTCTCGCAGCGCAGATTACAGCTGCGACATTGTACCTGGTTCTTTTTTTAGCACGGTCGCAGGTTCAACACCGTGCACACGCTGCGCGTACGTCCCATGAAAGGGGTGAACGTCGACCTTTTTTCTTTTTCTTTTTTTGTTCGTCGAGAAATTCTGTAATGAACTTCCTCAAATCTTCGGTGCAAGGCATTTGCTCAGTGCAGCTGTGTGAATATAGACAACGAAACTCGTTAATCTTACGTCCTTGGTCTCGCAATCTACTTAACTGCATTAGAATTCCTCGAAGCTTTCGAAAGGATCGCTTATCCCACTGAGTTGGGCCGGATGCTGCATTATGTCCTTTTTTATTTCTTTGCCGTCTCATCGCGAAATGTTTCATCATTCTTTCTTGTTTGCCATCAGGTCTTGTTTTCCGTAACGTTATTTGGTAGTCATGGTTTCCACGCCAAAACAATAATGTTCAGCTCCGCAATCACCTATTGTGTTTGGCACTAGTCAACTGATGCGCGGCTAGTCGATTCTTTTTTCTTTTCTTTCTTTTACATCGGGATTGACGTGCAATTGCCTCGAAAACCAAAGAAACCAGGAGATTTAGTCGTTTTCTTTGATTCCCGCTCGACTTTCCCTTCCTAGAATGCTTTAGCGAAGTGACGCCGCTCTGTGAACCGTTACTGTGTTTCTACCTGAGTGGTGTGCGTGTGTACCTGTACCTACCGCGCATGCGTACTTGGCATATTACAGTGGCGCCATCTGTGGAGCGGCAACGGTCTCTCTATAGCGTTCTTATTTTTGCAATTCACTGAGTCGCAAAGAGCTTACCTTGTTTTCGCTTTTTTTTTTCTTTGCCCTCCGAAGCGCTACAGTCGCAAGCAGCATGAAAGGAAGAAAAAAAGCGGCGAACTGGCGTTTAGTGGTATGCAATGAAATCGTGTACATAGGATATTCCATTCTACGACGTTCATTTCTCTCGTCGTGGGCATTTCTGTTTTTTCTTTCTTTCTTTTTTTTTTTTTTGAAGCTTTCATTTCGTGTGTGCAGCAACATCGCGCGTCGCACCTGTCGCCGTTGAACATACTCTAGAGAAATGTGTATAAACGTTGGTACGCTACGAGAAAAGTGATGCGAAAGCCCGCATCAGAAATGCAATCTCACCTACGTATTCCTCACTCGCATATTTGAAGATATAAATATATAAATATTATATGAATATATATGTTATATATACATATACATACACACATGAAGCTTGTGCCAATTGGAAGGAGTGGAATCCTTTTATGCTCCGTTCTTTTTTTTTTCTCCCTCTCCCTCTCGTTTGCGAGTTCACAAACGTTGCGTTGTGTCGTGGCATAGAGGCAGGCGCCCTCTCGGACCCGCTCCGTAAGTGGTTCGCCGAAGCCCGTTATTGCGAACGGTGCCCGAACAATTTAAGCTTAGAGTTCGTATTTTTTTCTTTTTTCCGGAAAACTTGAGTTACTTCTGTATAACAACAGCTTATGCTCATCTGGGAGTCCCCGTCACAATACCGCAGCGCGGGACTTAAAGAAATATAGCGTCCGTGACCCGGTATCATAAGATATATACCTTCCACCGTGCCCGGCATGCATGGTTCTAAAAACTTGACGCAGTGTTTTTTTTTTTTTTTCGTAAAGTAATTACCGTCCTTCGTCGGGTTGCGTATTCCCGAAGAGCCAGCCGCGAGGCTCGTGCACGCGAGCAATCGTTAACAAAGCTTAGATTATAGTTTGAACAGCGCATGCTGCAGCCTGTATCGAATGTATGCAAGAACACCTGCGTAGCCGTTTAATTCGAAGTGAGCAGAAACGTTTGCATAAGAACCGCTGGGTCTAATCTAGTCGTGACCGAGTGACCCTTTTCTATAGCCTATAGAATTGGGTACCGTAATAAAAAAGTTGGGCTCTTTTTTCCAACGCTTTCGAGTACCGAGATCGAAATAGGGGTACTGTGTACGGCGTCAGTCGTGGTCACAAGTGAAGGGCCGCGCTGATGACGTAGGCAGGCTCTGCCTCTGTGCCCGAACCAATCGCAACTCGCATTCTGTAAATGTCATTGTACAAGTTGCCCGTACTCTTGCGTTCTTCTCTCGTTTCAAGTCTCATACAGCGAGTGCATACCAAAGAAGGCTTAGTCTGTCGTCCACAGCGTCGATGAGAACGGCCGCCCCATGTATATAGACATACCGCGAACGAAACGTCGCATCGCAGTGTGTCGTTGCGACGAGCTTTGTTTCATCAGTATTGTTTTTTACTGTCAGTTAGCACTTAGTCCTTTTGTTTTTTTTTCGTTTCTTTTCGTTTCGTGTATGACGCACACCACGTGAGGGCGTGTATGCTGTATCGTTCTCGCGCTGTCGCGTTTCGGACGCATTCGCGTCGTCTGTTTCATCATGCCAGCGCTTTCACGAATCGACTCGCACCGTCGGAGGCGACACGATCCGAAACCGTTCTCCAGAAAGGTGTCGGCTCACGGTCGACTCTTGTATTCCTTTAACTCCATTTGCGTTCATTTGAGTTCATTCTCGTGTCGTGTCTTGATTCCTCCCCGCATTTCCATTTTCTCGTTTAAAACGGAACTAAACGTAGGACAAAGACGTGTAAAAGATAAAAAGCGTGAAGTATTGAAGTATATGTCAGAAGAAGGCTTTCGAATCACAGGCAGCCTTCGCAGGAGTGGTCCAGCTCTGGCACACACATTTTCTTTTTCGCACAAAGTACAGGCTTTGACATTCTTGCTTAATATCTTGCGCCATAAAAGTTAACGCTTCCTTTTCCTTTGCGCTCTGTCGGCAACCTCTTGGCTATTTCATTTATTTCACGTACCATACTACGGTGAAGGCGTGGACCTTTGTGCAATACATCTATGCCATTAACATACATCTATGTCAAGGTATACCATCCATCATTGTCTCTACCTCTAGATACTTTAAGTATAAAAGAAAAGGTGGCATCGCGATTCTCATTCAAACGCAAGGATCCCGCGGTCTCCTTGCAAGTTCGCATCCTTAACATCACTTTCGCGGCCTCGTTTCATCGAGCGTGCTTCTAGTCCGCTTTCTTTATTTTTTTTTCTATTCGCTCCTTTCTGCGGGGATGTAATTCCGTGCATAAATTGTGCCCTCGAAGTTCGGCGCCTGTCGGAGACTTCTTTTAATCGAACAAGCATAGTTTTCGCCGACTAAATCGGTTTCTCTGGATCCCGAGCTACACTCATGCGCGCATGACTGACATTGATCGAATAGTCGAACATCGTATCTACTACATCTGTTGAGTGTTGCCTCTGCCCTTAAAATGGTACTTGAGGAGGGGTGCAGCGCACCAATTAGCGCGAGTCGCAACCCTTGATTCTTAGAAGGGCATGCCGGCGAAATAACATCCTATGCCACAGTCTGTAGCAGAAAGCCGATGGTACTAGTCAATCCAAAAACAACATAGGCACATTCATACGAAAGCTTGTTTCTATAGGGCGATTTGCAAACCGGTAATATCGTCCCCGCATTTTCGCGTGTTATTATTCATATTGGTAACTCTCTGTCGACTTTCCTTTTCTTTATGAGTAGCGTTAATTTTTTTTTTAATCTGTTCCACGACTAATCAGATTTTTGTAGCACTGGGCGTACACATTTGTAGCCTGATTGATGAGTGTAACTAGTCACTCTGTATTATAGCTGATTATCGTTTCTTTATGTTTCCGAGCATATTTTTTTTGTCAGATGACGCGTTCGTCAAGCCAAATCATGGTTTAAAAAAGTGTTAACACAGTAGCATACTACGAAATTTTTCAGGGAACACCGTAGTCAAGGTGACGCTCCACGTTGACCACACTCTAAGAAAAAGATTACCTTTTACTTTTTTTCTGGTAAGACCTGACTTGCCACCTATGTAACTCTCTTTAAATATACTCTCCAAAAGGGAGTTAATATGTACCGTTAAAGACAGTTATATACGCCGAAAAGTCAGGTCTTACCATAAAAGTAGTAGCACGTAGTGGTATTCTTTTTTTTTTTCTTTTTCTTAGAGTGCAATAACGTCGTCCGGCTTGTTGCAGTTTACTAGATGAACTTCAAGAACAACGTATAAGCCTCTTTTGCTATAGTTTTCTTTCTTTTTTTCATTTTTAGAAGAATGCCGTATTGAGGTATGTCCAAGTGTTTACGAATGAGTTGCACGTGGACATGTGCAATCCGCTTATCTTTTATTTTATATCTCGCTCTGCTTTCCTTTCTTGCTCGCTTCCTCTGTGTTTTACAATGTAACTGACGCATGCGCATATGGAGCTTCTATGCCACTCCCTGTTCATTTTGTCACCCATAGAGTTCATTCAAAGTGCAGTATTACATGAACCTGAGTCTGTGCGGTGTCCGCCGACAAAATGTGCCAAAGACATGCCAAATTGTACAGTGCTTCGGTGCCAAAAGCAGATTACACTGTGATGTTTTATTTTGCGCTGATGCCAAAGCCGTGTACACAGCCAAAATTCGCGTTTAGTCAGCCAGCGAATGTTGTTGTGTCTTGTAGGGCCTAACTTAACGAGGTGTTAACGGTGGGGAAAGGAAACCTACCAAATGTGCCAGAACATGAAATATCAAAACTTTTTTTTCTACAGCTTATGATGAACCAAAGAAAATGAGCTCTTGCTCTCATGTTTGTTCCTAACATTTGATACATGCCAACAGGTTCGATGCTTTATTGGAAGTTTTTCTTTATAGCGCGGTTCAGTGAACGTCGGGCGCTCCTAAAAAACGAATGCTCACGCTGTCGTAAGGAGCACTTCTCTTTATTAGCTGGTTAACCGACCATCTCTCACGTCGCAGCTTTACGATCGTAAAAGTTCGAAGCATGACGTTACCAACTTAACTGGCTGTCAACCTTCAGTCTGACTACCTGTAGCGAAAACGTTACGTGGGCTCGCTGTCATAGCTTGAGCTTGCTTCAAGACAAAGGAGTCGCGTAACTATGTTCGACAGGTCGCCAAACAAGTATTCCCATGTTTTGTCGAACTCGAAGGCAGCTTTTCACGACAGCGTAACTTTGCTGCATGCACTTGTTCCCCATGAAAGGTTCTTGTTCTATCGTTTTGAACGTTTAAAATTATCAAATGTATTGTACGTAGGATATGTTTTTTTTTTCTTTAGTGGGCCTGCAGCTGCCTCCACCGATCTTTGCGGTCTTCATCCGCTCGCTGTGCACTGTATACCTGCGGGGTTTTACCTGTGTTTTGTGGGTCTTGTTCACATGTACTCAAAACGAGTGGAGATATACTTGCCTTTGTTTTGCGAAATACAATGCTATTTGAAAAGAGTTGTATTAGTCGATTTACACGGTGATGCGATTTTGGCTGGCTTCCAAAAGTTCTGCCAGCTTTGTCAACACGTATAAAACGCCGATGGGCGTTTCCCCATAACATGCCATGAAATTGAACATATGGCAATGTTTTAGCATGACCAGACTGGATAGGTGCGCGGGCTTTCCAACGCCCATGCGCCTCTCCAGTCCGGCCATGGTTTTAGCGTGTTACCATTTTCGGAAATTTGTTACTGGGCGTACATGGAATTTTGTGAACTGCGAAAGGAAGGTTGTTCAGTGCTGACGCTGTGATTAGCATTTGCGGAACGAGAACGTCCAGAAAACGAGGAAACCGTGGACGAGAACAAGCACGCATACTTCTTCAACCTCGGTTCCTCCAAGACCCTGAGCTTTATTGCTGGCATTGTCATTATTGCTGTAACTTACGTTGGTTTCATTTTCGTACCAGGGTCATTGATATGTGGTGTCATCCTTATTAAATCACGGCAATTGTAAAAAAAAAAAAAGATACACGCACACGACGGAAAGTGCATTGCCCGAAGTTTTATTACTGAGTTTCTGCATCACCCTCCCGTGCACAAAGTAATGTGCACTGGATTTTTAGTTTGTTGTTTCATTATTTTGTGTCGTATGTGTAAGATTTATATTTTGTATAAAGCTTTTTGTTAACAACTGAACTCGTATTGTGTGAACTGTTCCTTTCCGCTGGCGATCGACGCCAGTATTCATGAGCATGCATGTGGCGATGACAGCGGTAAAGCTGTCTAGCCCGTGTCACTCCTGCCTCTCTTGCGTAAAGTGGCGCACGCGCATGTGCTTTCAAGCACACGTAATGCGCGATGTGATACGCTCCGATCCTCTGAGATGGTTGTTATTGGCAAAATTTATGTACGCCTCCTATTGTAACGAAAACAGCAGGAGCTTTTGTGGCCTAGCGGTAAAAACTTGCTGTGCTCGGCGTCGGAGGTTCGAGGCAAAATCAAGCACGTAATTCAATGTGGGCTATGCGGCAATAAGACAGCAGCGCCAAGCAGCGCCATCAGAAAGGTCCGGGTGAGTTCACCGTCGTGCTGAAGTTTATGTCAGGCGAAAACGAAGTACAAGTTGCCTTGCGGACCGGCGAAATGGTAAAAAAGCCTGACAAGGCGCTTGCCCCTTGTAAACCCAAAATCCCACAAAAATGACAAACGGTGCTATAAATCTATAAAAAATAAGAAAAACTTGGAGTTATGACATGTAAGCCACATTTGTATAAGAAAAGCGAAACAGATGACAGAATTAGCTCAGGCAATGACACCAAGAAGCAATATGTGTGTTTAACGACTGGCACAAAGTTTAGAGAACATAACCGAGCGAGATTGTTATTTTAGATGACTAGCCCTTGTAACAAACTTTCAAGAAAACAAACAACAAATACTTTAGAGAGTACAAAACAGTGATGATGACTATTATGTTTGCGTAGATAGTAAGTATCTTCGACGGCGATGGCGCTGCATTTGTTAAGCACGATATCGCGGGATCAAATCCCATCTGCGGCGGGCACGTTTCGGTGTGAATGAAATGTACAGCTGCCCGCGTAATGGGTGAACGGATAACGCCCAAGCCGGTCAAAATTAGATCCGATTTCTTTCGTAAAGCCTCAGTACTTTCTTCTTTCTTGAGGAAATTGAAGCTATAGCTGCGCATTTTTACAGTTATAAGAGTAGAAACTAGCGGACAAGAAAATCTTCACTCTGGAGGCAACGCTACGACAAAGTAACATGTCCTCACTGGGTAAGCAGTCTCCCTTGGTTGTTTCGCCTTCCCAACGTGCAAGGAGGCAGAATAGGCAGGATAATAATGCCACGACGAGATGGTAGGGCAGAGCAATCTGCGCATGTCTGTTTGATCATCGCGTGAATCGGCGCCAGCGCTGGCAGTTGCATAGGAAGCGATTGATTGGCAGAGATAGCGATTTCGTTAAAGATGTTGATTGTCACGTCACGTGTATGCTACCACTGGAACAAGGCTATATTCTTACATCAGCGAAAGTAAGTCTGCGCATGTCCGCATAATAATCGAATGGATCGGCGTTCGCAATGATATCTGCATGTGTTTTGATGTTTAATTACCCGCCATGCAGCTTAGTGGCTAAGGTGTCGGGCTGCTCAGCTCGAGGACGTGGGTTTGATTTACGGCCGTGGTGGCCGCATTTCGATGGGGCGAAATGCGAAACATCTGTGAAATTGTAGATTTAGGTACAGTACACTGTAATTTAGGTGCATGCGTAAAAACCCCTGGTGGTCGAAACGTAATCCGGTGTCGCCCGCCATACGTCGTGCTTCTTAACCTTATCGTAGTTTTGGCACTTCAAGCCCGACAAATTATTGTGTTTGCTGTTTATGCTCGGACACACTACGTTAGGCGTTAGCAGAAACTATCATCATCATGAACAGCCTCTACCTTAAAGGAGTACTGACACGAATTCTAATAAATTTTGGATTGTTCCTCTGTAGAAAAACACTGGTGTCGAAAAGCCTAAGAGTATCGTGGTGCCTTGGAATGCACTGAATATATTTCTAATACCGCCACCTTAAAAAAAAAAAAGCACTTTCGATTTCGATATCGAGAGCGCGGCTTCTCAGTGACGTGTCGTCCAGTGTGACGTCACGTGGAGACAGCAACTCGTGACGTACTAGCGGCATATCTGTCACCTGCTCGTGGTGCACGTAAATAACGATATAAGTGAATTGTCGTCTAGCGACCTCGACAGGGATTTTTGCGATTTAGGCTGCGTGTAGGACGCAGAGTTCGCAACCTCAGTGCAACAAAAAATTAAAAAAAACTGTGCTGACTCGACGGGATAATTAACATTAACACAACATGCAGCATGAAGTAAGTGCAATTTATTTCTCCCTGGCAAAGAGTGGTCAAACAAACCAAAGTGCCGAGCCAATTCAGTCTCAACAGCTGGTCGTGAAGTTGTAGGGTCTGCAGCCACATTCAACCTGTTTCCATTTTTCCAAATATGCAGGAATATAAAAAGTATGCTCGCTTGCTTATGTCGTAGAAAACTGCAACAAAAGCGTTGCAGCAATCACATGACGAAGGGGAAGCATAAGTCAGCTTCGCTGCAATGCAATATCGTTATGCGGTGAAGCATACCAAAAATCAGAAGGGGCCGCTGTCGCGGGACATTGCGTGGCTCCAAATAAAAACCGCTTACTTTGGGCCGTCCGGCAAGCCGAAGATGCCGCCCGGGTCCAAGGACTTCGATCCGTCACCTGACGCCATCATCATCGACGGAGAGTGGGACGGGACAGGGGTTACGCCTCGCCGGAGGAAGCTGCCGGACTTTTAGTAAAGTTTATTCATTCATTCATTTTTTAGGAGCTTGCTCCTTATGCTCGGGGCTTGTCTATCGCCGTAGTAGCCGCTAGTTCTCATTGCTCCCGCTAGCTTGGCTCAGTGCACGCTCGCGCGAAAGAGAAGTCTTCTTCCTCTTGTTCTTCGAGCGCCTCGATGATGATATTAACGCAGGCGAAACCTCATATAGCATAGCTAACTGTAGCATGCGGCGCTTGCTCCACTCCGGCGCGTGCTCTAGTTTGATAAGAGACTGCTAGAGGGCCACAACTGCGCGCTTCCTCTCTCGACAGTCCTCAGTCAGTGCACTTCGATATAATAACATGAACGAAGAAGACAAGGCGGCGGAGCGGAGGGCTCGCAAGGCAGCAGCAGCGCGGGCTCGCCGACAAGACCCTGCGGTGAGAGCTCGCGAGGCCGCAGAGAGACGTCAGCGTCGTGTGGGCCCCGAGATACAAGCCCGCGAAGCCGAAGCAGCGCGGAAGCGGCGGCAAGAGAACCTCGAAGAGGTACGGGCGCGGGATGCAGCGGCCAAGTGCCGAAAGCGGTCGCTACCTGAAGTTGGTGGCGCCGACGTACGCGCGCTTCAAGCGCGATTTCCTCGACCACACGTTCGGCCACAGCTGCAACGTCTGCGACCGCTTGTGGTTCGACAACAACCTGACCACAATTGATACCGTAACAACGTGTCACGTCTTTATATGACAGTGGAGGAATTGTACGGAGCATTCACGGTTTACCCGATTATCTCCGAGCAAGCTCCTCTAACATCATTAACTTCATGGACATGGTGGGAATTTTTTTTTTTTCTGAGGATGGGTTTCGTGGGCCCCCAACAGTGGTTTAGCGGACCTCCATTCGAGAACCACTGCACTATACTGTTATCTCACTGACAGCCAGTCTGTTCATGTTCGTTTCATCAAAGCTTCAATCGGCGTCAGCACTTACACTTTCGTGGGGATTGATATAGCCGCCGAAAAAGCAATGTTCTTGAAGATAGTGTTTGTGAGGTCATGGACTATGTCACATCAGGAAGCCTATACTTTTATCGAATGTAATTCTCTCCTAACCATATCGTGTAATCATCGCGTGATACCTGTGTCGTCAGTGGTGATATCTGCATGTGTTGTGATTACAGTGTGTCGGAACTAAACGAAAACCAAAAAGCGAAAAACGAAAAAACAACGATATCTCTGACTGGAATGAAATTGTAACCGAAACGTTATTTATTATTTCGTTCCGGAGTGAAACCAAAGTACATATTTATCTGCTTTCCATTCAAGGAAAAAGTTGGCGATCGGCAACAACCGAGGTCATGCAATGTGAGCATTAATGCACATCTCAGGGGAGCGCATATCGCAGGCAGTGATTCTAGAGTTCTGAAGAAATTTTGCGATAAACGATAATAGTGGTATCGTAGCTCTTTTGTATTAACACAAGTGCACCTTCGTGTGCCAGTCACACAGGCCAGCGTGAAGTTCATTTTATAAGAATTTCGTTTATCATTCTCGGCCCTGAAGTTCGTTTGATAAGAACAGCAGCCTCATATCATAGACTACACTCGATGACGTGCAGCTTCTGAGATCATGCTCACTCCCTAAACGGAAAACATTGAGAGTGCTCAAAGAATTCATCTCACTTAATAGAAAGTTACAAATACTATTCTTTATCGTTACTTTAATTTAAAATTTTTGCATACAAATAAAAACCGTTACGAACCGTTACGGAGCACTTTTTTTTCTTGTTACGGAACAGAAACGGAAAGTAACTGTGATGGAACGATACTGAAATTTGTCAATATATTCGCCTGTCAAGCGTTTATGTATTCGTGGGAGCGTTATGGAAGTTGTAAGAAGGACTATGTTATATTCTTATCTCACTGAAAGTTAGTCTGTGCATGTACATTTGATAATGCCATCAATCGCTGTCAACCGTTCTAGGAGTGACATATTTCTGCAAAAAGCTACACTACTTAAGTTATTAGTCGCGGATACATGGACGCATGATAACGGGCGCAGTTATAACTACAATTATCTCATCGAGAGCCAGTGAGCGCATCTCCGCTTGATCAAAGCGTAGCTGAATCGGTGTATGCACAGACAGTTCCATCTGTGGTTTTACGCGCCAAAACGGAAAGTATTGAATGTTTTCAAAGTTGATTATCAGCCCATTTTTGTCAAAAAGGTAGGCCTTGAGCCTTTGCGAATTACGTATTCTCAGATTTCGGAATGTCTTTTCACATTTTAATAAAATTGATTTTGGACCTACTTCTATCAAAAAGGTATATAGATTTTTCGAATAACGTATTTTTCGATTACGGAATGTTTTGTTGCGTTATAATGAAATTTTTCCTGGCCCGCCTTTCCCAGAAAGCTAAGCCTACAGCTTTTGCATTTTTTTCGATTTCGGAATGTCTTGTTGCGTTTTAATAAAACTGATTCTGGGCCCATTTCTGTCAAAAAGGTAAGCCTTCCAATTTGCGTATTTTTGGATTTCGGAAGTTTTGTTGCGTTCTAATAAAATTGTTTCCTGGTCCGTTTTTGTCAAGAAAGGTAAGCCTATCTATAGCCTTTGCGAATTGCGTATTTTTCGATTTCGGTATGCTTTGTTGCGTTTTAGTACAATTGTTTCCTGGCCTTTTTTTGTCGAAAAAGTAAGCCTATCATTTGCAAATTGCGTATTTTTCGATTTAGGAATGTTTTGTTGCGTTTTAATGAAATTAATTCTGGGCCTATTTCTGTCAAACGGGTAGGCCTGTAGCCTTTGCAAGTTCCATATTTTTCGATTTGATTTCGGAATGTTCAGTTGCGTTTTAATAAAATTGTTTGCTGGTCCATTTTTGTCAAAAAGGTAAGCCTATAACCATTGCAAATTGCGTATTTTTCAATTTTCGAATATTTTGTCGCGTTTTAATAAAATTGATTCTGGGCCCATTTCTGTCAAAACAGTAAGCCTATAGCCTTTGCGAATTGCGTATTTTTCGATTTCGGAGTGTCGTGTGGCGTTTTAATAAAATCCTCTCTGGGCCCATTTCTGTCAAAAAGGTAAGGTACAGCCTTTGCGAATTGCGCGTTTTTCGATTTCAGAATGTTTTGTTGCGTTTTAATAAAATTCACTCTGCGCCCATTTCTGTCAAAGAGGTAAGCCTATAGCCTTTGCGGATTGCGTATTTTTCGATTTTGGAATGTTTTGTTGCGTTTTAATAAAATTGACTCTGGGCCCATTTCTGTCAAAAAGGTAAGCCTACAGCCTTTGCAACATGCCTCCCGAGTTAAATGTTCCCCTGTTGAGTTTGCTTCACCGCAATAGATGTCGAAAACCAGTCGAAAAAGTTGAGGCCCTTATCACCCTTGATAAGGCTCAACTTTTGTCTGACGTCACATTTTGCATCGATGAACGTACCATGTGTAGTAGAAAGCGGCTCCTGAATTAAATGTTACCCTGCTGAGTTTTCTTCGCCGCAGTTCACAAAAACCAGACGAAAAAAATTCGGGCAGCTGCGTACTACAGTGGTGCGAAGACTGTGGAAACAATGTTGCTGTTTCCCTTATCCTCCTCCTTTTCCTCCTCGCCACCATCAATTCCCTTTCCCATCCCCTGCTTTATTGTACTATACATGGCTACGCTATGCTTTCTTTTTCGCCCTTTCTCTTTCTTTCTAATGATTTCTTTCCCTCCCTTAGTTTCTCTTTCCTTCTGTCCTACATTATTTATATCTCTGTGTTTCTCTCTATCAATTTCTCGTTTTCTGTCCCATAGCAACGCAATCATATCATTCCCATAAATGCGTGACCAGCTGCCGTTCCTCAATAGCCGAGTGGTACGACGCTCGCTTTAGGATCGTCGGTACCCGGGTTCAAATCTCGCCTTGCCAAAGAATTATTTTTCTTTTTATTTATTTGCCAAGGAACTTAAATTGCTGGCTCATAATAAAGTTTATTCCTCCTCCTCCTCCTTATTTCGTCTCCTCCTATTCACTTCACCCGCGGATTTTTCTCGCTTCCCTCCTCCTCTCGGCTCCTTGCCTGAGCACTCCTCGTTTTACTAGGCTTTACTCTCTTTCACCCCAGGCTTCATCCTCCTTGCCCAGCTCTCTCCATTAGTCTCCTTCGCTCCGCTCTCTCCCTCTGATGTCTTCGCTTTCCCTCGCACCTGCTGTACTCGTCAGTGGGGCTTGCCCAATTCCTATGTGGCATGCCCGCCCGACTATTTAGGCGAACGACACACGGACCAAGCTCAAGCTTAAAAAGCTCCGCTGTTAAAATTTGAGGCCCTTATCACCCATGATCAGGTTCAACTTTTGTTGACGTCACACCTTGCAGCGATGGATCTACTATTTGTAAAAGAAAGAGCCTCCCGAGTTAAAGATTCCCCTATTGAGTTTGCTTCACCGTAACAGATGTCGAAAACCAGTCGAAAAAGTTGAGGCCCTTATCATCCTTGATAAGGCTCAACTTTGGTCTGACGTCACATCTCGCAGCGATGGATATACTGTGTGTAAAACTAATGGTCTCCTGAGTTCAATGTCCCCTGTTGAATTAGCTTTACCGCAATTGATGTCGAAAACCAGTCGAAAAAGTTGAGGCCCTTATCATCCTTGATAAGGCTCAACTTTTGTCTGACGTCACATCTCGCAGCGATGGATATACTGTGTGTAAAACTAATGGTCTCCTGAGTTCAATGTCCCCTGTTGAGTTAGCTTTACCGCAATTGACGTCGCAAAGCAGTCGAAAAAGTTGAGCCCCGTATCACCCATGATAAGGCTCAACTTTTGTCTGACGTCACATCTCGCAGCGATGGATATACTGTGTGTAAAACTAATGGTCTCCTGAGTTCAATGTCCCCTGTTGAGTTAGCTTTACCGCAATTGACGTCGCAAAGCAGTCGAAAAAGTTGAGCCCCTTATCACCCATGATAAGGCTCAACTTTTGTCTGACGTCACACCTCGCTGCTATGGATATACTGTGTGTAAAAGTAATGGTCTCCCGAGTTCCATGTCCCCTGTTGAGTTAGCTTCACCGCAACTGGCGTCGCAAAGCAGTCGAAAAAGTTGAGCCCCTTATCACCCATGATAAGGCTCAACTTTTGTCTGACGTCACACCTCGCTGCTATGGATATACTGTGTGTAAAACTAATGGTCTCCTGAGTTCAATGTCCCCTGTTGAGTTAGCTTTACCGCAATTGACGTCGCAAAGCAGTCGAAAAAGTTGAGCCCCTTATCACCCATGATAAGGCTCAACTTTTGTCTGACGTCACACCTCGCTGCTATGGATATACTGTGTGTAAAAGTAATGGTCTCCTGAGTTCAATGTCCCCTGTTGAGTTAGCTTTACCGCAATTGACGTCGCAAAGCAGTCGAAAAAGTTGAGCCCCTTATCACCCATGATAAGGCTCAACTTTTGTCTGACGTCACATCTCGCAGCGATGGATATACTGTGTGTAAAACTAATGGTCTCCTGAGTTCAATGTCCCCTGTTGAGTTAGCTTTACCGCAATTGACGTCGCAAAGCAGTCGAAAAAGTTGAGCCCCTTATCACCCATGATAAGGCTCAACTTTTGTCTGACGTCACACCTCGCTGCTATGGATATACTGTGTGTAAAAGTAATGGTCTCCCGAGTTCCATGTCCCCTGTTGAGTTAGCTTCACCGCAACTGACGTCGCAAAGCAGTCGAAAAAGTTGAGCCCCTTATCACCCATGATAAGGCTCAACTTTTGTCTGACGTCACACCTCGCTGCTATGGATATACTGTGTGTAAAACTAATGGTCTCCTGAGTTCAATGTCCCCTGTTGAGTTAGCTTTACCGCAATTGACGTCGCAAAGCAGTCGAAAAAGTTGAGCCCCTTATCACCCATGATAAGGCTCAACTTTTGTCTGACGTCACACCTCGCTGCTATGGATATACTGTGTGTAAAAGTAATGGTCTCCCGAGTTCCATGTCCCCTGTTGAGTTAGCTTCACCGCAACTGACGTCGCAAAGCAGTCGAAAAAGATCAGGCCCTTATCACCCTTGATAAGGCCCAACTTTTGTATGACGTCACAAATTAACATTCTGAGAAAAAAAAATCGGTTCCTTGGCGGGTTCTGTATTTGAACTCAGGCCCCCGCGATCCGGAAGCGAGTGCCTTGACCACAGGGCTACATACCCACGTTAGCACGAGGTGAATATATCTTAATCACATAAATGAACATTCTGAGAAAACAAAATAAAATCAATTGCTTCGCGGGGTCTGTATTTGAACTCCCGCCCCCACAAGCCGAAGGCGAGTGCCTTGACCACAGGGCTACATACCCACGCTAACACAAGGTGAATATATCTTAATCACATAAATGAACATTCTGAGAAAAATAAAAAAAAAATCAATTGCTTCACGGGGTCTGTATTTGAACTCGCGCCCCACAATCCGAAGGCGAGTGCCTTGACCACATAGCTACATACCCACGTTAGCACAAGGTGAATATATCTTAATCACATAAATGAACATTCTGAGAAAACAAAAAAAAAAATCAATTGCTTCGCGGGGTCTGTATTTGAACTCGCGCCCCCACAATCCGAAGGCGAGTGCCTTGACCACAGGGCTACGTACCCACGTTAACACAAGGTGGATATATCTTAATCACATAAATGAACATTCTGAGAAAAAAAAATAAATTGCTTCGCGGGGTCTGTATTTGAACTTGCGCCCCCACAATCCGAAGGCGAGTGCCGTGACCACAGGGCTACATACCCACGTTAACACAAGGTGAATATATCTTAATCACATAAATGAACATTCTGAGAAAACAAAATAAAATCAATTGCTTCGCGGGGTCTGTATTTGAACTTGCGCCCCCACAATCCGAAGGCGAGTGCCTTGACCACAGGGCTACGTACCCACGTTAACACAAGGTGAATATATCTGAACCTCATAAATGAACATTCCGAGAAAAAAAAAATCAATTCCTTCGTGGGGTCTGTATTTGAAATCGCGCCCCCACGATCCGAAGGCGAGTGCCGTGACCCCAGGGTTATATACATACATGCTTGTACAAGGTGAATATACTTGAAAGTTGAACCACACGAAGAAATACTGATAGAAATAAACCAAAGTAAGTTTCCTAGCGGGGATGAACTGTAACTTGGACCCCTACGCTCTAAAGGTGAGTGCCGTGACCACTCGCCGCATTCCTACCAAGAATGCTATGTCACGCTGGTAGCGCGCATTCCTTTCGAGACCCGAAAGTATCATCTATGCAAGGTGACTAGATAAATAAACTGATTAGAGAAGTCGTAAGGGGTTTCTACATTCAAAAGAACGGTCCCACATGTGTCAGTCAGCCTTCTCTGAATCTTCAAGCCTGTTAAATAGCTTTTCTTGCAGATAATCTAACACACTTTATGTCCTCATGAGGCAGGACTCTGAGCATGCGTCGTCAAATCTCAAGCTTTCAGACTTCTGCGTTTTTTTAACTACTCCGCATATTTCTTATTCAAATTTTGTTTTGGGGGGCGGGATGAGCTGTTCTTGCGTGAAGGTGTACTTTATGTGAACTAGGTTCACATTGATAAATAGGCGTGTATTAACGCTCGTATCATATTATTTTCTTTCACGTGTCGTCGTTTTCGTGCGCTTCTCGTTCAACTATGAACTCCTTCGAACGCACCCAAATTTCACACTGCAATTCTTGTATTCTTTCGCCGCGATCAGACCTTAATATTGCCAGAGGCGCGTCAATAACAGCTCCGCAGCCATTCCAGTGCTCCTTTCAGACATCTGAATGATACTAGAGATGACGTACTAGAGGTACCAGAGATGACGCGTGCTCGGGTACATAATTTATCAATACGTACAGGCCATGTTAAAGTGCCCCGTACGTAGGGAGCAGCGGTTCTTCCTTTCCAATCTTAGCATGCTTCACCGCAAAAAGTAAATTATTTCCGTTTTATACATTCTGCATGCTCACTCAAATACAAAAAGATGCATAACCGCCAAGGAAGGAATCGAGACACACCAGGAAAGGGCGTCAAGTCAAGTGCGTTCTGCCTCGAGTCCTTCCTTGGCGGTTACGCGCCCTTTTATATTTCAAGCACGTACCAGCTAGCCCAGCAACAAGTTTGACATTTCGTATGCTCTACCTCAATACATGGTTGTGGCGCGGTGAAGCGTACTCAAGGACTTTCGTTGTGCAACGTTTGCGAGATCCTTGCCTAGGTTACGGTCTGAAAAAAAGCGTTGCTGCTATTCGTGGAACCGCTACGCCTGTGAAGCGTGGCATATAGAGTTCGCCGATGACGTTGAGATGACTTTTGCTGGTTGCATCAATTCAACAATTCAACTTATATCCTTACCTTTCACGACCAATGAGAGCGCAGTCCCATCTGGCGCCGTTGAAAGCGAGCTTCCACGACCTAAAGTGGAATCTGCTTCGAGAGATGGCAGCACTATTGGCCTCGAGGCCCACCACTGGAAACGCCGGCGCCACCGTCGGCGTGACGTACTTGGCAGGATCACGTGGTCTCCGCGGCCGCGTCGGCTGCTTGTGGCGCACTGCCGCGTGCTTTGAAAGCGAGTTTCAAGTCCCACATGCGCTGCGGTCTGTTCAAATTCGGAAGTTTTCTCTCATTTTCTACTCAATTGAAACCGTTTTAATAGAGTGGCTGCCTCCGAAGGCGACGAACATGGGGCTCTACCGCTCGGTGCCGCAGCGCCGCGCTTACGCAAAGGAGCCCAGTGTCAGCCTGCACTGGTAACCGCGGGACAAGAAACAGCGTGAAGCATGGGTTGTAAAGCTAAGAACCGGCAAGTAGCCATCCGCTAC
Source organism: Rhipicephalus sanguineus (assembly GCF_013339695.2). NCBI lineage: Eukaryota > Metazoa > Arthropoda > Arachnida > Ixodida > Ixodidae > Rhipicephalus > Rhipicephalus sanguineus. The sequence continues at coordinate 18,362,296 of NC_051180.1, forward strand.
GAGTCTTGTGTGCAACAAGCACTTCCGCGACGAAGACTTGTTACTGCGTCGGGCCTGCGATGTTCGGCGAGTAGCAGACAGCGCGCACTGAGACGATAGCTCGCGCGCGCTTCCCGCCGGCAAATGATGCTTATCTGCCGCAGGATGGTAAAAGCGCTACATTTTACCACGTGCGATGCCATCTCAGAACCCTCCAATGCGACCTCTTGATCGTCGGCCCCGTGATCAGCGTCCACAAAATCGGCTGCAGATGCATAAGTCCTTGTTTAGATACGTTGAATTAAAAAAAACGCACAGAGTCCCTTATGCATTCGTTAAAGATGACTAGACGGCGAAAGCCATCTTCTTCTTGTCAGTCGATGTACTGATTCTCCCGCGTTACTGTATTTCCTTTCTTTTCCTAGGCGTCGCATGCTACTACATGCTCGGTCTCGTAGACTGGTTCTCCTTCCACCAGCAATCTCGAAGTGGTGAAGCTTTGGTCTATGAATTCGTTGATCACAGAGAGCGGCAAGTTCACTGGAATGGAAACGGAACGATAATAAGGAGCACTAAAAAAAGGCGTCGCATTTGCTCACGTTTTGTGTGAGCACCAAACGAAACGAATGCACTGAATAAAGAAACAGAAGCAGCGGCATTTGCCCGCTGAGAAGACCGATCAATACGCAGTGCGAGACAACTTGTCAAATGACATTGAAACGTACCCGAATTTAGACCGAAAAAGAAAAAAAAAACACTGAATCGTCGGGACGGCAGATCACAAAGTTGTCATGCGCACCGAAGCCGCAGTTGTAAGGAAATTGTTTTTGAACTGCTCTGATAGCGTCCGCGGAACAGTAGTTGTTTGTTTACTCACAAATTCTCATGTTTTGCGGCCTAAAGTTCACAGCGCGGTGCCAAAACGCGCTCGTAGCAAAAGCAAAACCATCAGTACGAACATACATGCAGACGCTCATACATGTAGAGGCACCGTCAGTCGTCGCGAACCCGTGCGATCGCTGGCTTGAGGCTTCTTTCTGTTATGCTCCGTTTGGTTATACAGGCAGTCTACTCTAACGAGATATTTCACATAGTTTGCACTCAGCGAGTGACTACCTTTCACGTAAGAAGCCGGTTCAGGGGTCTCCAACGCGGTGACAGCGTGAAGCGGGTGCTCGGTTTTCTGCAAAGAGACGGCGACTGTAGACTATCTTGTGCTTTCAGTTCGTCGAAAATGATTATCTTGACAGTAAAGAACACAGTTCATTTCGAAAGCACTTACAGAAATGCCCTGGAGGGCTTCCGCGAGGTGTTTTTGTAGAGCGCCGACAGCAAAACCTATGGGGAGCGCGCCGGCGGCATCCTGCCTAGCACGCAATCGAGGCGCGTCCGATAGAGGGCGACTCCGTAACTCCTCGAGGCCAATACTCTGGCGAGTGTGGACACTTCAGTTATTCTGCTATTATCCTGCTATCCTATTAGTGTAAAACACACGTTTGCCGGACTAACGTCAATCTTTCACTCTCCCTCACCCTTCCCGAAGCATTTACGCTTTGTATGTATATATACCAACACACAGACACACGAACAGACATGTAACAGGAATGCGAAACGCATTCCGGATAAATTACGGTGGCATTTATTGCATTGAGAGAAATACAGCTGATTTCTAGACACTGTAGGAACCAGAATATTGACTTAGGGTACAAAGCGTCGATAAATATTATCGAAAATTGGTAAGAAAGAAGATCGAAGCACGAAGTTTTCAATATCGTAGCCATAGGTCGGCAAACTCACTCATGAGTCGACTCACTCAGACTCAGATCGAGCCGTGAGTGTGAGTCTGAGTGAGTCCGCGTGAGTAATATTTTGATGAGTTTGAGTCGGAGTGAGTGCGGTTGAGAAATATTTTAGTGAGTCTGAGTCCCAGTGAGTCCGGTTGAGGAAAACTTTGGTGAGTCTCAGTCCGAGTGAGCCTTAAGCACAAATTATATTTATTGAGTGAGTCTGAGTGAGCTTAGCGCCTTTTTGCCGGCCTATCGTTTTATCTACACCACTTCCGCATTACTGTCAGCCTTATTTAGGCTCACGTTTATACTCCCGCCGACTCACAAGTACTTCAAAGTCTCAGAGTTGATACGCCAGCTCAGTATTTATGATCAGAGGCGTGAGTTAGAGAGGGGGGCTAGGGGGTGGGGGGGGAAGTGCCGTGACTTGCCTACACAAACTCTTTCACGGGAAGTTCTTGATAAAAATATCTCATCTGAGCCATCTCTTTCAATAAAAATGTCCTTAATGGATTGCAACCACTGATAACTCATATTTCAAGGTACCAGATCGAAAGGCGCCAACTAGACCACCAATTATGCGAGATATTGGGGATAAGGAGCATTGACATCATGGTCGAAAAAGCAAATTATACGCTGACGGGCTCATGAGTCGACTCACTCAGGCTCACTGAGACTCAGATAGAGCTGTAAGTCCGAGTCTGAGTGAGTCCGAGTGAGTAATAATTTGGTGAGTTTGAGTCCGAGTGAGTCCGGCTGAGAAAACTTTCAGTGAGTCTGAGTCCGAGTGAGCCCGGTTGAGGAAAATTTTGGGGAGTCGGAGTCCGAGTGAGCTCTAAGGGCAAAATATATTTCATGAGTGAGTCTGAGTGAGCTCCGCATTTTTTGCCGACCTATGATCGTAGCTTTGCACCAAAAACATGGAACACAGAGTCTGCGAAACAGCGACTTCTTCGACAATTCGAAGATGACAAACGTGACATAGGAATCTAGATGCTGCATGACATCGTTGCAGCGCTAATTTACAACGCATTTGCTTGAGGCATGCTCATTAAAGACACATTTCACAACAATGTATAATATACGTATAAATTTTCTTCACTTTAGATATATTATTAGATGCAGGTTTATAGAATCTTGATCTGAATTTTCATTGCTGAATTAAAGAGTTATGAACATTGTTCTTTTCCGATTTTAAACAATTTGTGTAGAAAATTGTGTCTAATTTCTCTCCCTCATCTTTCTATTCAACTTCCTTAATCCCCCAGTGTAGGGAAGCCAACCGGCAGCTTTTTTGGTCAACCTCTTTGCCTTCTGCTTCCCTTCCTTCCGACAGATTCGCAAATATTTTGAATACTAATTAAACAATCCTTGCAATTCTATCCGGGAGCGCACTTCCCACCTGGAAATGCGTGTTTTTTATGTGAATGGGCGAATTAATGAAATAAATTTTTACTGACGAAACAGTGTTCCCAAGCGCGTATACGCTCGGGATCACCCTAGTTGGGAAGGTCTCTCATTCTAGGAATCCTCTGGCCGCGATCGCATCCAGGGCTTCGGCGACGAGTTGTCGTTGGTCGTCCAGGTCCTGGGTGGAGATTTTGGCCTCCCATGATGAAAAAACATTTATTATAAAAGAAAAAGAAAGAGAGTTTGGGGGCCAAAGCACGTCTCGGCGAGGAGGCTGATGCGTGCTGTCCTTTAGGGCTTCTTAATGGCGTCTTCGTGGCACCACGGGCACACAATTATTAGGTGCCAATTGTGTCTGGCACGTCGCAGGTCGAGCACTTGTATGCGTGAACCGCTGGGTATATCCAATGCTATTTACTAATTAAAGTAGTTCATAAATAAAGTTTTTTCTATCTATCTATCTATCTATCTATCTATCTATCTATCTATCTATCTATCTATCTATCTATCTATCTATCTATCTATCTATCTATCTATCTATCTATCTATCTATCTATCTATCTATCTATCTATCTATCTATCTATCTATCTATCTATCTATCTATCTATCTATCTATATGCATACTGATAACGCAGCTTGTATATGTATATCAGCGTTTCTAGTCGTTTAAAATTTCTTGCTATACCTTACTATCCTGTTCTTGTATTGTTTCGCAACAAAATGGGTCCCTTCCTGGTGGCTACGCAGAGGCCGTTCTGCGCATGCGCACTGCAGGGACACAAACGGGTTTTGTTTTTTTAATCCTTTTCCCCTCGCTTGTTATGTGTATGTTCAGATAATTATCTTCTGCAATATTTGAACCTCCGGGAGGGTTTTATCTGATTAATATGTTCTCCACACTTTCACACCTGAATATATTTGAAGTGTTTTCATAACACGTACCAGCATGTTGTGAATGATGAAGAGGAGGTTTCGTATCAAAGGCAACATGACGTTTCCTAAAGTAATCCGAAAGAGCCCTAACTTAATTCTGGTGATAGGCCTGACAGGAGAAATATACGCCCGCATTACTGTTCGCAGCTGCAGCCTAGCACTGGGCAATATGCGGGCTGCATTGAGGAAGTGGCACTCTTTGGCCACCTGCCTATCCCCTATTATACACTGCCACGGGCGCGATCGCGGACACCAAGAGAGAGAGAGAGGATTCGCTGCCACGTCACGTTGTGTCACCACTTGACCCTGTAGCACTCTGCTCGCGGATAGAACAAGGAATGTGCAGCTGATTTATTGTCACAGCAGACTGTATAGACGCCATGATCTGAGACGTAATCGAACAAGGAAGAATTCGCGAATTATATCCCGTGCGTCCGGCTGACCAAGCGAAGGCTGTGCTTATATCTACTCCGATCTCCGTTTATCTTCCATAGCAGTATATTAAGAGCACCGGTTTTCTTACGCGTAGTTCGCCAACAAAAAGTCTAGGCCAAAGTAAAGAGCTCTAGGACTCCGATGCCGTGTGCAAGCCAGAGAAACTTCTGAGGATATAATTTTGCGCGTTCATATGCACGCGCACACACAAACACACGCACGGACATACATAAGGTATAGAATAACAGAGAGCTGAGCTAGTTGGTAAGTATTCATTCTAAAAAGACAGGGCGTGCAAACACGGACACAAGAAAGAAGTCAGGACACCACAAACGCCGGCTTTTGTGGTGTCCTGACTTCTTTCTTGTGTCCGTGTTTGCACGCCCTGTCTTTTTAGAATACATAAGGTATGGTCGGAACCCACCCGCCACCTCTCCTCCAAAAAAAGTTTTGGCTACTACGCCCCTGGCAATGGCTGTGCAAAAATGACATTAGGCTGCAGGTACACGAGGCAAAAAATTGTATTCGGGAAGCATTACGATTTTTAATTAATTCAAGGGGAAATGGGTAAGAGCGCTAAGAGCGATAACATGAAGTGATATGAGATAACAGTAGTGTCAGATATGTTAGGGCGATAAGAAAATGTCGTCTACAACTGAGAGATAACGTATAGAGAAAGTAAAGGAAGGGATGAGTGTCGAGATTAACCATGGTTAGCCACCGAGGGGTCAACGCACACGTGTGGAAGGGGAAAGGAGGAAAATGATCAGGAAGGACACCTAGTGTACGCTTCACCCATCTATGAATGTTTGATTACAATAGACATAAGCGTCCATCATAAAAGAAGGTAATGTATGCAAATGCCGTCACAAGATAAGAGAACAAGAGAACACAAACATCGTCAGTGAATCCAGGTTTTTTAAATGCGAAGCATTTCTTAGCGAACTACTGCCACTTTGAGCGTATCTATCTATCTATCTATCTATCTATCTATCTATCTATCTATCTATCTATCTATCTATCTATCTATCTATCTATCTATCTATCTATCTATCTATCTATCTATCTATCTATCTATCTATCTATCTATCTATCTATCTATCTATCTATCTATCTATCTATCTATCTATCTATCTATCTATCCGCCTACGACTTCGCGCTCTCCTGGCCGTTTCGTTAAAGGGACGTATACCAAAATTGGTATGCCACAACATGACTGTATGACGAACATAAACGATAGGCCACAACATGAAAATCATGACATGCTTGTCATGAACGGCATGATTTACATGCCATGGTCTTGGTGCTTTTGCGGCCGTTTCGTTAACTTGATATTATTACGGGAAGGCACACAGGGAAGCAGTGCGTATTTACAATGTACTTACACAACGCTTAAGCGTTAGACAAGATGGCGGAGAGCGTGCCGCACACAGCAACATCACGTCGTCTTCTTTGGTGCCTTCCTTGCTTCAGCAGTGTGAAACATTCTTGTAACATGACCCCCGGGTGGTGAAGCACCGTCTCGGTGCTTTCTATGGTGTTGCTGAGCGGTAGAGCTTAAGGCGGGACACATGAACAGTGTCTGTAGGCAGCGAAACGGAGGCAGATGTGTACTCGAGTGGGCCTATCTCGTAAGTGACATCGGTCACCTGGCGCAATACACGATATGGGCCCGAGTATCGGGAAAGCAGTTTTTCAGAAAGTCCAACACGCCGAGTCGGGGTCCACAACAGCACAAGTGAACCCGGGGTAAAAGAAACGTCGCGATGATGGGCGTCGTAACGCTGCCTCTGGTGGTCTTGCGAAGCTAAAATGCGCTGACGAGCGACTTCTCGTGCTTCGCGAGCTCTGGTGATAGCGTCACGGGCGTATTCAGTCGGCGCATCGACGGCTGCCGGAAAGATGGTGTCAAAAGGTAAAGTTGGGTCGCGGCCAAACAAAAGATAGAAAGGTGAAAAACCAGCGGTATCGTGGCGTGAGGAATTATATGCAAATGTAACAAAGGGCAATGCAACGTCCCAGTCATGGTGGTCGGAGGAGACGTACATAGAGAGCATATCAGTTAAAGTCCGGTTGAATCGTTCAGTCAGTCCATTAGTTTGTGGGTGGTAGGCCGTCGTAAACTTATGTTTCGTCTCGCAGGAGCGAAGCAGGTCATCAATAACTCTGGAAAGAAAATAGCGTCCACGATCTGTGAGGAGTTGGCGTGGGGCACCATGATGAAGGATGACGTCGTGCAGGAGGAAATCGGCGATATCCGTGGCACAGCTGGTTGGTAGAGCTCGTGTAATGGCGTACCGGGTTGTGTAATCCGTCGCGACAGCTATCCACTTGTTTCCGGAAATAGATGCAGGAAAAGAACCTAGGAGGTCCAGGCCAACTCGGAAGAACGGGTCAGAGGGAACATCAAGTGGCTGGAGGAGTCCGGCGGGACTCATAGGAGGTTTCTTCCGGCGTTGGCACTGGTCGCATGCGGCGACGTAGCGGCGGACGGAACGATGAAGGCAGGGCCAGTAAAATCGACGTTGTACACGATCGTACGTCCGAGAAACACCCAGGTGACCGGCAGTGGGGGCGTCATGTAGCTGGCCGATAACGCTCGCACGTAGATGAGAAGGTACGACAAGGAGCAGTTCGCGTCCATTGGTGTGAACGTTGTGACGGTACAATGTGCCGTCCTTAAGCACAAACAGTCGGGTAGACGGATCGGGTGTCGGAGAATTCAGCTTCTCAATTATGTCACATAAGACGGGATCTCGACGCTGTTCATCACGGATGTTGCGTAAAGCGGATATGGAGAGTACACATGGTGGCACTTCATCCAAATCCTCAGGAGGGTCCACTGGATTGCGGGACAAGCAGTCAGCGTCATGGTGTAAGCGGCCAGATTTGTAACACACGGAGTAGTTATATTCTTGGAGTCGGAGTGCCCAGCGACCAAGACGCCCAGTGGGATCCTTCAAAGAAGAGAGCCAACAGAGTGCGTGGTGATCGGTTGTGACGGTGAAATGTCGACCATGTAAGTAGGGCCGAAATTTGCCTACCGCCCAAACGAGTGCAAGACACTCCCTTTCGGTGATTGAGTAGTTCTGTTCGGCTGCGGAGAGGAGACGGCTGGCATAGGCGATAACACGGGCGCACCCGGTTTCATGCTGGACCAATACAGCACCGATTCCGTGGCCGCTGGCGTCGGTGCGGACTTCTGTTGGGGCGGAAACGTCGAAATGAGCCAGAATAGGTGGTGTGGTTAGCAACGTGATGAGTGTAGAGAACGCCGTAGCCTGCGTAGTGCCCCAGGAGAACGGGACATCTTTCTTCAGTAAGTCTGTGAGAGGGCGTGCGACATGCGCAAAATTGTTCACAAAACGTCGAAAGTACGAGCAGAGACCGAGAAAGCTGCGGACATCCTTCGTGCAGGTCGGGACGGGGAAGTTCTGCACGGCTCGAACTTTATCAGGATCAGGGCGTACGCCAGAGGAGTCGACAAGATGGCCCAACATAGTTAGTTGTTGTCGTCCGAAGTGACACTTTGACGAGTTCAGTTGGAGACCGGCATTGCGAAAAACAGAAAGGATGGAGGAAAGACGTTCGAGGTGCGTTTCAAAGGTCGGGGAAAAGACTATAACGTCGTCAAGGTAACACAGGCAAATTGACCACTTGAACCCGCGCAAGAGAGTGTCCATCATCCGCTCGAAGGTGGCCGGAGCGTTGCATAACCCGAAAGGCATTACCTTAAACTGGTAAAGGCCGTCTGGTGTCACAAATGCGGTCTTTTCGCGGTCCATGTCGTCGACAGCAATCTGCCAGTATCCTGACCGAAGGTCGATGGAGGAAAAGTACTTAGCGCCGTGGAGGCAATCCAGGGCGTCGTCAATGCGCGGTAGCGGGTACACGTCTTTTTTAGTGATCTTGTTCAGATGTCGGTAGTCTACGCAGAATCTCCAACTGTTGTCCTTCTTCTTGACAAGAACTACAGGGGAAGCCCATGGGCTAGAGGATGGCTCAATTATGTCTTTGGCGAGCATCTTGTCGACTTCCTTTTGAATTATGTGGCGCTCAGTTGGAGATACGCGGTATGGCCTTCGATGGACCGGAGAGGCATCGCCGGTGTTAATGCGGTGCTTCACAGCACAGGTTTGCCCTAGTGGACGGTCACAAAAGTCAAATACGTCCCAGTATGATTGAAGGAGGCCAAAGAGCGCGTCAGCTTGGTGCGGCAAAAGGTCTGGCGCGATCATTTTTTCCACATCAGGAGACGGACTTGCTAGAGAAGACCGGACAGGCTTGTAGTTGGAGCGAGCAATATCATAGGGGGACAAAGCTGAGATAACGCATTCGTCAGAGGGCGTCAGCAAGGCGAGGGCAATTCCACGTGGGAGCACTTGTGGACACAGAGCAAAATTGAGCACAGGAATGCAAGCACGGTTTTCACGTAAGTGAATAACAGTGTGCGGAAAAGTAACACTGTGCGTCAAGAGAATGGACGTGATGGGCGCGAGCACATAGTCGCCATCAGGTACAGGTGGCGAGGGCGCTACGGCGATGCAGGTCACTGTTTGCGGTGACAAACGGGCATGTTCAGCAGAGCACAGACGACCTTGGGCGACAGTGGGCGGATCAGTCGGACACGGCAGGTCAAGTTGCACAGTACCAGCTGAACAGTCAATAAGGGCGGAGTGGGCAGACAGAAAATCAAGACCGAGGATAACATCATTGGTGCAGTGGGTGAGAACGGTGAAGAGAACGGAAGTTTGGTGGCCGGCAATAGTAACGCGCGCTGTGCAGACGCCAATGACGGTAGCTGCACCGCCGTCAGCAACACGAACACTGCGTGAAGGGGCTGGAGTGAGGACTTTCTTTAGACGGTCACGGATATTAGAGCTCATAACAGAAATATGGGCGCCAGTGTCAACCAAAGCTGTAACAGGTATACCGTCCACTTCAACATCGATCAGGTTCTGATTGGTAGGGAGCGTCAACAGAGGAATTTGAGGGCAGGTCGTACCAGCAGCGTCACCTCCAGGAGCTGCACCCGTTAGTTTCCCGAAGGAAAGCGTCGGATGTAGGACGGGGACGAGGAACGACGTGGCGGAGGGGACTGGGAAACTCAACGTCGTGGGGAAGGCGAACGGCTGTACTGGGCGGTGGTCGTAGTGGTCGGGACGTAATTTGCTGAGTCGTCGTGGCGTGGCGGTACTTGGTTAGAAGTACGGGCTGATGAGTGGAAGTTGTTGAAGCTTGTCCGCGATGGAGAGGTCCAAGTGCTTCGGCAATGACGCGAAATGTGTCCCACTCGTTCGCATCGAAAGCAAATGGGCCTGTCGTCAGGCGTCCTCCACGCATTTGGGTCACGGTTACTCGGAGCAGGGCGGCGGTAGTAGGCGGAGGGGGGGCTCAAGGTAGGCGGAGTGACCACGTCGGGACGGTGCACAGAGCAGATCGTCTGAAGGCCCGCGTTTGCCAGTTCTTGGCGCACAACCGTCTGTATGAGGGATATGGTCGGCTGAGGATCACTGGGTGCCAGGGCTCTCAAGGGTGCGGGTGATATAGCTTCAATTTCGCGTCGAACGATTCTGGTAATGTCACCGGACAGGGGGGTGGGTTGGGTCTCTACACGAAGGTCCTCACACGTTGATGTCGCAGCAGTGTTAGGAAGACGGGCGAAGTGGTGGGCAATGCGACGGCTTTTAGCCTCTTCGAAGCGTCGGCACTCAGTGATGACATCTTGGACGGTCGAACAGCCTCTGAACACAAGGAGGTTAAATGCATCGTCCGCGATGCCCTTGAGCACGTGCGCTACCTTGTCAGCTTCTGCCATGGTGGTATCAACCTTACGGCAAAGGGTCAAGACATCCTGAATATACGCCAGGTACGACTCCGTGGACGTCTGGACACGCATACCAAGTTCTCTCTTGGCGGCCCGCCTGGAGCCGGCAGATTGGCCAAACACCTCGCGTAACTTGGTCTTACATACGCTCCAGCTTGTGAGCTCTTCAACGTTGTTGTTGAACCATGCCTTGGCCGTTCCTTTCAAGTAAAATATAAGGTTTGCCAGCATCAAGGTTGGGTCCCACCTGTGATTTTCGCTGACGAGCTCGTAGAGTTGAAGCCACTCATCTACGTCCTCGCCGTCAGTGCCCGAAAAGTTGCCAGGATCACGGGGTGGAGCGGCCACAATGACCACAGGCGAGGTGGGCGCCGTTGATACGGTGGGCGCGGCTGTTGACGCAGGATCCCTGCCGGTAGACATGCTTGAAGTGGCGACTTGGCGGCCGCTGCGGAGCTCCGTTGTGCGTTGCTACCCCGCACTTCCACCAAAATATTACGGGAAGGCACACAGGGAAGCAGTGCGTATTTACAATGTATTTACACAACGCTTAAGCGTTAGACAAGATGGCGGAGAGCGTGCCGCACACAGCAACATCACGTCGTCTTCTTTGGTGCCTTCCTTGCTTCAGCAGTGTGAAACATTCTTGTAACAATATATACCAATGTATGAAAAACATAAGTGACAGGTCCTATCGTGCAAGTCATGACACGCATAACATGTACATCCTGATTTACAAGACATGGTCTCGGGGCGCTCGCGGCCGTTTAACTGAATGGATATAAACCAAAATTAATACGACGAGGCATTTCTGCATGGCGAACATAAATGACAGGTGGTAACATGAAAATCATGACATGCATGTCACGTTCGCTACGACATACATGCCCCACTCGCGGTGCGCTTGCAGCCGTTTCGCTATCTTGACATGTACCAAATTGCGTATTGCGTGACGTGACTGTATGAAGAATATAAATTACAGGTGGTAAAATTAAAATCATGACATGTATGTCATGTAGAACAAGATTTACATGCTACGCTCATAGTGCGCTCGCGGCCGTTTCCCTAGCTTGATACACACCAAAATTGGTGTTGCGTGATGTGACTGTACGACGAGCATAAATGGCAGGTGGTAACATGACAATCGTGACATGCATTTCATGTGCACCATGATTTACATGCCTAGCTCATGGTGCGCTCGCAGCCGGGTCGCTAGCTTCGTATACACCAAAACTGGTATTTGGAGACGTGACTGTATGACGAATATAAATTACAGGTATTAACATGAAAATCATGACATGCATGTCGTGTGGGGCATGGTTTACATGTCATGCTCATGGTGCGCTTACGGCCGTTTCGCTAGCTTGATATACACCAAAATTGGTATTGCATGACGTGACTGTACGACGGACATAAATTACAGGTGGTAAAATGATAACCATGACATGCATGTCATGTAGGACATGATTTCATGCCACGGTCATGGGCTGCTCGCGGTAGTTTTGCTAGCTTGACGTACACCAACATTGCTATTGCGTGACGCGACTGTATGGTGAACACAAATGGCAGGTAATAACATGACAATCATGACATGCATGTCATGTACGGCATGATTTACATGACACTGTTTTCGTGCGCTTCCGGCCGTTTTGTTAACTGGATATACACCAAAGCTGCTATGGCATGACATCAGTGAGGGACGAACATAAACGACATGTTATGTATTTAATATACCAGAATATGCGTTTAATTATATTAAAGATTGTACATGCATGAATGCATGACATACATGCGATATACAGTGAACTAGGTGTTATGACAAGAATGACTTCATTTGGCTCAAAAACAAACTAGGCGATGTATGCAGCTCTTTGCTGGCTGCTTCGCATTACACCGATTCCCGTAATGCCTGGGATCTGCCGGATTTTTTTCTTTAGTGCTTCTTTCCTCTTCTTTTTCGGCACTTTGATGATTTGATCTTAGTTAAAAGACGATATGGACTCCGGGCACTACAAAATAAAGTTCTTCCATCTATACATCCAGGAGCTTCGAAGACATGGAGAGAAAAAAATAAACTTTAATAATAAAAAACAGTAGATAGACTACCGTGGGCCCCTATACTTCAAAGAGCGCGCTGCTGGTGTCCCAAAAGCAGATCTGGGGCTCCTTGAGCCAATCTTCACGAGATGGCAGCACCAACCTAAGCAGAGAATGAGTGCAATTGTCTGACTGTTTTTTAACGTTTATTTCAAACGCGACAGTCATTCGTGTACAGTACATTCAGGGGCATTGGTTGGCTTCTTCATTGGTTATGATCGGTATAAACAAGCTACCAAAAAGCGCTAAAATCCTGACGTCAGCACGTCGGCCGGTGCTCGCTAAGTTGTACGTATTATAATATCACCCGTTTCAAGGCCAGGCGCGCCTGTTGCGAGGTTGCGGCCCTTGGCGGAAAAGTGACGCGGCAAGAAAATAAAACAAAAAATTTGCTCTCCACGTCGCGATAGATCGTATTCGAGGCCGCCGATAGCTCTCGGTGCACTGAGCACAACACCTTCTCGAAAGGTGGCGGCCTGCGGCTAGCCGAGCGATGGATGTGCGCGAAATTGCGAAGCGTCTGGGATACCTCCTTTACGTCGTCAGCCCGAATGAGACGTCGTTTGAGAAGCTCGAAGAAGTTCCTGACTACATTGTACAGGCGAGTGCCGCACTTGCTTCCGCTGCTTGATCGATTCAGATTAGCAGATTGACACGCTTCCATTTTAAGCGCTTCTGTTCGTGGCTGCCGACCATAATTTGGTCTTCTAAGCTACGCGATGTACTGGTGTATGTTTCGTGCTGTGCTAGGTGTGTATCGACGATGTATATAAACGCTTGCGCTGACTGTGCGAATAAAATGAAGTACACACATCAGTGTTTTGACCACGTTCCTTTTCATTCCGTCTACTATAAGTGCTGAGAGCTGCCGACCACGTCAAAAACTGGCAAATGCGAGCAGCCTAACAACCCTGAGAACTGAAAAGTGAAATTATCTCGGCGATCTTTGCGCATAATCCGAGCGCCTTGGCGATATGCCGAAGGTCAAGAGCGAACGAGGAATGTAAGTCGGATAATATAAATGAAAGGCCAGAATGCCACTTATCAATCGTTTTTTCCAATCCACCTACAGTTGTAGACCCTTTCGCAGTGCTTGACCAGCGAGGTTGTGTGCCTGCGTTCGCACAGAGCCATTTGTCGTATTGTCACGGCTGCAGAGCACATTGATGTTTTAACGCGAGAGTGTTAACTCGTTTCGCAGAAATTCCGGTGTCGGCGTCGGTGCCGGCCTCGTTAGTTGTGAGCGATAAATCAGCGTTGTCCGTGAGCGAAAAATCGAGATAGATGCCAATAGAATTAATAGTAAAAATATTTGGTTCGAGCCAGTGGCGTAGCCGCGGGGGCGAGGGAGGGGGCACATAGGGCCCGTGCCCCCCCCCCCCGCCCACGAAAATGTTTTGCCCATGGGATACAGAGCAAAAAATTGCACCAACGGGACTGCGATGCTCACCCAAGAAATCGGAACTCCTGTTATACAGACCTAAGAGAAGAGGCCGCAAACCCAGGGGCTGGATTCCTCCAGAGGAGAACGAGATCACGGTCTATACCAAGAGCGGAAGCGTCATCCCAAGAGTTAATTCTATCCGGGTCCTGGGCTTGGTGATAGAATCCAACGGCTCCAATAATCAAACAATACAACGTATCGCTAAGAAAGTGGACAACGCAATCAGGCTCATTAAAAGAGTGACTAACCGCCGACAAGGGCTTGGAGAAGACAACGTCGTAAGACTAGTTCACGCCTTTGTGCTATGTCACTTCGCCTACGTAGCAGCCATGCACGAGTGGCAGAGATCCGAAAGAGACAAACTAAATGTATTGTTAAGGAAGGTAATCAAGGTAGCTCTTGGGCTACCTGTCTACACCGAGACTGACAGGCTCATGCAGCTCGGGATGCACAATACAGTGGAAGAAATAGCAGAGGCACAAGAAAGAGCCCAGTTCATTAGACTCTCCACCACGCGATCAGGACGGCACATCCTCACACGGATTGGTATACCAATAACAGCAATAGATAACAACCATAAAGAAATTCCCAACGATTTGAGGGAGAATATAACAGTTCTGCCTGTTCCAAGGAATGTTCACCCCATTCATAATGTGAGCAGAAGGCAAGCCAGAGCCAAAGCCCTGCTAGAAAAAGCTAAAAATCAGGCTGAAGAATGCTCGTTTGTCGACGCGGCTTTCATGTCCAATAAACGAGCCTTCACAGTAGTACTTGTGAACGGCGAAGGTGAACTCGTCAACTCGGCTTCCACCTACACCACAGAATCAGAAATTGCTGAGCAAGTAGCCATCGCACTGGCGCTTTTAGACCCAAATAGATCGAGGATCCACAGCGATTCTAGGGCAGCCGTCCGAGCATTTGCCAAAGGAGTTATTTCCAGACAGGCTCTGGCAATTCTCAAGGGAAAGGTAATCAAACCACACACGATCATCTGGTTTCCTGCTCACATGGGAGAAATCAACGGTGCTCCCGCGAACCTCAACGAATCTGCCCACAATGCTGCACGAGGACTTGCCAACCGTGCAGCCACAAGGCAAGAAGATGCTGAGGTTTCAGAATGCAGGGATCACCTCCTCTCTTACAACGAGCTAACAAAGCACTTTTACCTAGGACGCAGGGTCTTCCCCCCTCCACACAGTAAACTAAATCGAGCACAGGCCATTACACTAAGGCTCTTACAAACAAGAACCTATCCGAACCCGCTCTTAATTACATGCCAAACATGCCACGAAACAATAGATCTCACTCATATGCTCTGGCGTTGCTCCGCGTTACGCAGCGACAAGGAAAACACTGAAGAGCGGTGGGACGCAGCTCTGCGCAGTCCGACATTAGAGGGACAATTATGGGCAGTCCAACGGGCCCGCGAAGCGGCCGAAAGACTAGGTCTTTCGGTCCCAACGTGGGAGCGGCCCGCTTCGGGCTAGGAAACTAGCACGACCTATTGGACCTCAATAAAGTTCTTTCATCCATCCATCCATCTCCCGCTAAAGGGGACCATGAGGCGATGCGAAGCCGGAGCACTTGCACGATCGCGTTCCGTTGGCGTTCGTTGGGCATGCTACCGACCTCGCGTCGTGGAACGCGAAGAGGGACGCTACGCGCGTCGTATCTTCCATCTAGCCTGGCCGTTAATTCTCACAGGGCGAGCGGCGAACGCGGCCGACAGGCGGGCGAGAGGGGGGCAGCGTAGGAGAGGAGAGAGAAGGGGAGGGGACGCGCATGCGCTCGAGCTCATCGCGGCGTTGCGCAGGAGAGAATTTCGGCATGTCTAGCCCGCGTTTCAGAGGAAGAGTGGAAAGGGGGAGGGGAGAGGGGTATGGGAGAGGGGTATGGGAGAGGAGAGGGAAAGTGGAGAGGGGAAGGGGAGAGGGTGAGTGGAGAGGGTATGCGCATGCGCAGTAAGGGTGGTCACGCCGCACACCACCACCACCGGATTGAGCTCGGCCTTAAGATACTTCGCATCTAAAAATGACCCAATGTCGGGTCAAGGAGGATCAACAAAGTGAGCAGCTACGTAGGTTCGCGTGTTGACTTACAGACGCGTAGTGGGCCCTTCGCTGATTCGCAAAAGGAAGAATTATGGCGTAGTGGGCACTGCACAACTGTACTTGCGGTAGGCATTCTAGCACAGTTTGAAACGGCCAATGTTACGCGCAGCACAGACGTTTGTTTCCTTGCGGCATGGTTGAGGCATCCACCGAGAACCGAAACCAGCTAGCAATTGAGAAGGCAATGCCACAAGCCCGTTTATGCTATCGCGTTCTACTCTTGAAGGCGAAGCTCAAGCGTCCTCGAAGTATTTTTTATAGCCGACATTTGAGTAAACAAGTGATTTTTTCCTGTATTTAAGATTAATAGATTCGGCTACCACTCGTAAAGCTCAAACCATCTCCGGTATCTACTTCGACAACATCCAATCGTGACGCCTTGCTGCGAGACTACAGCGTGTCCGCTATAAAGATTAGATTATCCGTTAGTTACGTAACACCAAGCGCCCTCGATTACAAAAGAATCGAAGGAGAAAGCCGAAGGCCTGTTAAGTGGAAAGTTAGTTCTCCCTGCTCTCCCTCTGAAGGAAAGCGGAAAGACAAGCTAGTTGGTGAATATGCATAATTGCAATCTTAGGTGCAATCTGAAACAAGAAAAGGGGACGACAAAATAAAGCCTTCCGTTGGTAGTATAAGCGCTCGAGTCGTTCCCATTTCTTGTTCGTGTCTTAGTTTGCTCTTAAAGACTTGAGAACTAGGGAGACGAAAGAGACGCTACACACCAACGCTAGAGTGTACTACTAGAATTCTAGTACACTCTACCAACGCTGATCGATTACGGAATACTGGTGTTTACTGCGGTGCGAATACCAGATAAGAGTTCTGGATGGCAGGGTTGCCAGCAGAATACTGAAAACGCGCTAATTTTATGACATATTAGAGTGCTTATATTTCCAGTGTTGCTTTCTCTTTATATTAGGCTGTCTCACATATATGTAGGGGTGTGCGAATAGTGAAATATCTTCTCGAATCGAATTCAAATCGAATAGTGCCGAATAGTGGCCAAAAATATCGAATCGAATATCGAATACAAAAGGTTTTATTGAAAATTGAAAGAAGGAACAAGGACATGAAATCTGCTCATGTCCTCGATCACATAACTCGGTAAGTGAATGCTACCGAAAGGTTACAAATTGTCATGCAGAAACAAAAGCTCCTCCACGTGACCTGGTTTTCAGGCTCTCTCGCCGCGATCTTGCGTTGTTTCCTGCAGTTAAACATGCGCTCTCTGGGCAACTTCAGTAAGAGGGATGAGAAGGTATCGCAAAGCAATTTTGGCGATACCTGGATAGAGTTCAGCTCCATGCTTTTTCCAGTATTTCAAAGGATCATCCTTTCTTGGGATCAGTGGCTCACTGAAGTACTTTTGAACCTCTTGACTAAGGTCTGAGCTCAGTGTGCTTGTAATTTTTTGACGCTAGCAGTTCGACAGCCTCCCAGACTTTTCCCTGGCCTCCTTTGCTGGAGCCATGACGTGCCGAAATGACATAATCTCACTTGGAATAAATATGCGCTCGTTTTTTGAACCAGGATATCGGTGCAAGTTTTAACGAAAGGTCTACTATAACGACGTTGGCGTTATTTTTAGCCACCCCACCTTAACCAAGTTGCACCATTGGCTTTTGTCGCGTTTTAGAGATTCGTTCTGTCGAATTATTCGAAACTTCGAATACTAGCTATTCGAAAGTCGAGTCGAATTATTCGATTAGGTATTATTCGATTCGAATTCGAAACTCGAATATTCGCACACCCCTACATATATGTAGAGCTTTGTGTGTCAAAGGAGAATACACAGTCTGAGGGAGTGATCAGTAATGTTACAAATCGTCACATCACTGACAACCTCGTCTCTTTACGCACGGAATTGCACGGTGCATGAACAATAAAAGCAGAACGACATTCGTTCTGATTAACTTAACAACAAGCTCCTCATCTGATACCATATATAAATCCGAAGCCCCACAGTTCGTAGAGAAATATTTTCGGCACGTTTGAAAAGCCTTCTTTTTTGGAAGCGCATGGTTGATGGAGGGTTGGATGGAAAAACTTTATTGAGGTCTGTTAGGTCACGCTAGGCCACGTTTCAATCACATTTGGGCCTATAGGCAAGCACATGTGCTGGCGCCCTTGCACTGGAAATTGAATTTCGTTAATGAGGCGAATATTCAACATATTATCGACTAAAGTGTATTTCTCTTTTTTTCTGGTTTGCTATTTAGGTTGTACCTCTATTCACGGCGTTCCTGATCATTGAAGTGGTATTCAACCTCCTGCAGAAGAACAGTGACCGTTTCCAACTTGACGATGGCCTGACATCTATAGGGCAAGGCATTATTCAAGAATTATCCCGGTGAGCTGCGCATCAGTTTATGATTTGTGATGATTTATGTGATGTGCCCGATTCACCGAAACTGCTCATGTATGTTGACGACACTGAAATATTCTTTTCCGCATAAACTTTAAATAACTTAAACACTACAATAAACAATTACTTGATTAAACTTGAACAGTGGCTGGACTCTAACATGTTAACTTTAAGTTTTAAGAAAACTAAACATATTATATTTAAATCGCTCAACAAAAAATGTGACTCTGAACTCACCCTTAATTTTCAAGGAACGGTCGTTCAGCTTGTTTCGTCAGAAAAGTTTCTAGGTGTTTGGTTCCAAGATACGATGTCTAAACACGTATGTCAACAAGTTAACGACTGAATTAGGCAATGCAGTTGGATGCCTTTACAAACTCAGAGAATTAATTCCTCTGTCTAAAGAGTGCTATATAATATGCAAATTTTGATTCACGTCTTTCATATTGCACCCTAGTGTGGGGTACAACTACAACCACTAGCTATAAGAAACTAGAACAGCTGCAAAAGAAGGTGTTAAGAATCTTTCAAAATTTCAGTGGATACCCAAGCCTACTGCCCACGGCTCCTCTGTTGGTTAAACATAATATGCTAAAAGCTTCCAGGTTATACGACTTTAAACTGTCTCTTTATATGCATAAAAACAAGCTTCCAAAAGACGAACACACTCGTCATGACTACAGCACAAGTAACAGGCAAATTTCAGTACCACGTACACCCACAGCCTACGGTACAGCAAGACTAGAATATCGCATACCAACACTTCACAACGCCTTAAAAACCCATATTAATTTCAGTACCCCTTTCAGTGTGTTCAAAGTAGATGTGCATGATTACTTGATGAAGCCATAAATCTTTTTCTTTACTGAAAGCCAACTGGCATTTCACGTTGTGTGTATCATACTGAAACAGTGCTCTGATGTTCATTGTGTATATAGCAATTTCTCTCTCTCTCTCTGTCCTCTTTCTTACCCCTATTTCCCCACCCCTGTGCAGGGTAGCAAACCGGTCACTCGCGCCAGGTTAACCTCCCTGCGTTTCCTTTTCATCTATTTCTCTCTCTCTTTATGTTTTTTTTTTTGTAATATGCTGCTTGTTTTCGTTTACAATGTGTACGACTGTGCGACATCCACTGCATGTGCTGCCCTCTGTAGGCCCTCAGGTCCTGTCAAGCTGTTTGCACAGCTGTTTACCTGGGGGACCCCCAACAAGTGTGTTGGAAATAAAGTGGATTCTGATTCTGATTATGCAGATCTGAGGCGCAGTGTGTTGAAGGAAGCGCGGACATTGTTAATTATTTCAAAACTGCTGTTTTCAGTGCACAATGTGTGTGGCGGATGCCAATCAGAGGTTAAAAGAATCCCATATGTCATCTCTGTTAATTCATACATATGACGTACAGGGCTTCCCGTAACGGTAGTCTATCGACTCGTACCGCTTATACGGGCCGCAGCGAAAACCTTAATTAGAATTAAGACCACTGATCAGCTAAAGGACGTCATTTCACTTACTGCGTTTATCAAAAGTTCGAAAACGCTCGAAACAAATGCCTTGTAAAAGTGACTCGCTCTCTTCAGTGAAACGGGCCGGGTACATTGCAGTACATGTGAAGTCCTTCAAGGAGTATCACTTAAGAGGAGCCCAGAGAAACTTCTAAACGCATCATGTTATCAAAATTGTATTTTCAGTCTGCTTAAGTTGCGACTGGCCGCTAGATTAAATATGCACTCGAACATTAATTAATCTCAACAAAAAGAGCTCGTATAAAGACTACTGCATTTACTCGCGCAATACCAGCGTTGGCTAACTTTTGGCTAATTGATTATGTGCTCTCGCAATAACGTAGTAAAATATCACATGAGTACGACTACATATGTTTCTTCCTCACTCCATCAAACGCTTCGCAGCTCTACGACGGTTCCCCTTAAAGCAATTCGCAGCACTCTTTTTTTTTTTTCTTTTTGAAGACTGCACGATTCTTTATCCTTTAGCAAATAACAGTAAAGCGCGCGCGATCTTGAGTTCTTTGACCTATTTAATCAGGGGTTGTGCGTGTGTGCGTGCGTGTGTGTGTGTTTGTGTCTGTGTGTGTGTGTGTACACACGCACACACACAAACACAACCCCTGTGTGCGTGTGTGTGTGTTGATTTGAAACGAAGAATGAGAACAAATACAAAAAAGAAGAAAGAGTGGCTGCTGAAACATCATACATCGGCATTCCTTCTTACAGACTCTTCACGGAAGGTACTCTCCTGGCCGGCTACGTCTACGTGTACAACAACTTCAGGATTGTGACGCTGCCTTGGAATTCCACGGGGACATGGTTTTTCGCCATGCTGGCCATCGACTTCGCGTACTACTGGGTTCACCGCTGGGGTCATGGCAAGCGCATAAATCCATACTCGGCGCCGCGTTGTCATTATGTCACGTCGAGACAAAAAGATCACTATAGTGTCATGGATGCAAAAAATAGCTGACCCTACTTTGACACATTAGGACCATTCACACATTTGCCTGGACAATGTCTTTACGAAAGGCACCTCGTCTATAAAAGAAATCAAAAGCTTATTAAGGGGAAAGCCTTAGATGTCTCATCAAACGCGAAATGTGAAGGTCGGCGTCAGCACGAGTGATGCGAAAAACCATCATGACGTTACTGACGTGACGTAACGTAGCGTCACCTGATGACGACGTCATCAAATGACATCGTCGCTTGGTCATAGGTGGACCGATCCCGGAGGCAGTGCAAAACCACACTTGGTGCACAAAGCTTTCAGGAGAAGGGGGGGTTGGGGGACGCTGAATACAACCGAATGAAAACAAAATAAGGACGGCTTTCGCCTTCGAGTCGTCTTAGGCAAATGCATAAGGGGCCTGCGAGCTTTTGCATGGTTGTCTAGCAGTAGGAATTTCCGAGTAGATTTTGCCCACAGATTTGCAGATAGAAATTTTGCTGTTTGAATTCCTGCATGTCGTTTTTTTTTTTTTTGCAAATGTTATTTTGTGTGTGGGTAAAGGCTGATTCAAGTGCCTCATATTGGTGCTACAAACCTAGCTTTAAATATATCGCGCAGAAAAAAAAAAGTATCCACTATTTTTTTTTCTTTGCAAATTTAATTGAGGCTCATAAGATGTGTGCTTTTCCATTAGTCTAGAAATACGAATGTAGCTTTTCATGAAGTTTGGGTTACCTGCAGAGATCAACCTGGCCTGGTCCGGCCATCAGGTGCACCACAGCTCCGAGTTCTACAATCTGACAACGGCCGTGCGTCAGTCGGCTCTGCAAGCTTACTACGAACCCGTAAGCACTTGCGTCCTATTCACGCGAAGAGAGTGTACTGAAATGATACGCTGGTAATACACATCTGCCATTTGACTCCAGAAAGTAAACGACAGAAACTTTTGGTCACTGGATATCGCAATAACAACGAACACCACGACCTGCAGTCTCACATAATTTCCCAACACGACGCAAAAACGTTCACTTTGTCCTCCGCGGAACACTTATGTGTATTTATGAACCAAGCAGAATTCGCATTACGTAGCTGGAGTGAAGCGTGCTTGAATTTTATTTGCGAGTTCGCGACTCCTGCAAAGATAAGAAATAATATAATAATTGTTGAGGTTTTACGTCCCGAAACCACGATGTGATTATGAGAGACACGTAGAGGAGGTCTCCGGAAATTTCGACCACCTAAGGCCTCTAAAGTGCTCCTAAATGTAAGAATGCGACAGGCCTCTAGCACTTCGCCGCCATCGAAATGCGGCCGCTGTGGCCGGAATTCGATCCCGCTACCTGAGGGTCAGCAGTTAAGCACCATAACCACTAGACCACCGCGGCGGGTTCAAACGTAGAGAGGTTCCGTACCTGACGCCATTCGCTAACGTGTGTGCACTAATGTTCGCGACCGCGTCATTGCAGTAGTGAACATACCAGAAGGTCTCCACTGTTGCGCTTTCAAACTGTTGTTCCCAAAGATGTTCATGAGACATGCTGAAAGGAGTAGTGCGGCCTTCATCTCACCGTCACGTATATTCCTTGCAGGTCCTATACCTTCCTCTGGCGCTCGCGGTGTCACCGAGCGCGTACATGGTACATCGACAGTTCAACCGGCTCTTCCAGTTCCTTATACACACCGAGGTTGTGCAGACGCTGGGCCCACTGGAGCTAGTGCTGAACACACCAAGTCACCATCGCGTGCATCACGGTATGCTATCGTCCTCTGGGGCATTCGACGAAGAACATTTAGGTATAATGAATAATACAGAAAATATGTCTTGCTGTGAACGTGGTGACTCGGTAATTAAAGCCTGCGCCGGAGCCTCGCATGTGCTTGGCAGCTAGTTGCGGGGAGCAAGCGGTGGCGATGCATGTTGATTGATGCAAACTTCGCGATCTGAGTACCGCCAGTGACAGTTTCTGGAGTATGGCGGCTGGCCCACCTCCTACCCACCTTTGAAAATAGCCTTTGGAGTTTGTCATTTGATGCGATTGGTTCAATCACTTTCATTTTATTTGAATTACCTCTATATCGCAATAATGAAAGATTGATAACTGTTCGAGGGGCTCGTTTCTTGGTTAGACACAACCAAATGAAACCACCGGACAGTTAAGCCAAGGAAAGCACGCAGGACATCATTTGTTGTTTTGTAGTGCAGTAATTACGACATAAATTGATATGAATTAAAGTGGACGAACACCACCCCTTCCGTCGGTGGGCCCGTGGTTGTGGGTTCGGGCCCCACTGATGGAAGGGGTGTTTTTAATTAACAATTAGTTCGACTGTACGTTGCTGTACGTCAACAGGTGAGAGTCTTGTGGAGCTGGCCGAGAGTAAGCCAAAAAAAAAAAAGAAGCAGGTGTTAGTTGATTGCCTTAATACAGTGAAACCCTGGTGATACGAATCTCACGGGACCGCCAAAAATATTCGTATCATCCGAAATTCGTATCACCAGAAAGCATGCAAAATTAGCATGCGACAAAAGGAAGCTGGCATACATTTTCATTTATTGTTTTTCAGGGCCGCAGCAACGTCAGGAAGAACCCTGAATGATTGTCAGTTAAGTTTTTAGATGTCGGTAATCATACCATCATTCGTAAATATACGGCCCGTACGCGCGTATTTAATTAATGAACCAGGTGCGTTGTGACCCGCGACAGTAGTAGCCCCTTTCAAGTTTTAGCATGCTTTTTTGAATGACACCGGAGTACTGCAGCGAAAGTAACGAAAGAAGTTCTTTGACGCGATGGATCAAGGCCACAAAATTACAGAACAGGTCCTGTGTTATGATTTTGTTATCGCGGAGGTGTTGGGGGTGTTTTTTGGGAGATTTACGGCCGTGCCTGCACAAGTGCGACCTCAACGGTCGCGCATGTTGACGTTGTGAGGCCCGACTCCTTCGCCAAGACCGTCCTCGCCTTCTTTCGGTCCTCGTCCACCTTTCATAGAATGTCTGATGCACGAGGCAGGCACGTGAAAACACAGTAACAACGACAGCAGCCCGCGTCGACAAGTTAGGAAAAAAATTGGCCGCGTATCTGCGTGTTTCGCTGCAAATGTCGTCTAAAGACGATAGAAGAGGCGCTGCGTGAGATATGAACGCCATCTGGCAATACGTCGGGAAACGCGAATGCTGTGTTGCGGGCTGGTAGTCCCGGCGCAGCAGCTGGCAAGACCGGCGCTGACCAACGCGACCGGCTGGGACGCCAGCCAGCCCGAACACGCGGTTTGGCGCGAAGCGCCGAAGCAGAAGAAACGTGCGCACTCAACAAGTACTCTCCACACAATCTTTTATATTCACGTCGCCTGGGTAAAGCAGGAATGACAGAGCGGCGCCCCATGGCACTCGTACAGTGCAATACTGAACTGAAACCGAAACACAACAATGAGCTCGCGCAGAGGGCATGGAGGAAGCCAAGTTTCGGCGCAGTCGCATTTTCAGCGCAGCTTAAGAAACTAGGGTCTCTAGAATTACGTATCTATGTATTTTATATTAAAGGAACACACCACCTAATACTTACCTAGTGATGTTGCGCCTCAGATATGCGTAATGTTTGCTTTTTGATCAACCATGCACAAGTATGAACCTAGTGAGCCGTTCACGATGGCTGGCCCTTGTGCAAGTGGTTCAACTTTGGCCGAGTTGCTGAATCGAGGGACGTGCCGACAAACAGAAAGACAGACCAAAATTTCTGCGTTTAAGTTCCCCAAGAAAGACTATCGTCTTTAAAAAAGCATGCCGCTAATTTCCTCTGTAATCTAAACGCGAAGGCACACGGAAGCACATAACCTCAAAGATCCGCGCACACCATCCTGGAGGCCGTGACGCGTCTCTGAAGGTTTATTCTGACCGTAAGAAAGGTGTTTTGCTTACACCGTGATTCTGACGATTTGGCGGTGCGGCGCGCATGTCCACGCTTGCGTTCCCGCGCTCGCACGTGCTTGGCGCGCCTTCCGCGACAGCGCGGGCAGCACCTCTTCGTACCTGGGCGGTAGCGTACGTTCGTATCAAACGTCGCTGGGTGAAAATCGGTTCGCAACAACCGTACTCCATTACACTGCAGGCCAATGGGCCTTGGCCGGGACCAACGAAAAATTCGTATCACCCCGAAATTCGTATGAGCCATGATCGTATCACCGAGGTTTCACTGTATGTGGTTAAAGTATTTGGTTAGGCCGCCGTCATCCCACTGCAGTATAGGCATGGATGGCCAAGTGGCCTTTCGAAGTAATGTGTGCTTCGACAAAAATAGATGGCGGTTGGTAGCTTTGCAGTAAAGTTTGATCGCTGAACTGTAATCTTGATTTGAGTATTCAGATCAGCGCAGCAGATTTTCGATGAACGCTGAAGAGAAAGTATAGGTAACTTACGTAGGTAGTTTAGACATCAGACGTACCAAATCGGTCACTCATAACGTTAACAGAATCTCACTAAACCAGAAAGGACACGTAAACAAAAAGCGTCAGTGACAATGCACTTTGAAAACCCGGCACCGGCTCGGCCTTCACGTCGTTGATTTTGGCAGCATATGCTCGAGGCTTCTTAATTGATTTTTTAAACGTATAGTTATTGCATTGCATTAATTAGGTAGGTAATAATCTTCATTATGGGTCCAGCGAGAAATTAGTGATCTGGGCTAAGCCACCAGGCGCAGTCGTCCGGGGAACGTCGTGTGAGGTTCTCGGCGATGGTCCTGGCTCGCTGGAGAATTTCAGCACGTCAACTTTTGAGAACGTGCAAACTTCTGTTTGAAGCTCAGTAATGAACGTGACCGTCCAGGCACGAAGTAAAAAATACTGGCAGTTTGGACATTTTTTTTTTCTTCCTGTATTGTATACAACGTAATAAATGTACAAGAACCATACCAACAACGTAAAATACCTGCTGATTTCTTCTTAGGAGTGTTTACTTAGGGATGTTAAGTGCAGCGACATACTGCAGCCTTTGACTTGTAGTATGCACGTCTATTTGTCAGGTAGGGACCGCTACTGCATCGACAAGAACTACGGTGGCACGCTGATCATCTGGGATCGTCTTTTCGGCACATTTGCGGCCGAACAAAGCCGGCCGGCGTACGGGCTGACCCATTCAGTGAATACGTTCGACCCATGGACTCTTCAGGTACCAAAGACATAGTCGCAGCTCCCCTGCGTCTTTCATTCCGCGAGCTCGGTACAAAACCGCGAGCGCCTTTGTTTGTGCGCTTCGCCTCCTCCGTTGCCTTGCAGCTGAGGACGACACGAGGCGCTCTTTAAAGGATCGATTCCTTCGCGCCATCGTGACCTTTTAACCTCTTTCAGATGCATCACTTCCTGTACATATGCCGGCAATTCTGGGTCATCGAAGGACTAGGCAACAAACTTTCCACCTTGTTCAAAGGCCCTGGATGGCAACCTGGCAAACCGAGGCTGGGAGATCCGAATGACATTCCAGACGTGAGTCGTACGCCTTGTCGTCATAGGTACACACTTAACAAAACGGGCACCTAACTTCTTTCGTATTCGAATCAATGGTAAACTGAACGTCGCGTACATTGAACACGTAAGAAAGCGTGTACCTGTGGGCAGACGACCACACCGACGAGATCGAAGCATTTCGCTCAGTCGCCATCTTGTTTTGACATAAAAGTAGCCTGCGCCATATTCATATCTGATGCTGTCTTCGCGGAGCTTTCTATTTTGCCGTCCACGGCGAGTACTGGAACCCACCCATTGCCTTTGTTATCCAGCAGTAAACGAGACAGTGGTACCATGAAACACCGCGCGGTGTTTATTCACGTTCGTGATTATATAGGAAAGTAAAGGGGGGAGGGAAAGGTGATAAAGACTGCGCACATGCGCACGTGAGGGCTTGGGTCGCACCGTTCACTGGGTTGCCGCAGCCTTCATTCGATCTCAACCTAGTGATCACAGGCGTGCGCAGCGTTTACCATTAGGGTGGGAGGGGGGGGGGGGAGTCAATAATGCTTCCAACATTTTACTATTGACTGAAGATTACGTTCATTTTGATGCAGGTACGCAGACCCGTGGAAACCTACGCGCCCAAAACCACGCTGCTATGCAAGATATACGTAACGGTGCACTTTGCCATTGTAGTAATCGGCTATGTGAAGTTAAAACATTGGAGCCAAGTGAGTAATATCTTTAGTGCACATAATAGTAGTAAAACATGTGCCGTAGAAACATTGGATAACGTGCTTAATAATACAATGATGTCCATGCGTAAAAATATTTGGCCATATTATTATTATTATATTATTATTATTATTATTATTATTACTGTCATTATTATTATTATTATTATTATTATTATTATTATTATTATTATTATTATTATTATTATTATTATTATTATTATTATTATTATTATTATTATTATTATTATTATTATAGCTACTGTTGTTGTTTAGAGTAGGCACCTGTCTAGCTGAATGTCTAGGATTGACTAGGATTGACGGAAAAACGTAGCCTCGAGCTACCGCGCTGCGCCGTAGTCCTCCTCGCACAGGTATGTGCAATCGGCCGTGTGTGGCTTTATGTGATAATTATAGCAGTGCAAATCGGAATAATTCGAGCGTGCGCGCTGTGTATTTGAAATTCCTCACCAACGGTACACACGGTGTGCAGTGTCATGTGCATTGATAGGTACATGATAGACGGCGCTGAGATCAGTAGCGCCTCAAGGAAAACGGTGTGCCCTGTGAAAGAAGAGAGCTAGTCGTTATCCCGCGATGGGAAAATCAACGCGAAGCCCACAGATCTCATGGAAATGAAAAGCGCTTAATTTGAGATCGGCTTAGTGAAACAAACAATTTCATTGTTTCGCACATTTAGGTGATATCGACCGGCACGCTTCTTTGCGGAATTCTTTACATCTTCTTATCACTCGCTGCAATGGGCGCATTCTTGGACAAGAGGTGAGTTCATTGAAGAGCGCATGCTTCACTCTGGCTATCTTCTCTTCTGCAAAGCCTTACGCCTCCTCTTTCCCATGAGTGCTTCCCTCTGTAGTAAATGGGCTTTTCGAGCATGTCCGCAGAACGTACGTATTCCATTTCGGCAAAGTATATGTATTCTAAAGACGCTTTCAGCGCAAAAAGCACAGTTGTTCATGAAGTGTTTTTGCTATTCTCTTTCCCTTTTTGAACTTACATTTCAGCAGACAAGTTCGAGGCGTCGCCGATTACAGATGCACTTAGCGCATTCAGGGGGGACCTCAACGCAGCGCATTTAGCGTTTTGTGCAGCAATCTGCATACAGAACCGAACGGTGGCGCATAAATTGATTCTTTGACCGCTTATCACAAACCACACCGCATAAACAGACCATACAAAGCCGTTAATGCGTCCTTGTCCAGCAATGTATATACATGTATATATTGCACGCAAGCCTTTTAAATTGTTGCTCATCGCAAGCGTTGGTGTAAGGAGGAAGTACATCTCAACAACAATTGAACTTTGATGGCGAATTGTTTCCTAATTGCTGAGCGTCTAGCCCACTCAATCAGTGGCTGTTCATTAACACCGGTTCTTTACAGGAAAAACGCCTTCGCACTGGAGGCGTTCAGATGCGGCCTGATGTTTGTCCTGGACGCCCGCCTGCTACAATTGTCATCGATGGTCGACTCGGTGGCTGCCACTGCGTTCCTGAACATCGTCAGGGCAACATACGCAGCTTCGCTTCTGGGCTGCGTCGCCGCCAGTCTGCGAGGTGTCGTGTGGACTGTCACGCAAAAAGTTGCCTGATATCGACTTCTACATGTACACGTATGCAGATGAAGTGTCGAATGCTGCTACGTATGATTTCCTTCGTGCCTAAGTACATTATCGGCGGCTTGTCACCTGCTGCCCTTTTCGTGACCGCTCTGCGGATGTTTCATCGGCTTTCAAAAGACTTTTGCTTGATTTGTATTGATGATGACTGTACAACAGCAAAACTGTTATAAATGTTAAAATGCAGCCTCCGCGATCGCCCGCCTTGCCGCAGGCGATCACGGACGCTACCTGAAGATATGGTAAGGAAGCGGTTTTTTAAATTGTAGTCTAGTATGCTGAGACGTCCAGTGTCTCACAAAGAAAATAACGAAAGAAGTGAGGGAAATACGGCACCCTTTAATTATTATGTAGATTTTGTTATCGTATCAATTACTACATTTTCTGAGCAAAACTCTTATGTAGATTTTGTTATCGTATCAATTACTACATTTTATGAGCAAAACTCTTATGTAGATTTTGTTATCGTATCAATTACTACATTTTATGAGCAAGATTATACTGCATATGGCGTTCCAGCCAGAAATGTTAATACTGTACACCGTTTTTATAGCACCCGTCTGGCCAACAGAACAACCTCAGGAACGATATTTTTGGCTGCTAGTCATTGCTTAGCTGGGAAAAGCGAGAACATTAAACAGCAGTATCTTGCAGAACGTTTAGCGAAAGAACGAATTTTCGAAATGGAACTGAAATATATACATCTTAATGATGCAGTGTCATGTTATCATTGCCCTGTGTATAGTTCGAGCATGCCATTTCTCACTTTGTGCATTCTAGCGCTGACGCCTTAGCAGTTATGTTATCTGCCGAGGCCCTGCCAACTTTCTTTTTAAAGGACCATAATCTAGTGTGCATAACTGCATGGAGGTGTGAATACCATCTCTTTGTTGTAAATAGTGAGGGAGATTTTGGTCACTCTAGCTCGCAAGGCTAATCCTTAAAGCTAGGAGTGAGCAATATTCGAAAGTTTTGCGTATCCAATCCAATATTGCCATATGCGATTCTGTATTGGAATGAAATACCTAATCCCATTGTAAATTGCCATTGTAAATACCTATTTTTTAAATAGTTTTTTAAAATAGTTGTAAAAACTATTTTTCAATGCTTCAGGAATATTTCAAAATATCAACGGCTACAAAATAAAGGCAACATCGGCGCAAAATAACGTTAATTTTCGTCCCCGCAGGCATATTATAGAGACAACTCGTGAAAGCTTGCACGTAATGCAGCGGACTACGTCACTCGTGGAGCCAGACTTTACCGGCGATACGGCGACCGTTCGTACTCTCCGAAGACTTATTTGAATGCAGAGATTCTTCTCATCTGTCCCTAGTGCTCTCTACTGTGGTATTAATTCTAAATGTATAAATACTAGAACGTGGACATCGTTTTATGATGGCTGCTCAGGGCTTGAAAACTATTCCAAAGGTATTCAATGTGCAGTTAGACTTGATTCGCGTTGGCACCGTTCCATTCTTATTCGATTTAGTGTCAATACTCACTGTTCCCACACACGCTACTTAAAGCTTAATCCAACTTTTTGAGTGCCACCGCGATTTGAGCTTCAAGTTTCTGCATGCCTCTGCAAATTAAATAAAAGAGATTGCTTTCTGAATGCGTCGAGTCAAATTTATAAGATCTTTAATACGTGGAGATATTTGCCACTTTTAAAGATTACACCATTCAATCCTCACAGAAAAAGGATTACAGTTTTTCTTTCTCTTTTTTTTTTCGTGACGTGTAACGTTGGAGGAATCTTTTAACAGGATATGCCTGCGTATTGTCCCTTTTGCTTTTAAGAATTATAAATGTTCTGAATGCTGTCAAAGTTTTTATTTCTGTTACTTTGCTGATCAACAACCGTTGCCTTAAGCATTCGTTTAACTCAGCATATATTGTTATGAATGAATAAAGTAAGCAAGCATTCCCTTTTGATACTTCGTGTCGAACAAATATCTTGTTTCAAATACCTTCCAACCTATCAAGAATAAAGACTATACTGTGCAACGTATGCCAGCTCAATAAAAGTTCAAACACTAAAAAAAACACACACAATTTGGTTTACTGTCGTACTTCGTGTCTCCTCCTTTAGACTTGGTGAGAAATCGTTCAACAGAGAACGTCGCTGTAGTCAACATTTCAGGAATAGGACTCGAAAAGTCCCCTTTCTTAGATTTGCAGTTTCAACTATGAAAAAACACGTGTACACATTCACGACAAAAAAAAAAAAGCAGTGCGAGTTAAACTCGGAACACGTATTCGCTAACTTCCTTTGTCAGTGTTAGGCTCACGCCTGGTAGTCGACATGCATAATGACCGTCCAGTTATTTTGTTAGGGATCGCAGCGTGACTGGTGACGAAAACAAAGGACACAGAAAATTCGCGGTACTTCCATTCTTTGCAGATGACTGGCGACGTTAATTCGATCAGCCATTTTCACTTGATGTCTGTGTAATTCGTGATATGTTCTATATGTTACGACGATTACTATGAACAGCACGCAATATTTATTTAATTATAATTTTGTTTGTTTGTTTGTTTGTTTGTTTGTTTGTTTGTTTGTTTGTTTGTTTGTTTGTTTGTATTACCGCAGTAGGCATTACGCCATAGAAGCAACATTGAACATATATGTGCAAAAAATATGCTCGTACCGCACCTACATAGTTCGATAATCGCGGCTTGATTGATCACGACCAATCTGAATCGCACGTCTTGCCGGCCGTGGCTTAATGTACATAATTCGTTATTGCCTCAGAAAATTCAGGGAAATAGGTTTCAAATTTCGTTATACCAGTGTCTTGGTTTTCAGTATCACGTTCAGGCGGCGAAATTTGCTATAGTACACAGCTGCAGTTGCACTTAAACTGCGGCATATTGTATCTGTTAGACACGGTTGTTCTCAGCCTGACAACCTAACCATGAATGGCCGACGCAAAGCACGACATTTAGTCGAGTAACGTAGGAGGACGTGAATCACCCTTGGCGTCACAGCAACGAAATATGGGCCTAGACGTGTGACGCCAGAAAGCGGGCGCGCTTTCTCTACGTAGATTCACTCGTGACGCCAGTTCAGGACACGCCTTGTAAACACGACCTCTTCGCGGAGTATCTTAATGAGATCGCCTTCCTGGACTGCGGCTAACGACACGCGCTACTGCCTTTTTCTTTTCTTCTTTTCTTTTTTTGTTTCTCGACAGAAATACTGCGAACGCGTGATCCCTTGCGGCCCGTGGTTTCAACATGAATCACCCTTACTATTGTACAAAGAACTCAACCGCTGCCGAAGGAGCGGCTATCAATACATTTAGATTTATTAGGAAGTTGGCAAGAATCCGATCAGTTCTAAAGCGCGGGGCACTTTTTCTCGAGGGCAAAAATTATTTGTGCGTGTACATGCAGGGGCGTAGCCAGAAATTTTTTTCGGGGGGTGGGGGGGGGGGGGTTCAACAATACTTTATGTATGTTCGTGCGTGCGTTTGTATGTGCGCGTGTATATATGCGCAAGCAAAACTGAAAAATTTCAGAGGGGGGGGGGGGAGGGTTGAAGCCCCCAACACCCCCTGGCTACGCCCCTGGCTATGTACTGATTCTGTGTAGCAAGTGGTACGCTGCCCTACTAAAATCGTCGTGTCTGTTAGCATTTCACCTGGAGTCGCCCCGTATTCAAGTATGCAAAAATATGGGACTACGATAGATGCACACACCTGTATTCAAACTTCTTGTTGTTGCTTCCCCTTATGAATGGCTCACACCCGTTATGAAATACTGTCCCAAAACCGGACGAGTCAAGATAAATATCGAAGTATGAAATGCGCCGCTAGTAATTAAGTTTTATTTAAGAGACCCATGACACTACTTAAGCTAACACGGCTGGTAAGACACAACGCTTTTCACGCCAATTTGAAGCTTTATGCGAAGACGACGAGGACGACGATGCAGTACAAAAGAACGCGCTGCGCGTGCTCGAACCAGCAGTGCACGCTCCTTACGCGTCTGGCCGGCAGCACGGGAAGAATTCGAAGCAAGAACGCCTGAGGTGACATCCTTTGCACAGGTGAGTGCTGTTCTGAGGGGAAAATTGCGTTCAGTAGTCCTGAAACGTACTCGCTGCGCGATACCTTCGAATCAAGCGTCTCGGCTGGCTGAGTTAATCATGTGCCTGGGTATAACGAGTGGTCTTGTATGGCCGCCATCCGCCATGTTACGCCTAATGCACCGTTTCTCGTAAGGTCATTGTAGCGTCGCATATCATCATTAGGTGTCTTGACGAACAGTAACTACTTGCGTTGTAAATATGTAGATATGTTGCACCACAACTGTCGCATGTAGATAGAGAGTAGACATGGTTGAATAACGGAGATCGCGTTCGTCTGCGTTGGACTCGAGTCGCGAGGTGCAGCTGTGCGGCCGCTTGATCCGGCCGACTACAGTCATGAAGGATAAGAACGTCAAACTTAAGCGAGTTGGGATAAATCTCGTTGTGTGAAGGTGTCAGTATAAAAAATACAGAAGTGGAATAGGCTTTCCTCTTGCTTCATTTCGTTCCACTTAACGGCGGTGTTCGTTTAAGCCTGTGCTAGTTTTTTAAGCCTGTTTTTTTTTTCTTCATAAAAGCCAGGTAGCGTAGGGCTGTGTGAGAAATTGAGCAGCACCTAAGAAAAAAAATATAGGAGGCGTTGTTATGAGGCGTTACATTAACTCTTCACGATGACTTGCGATTTCAGTAAGATGCCATGCTTATACCATTTCAGTAAGAGCATTTTGTTCGTTATCTTCGCATCTATTTACTGATTCAGGCATGGTCTTTTTTTAAACATAGTTTTCATTAAAATAATGAGCGTTCTTAGGTACGTATGTGAGGTATTACTGGCGGTACGACGTAATAATTGTTAGGGCTTAAGGCCCCAAGACCACAGTATGATTGAGAGACGCCGTAGTGGAGGGCTCCGGAAATTTCGACCACCTGGGGTTCTTTAACGTGCACCTAAATCCAAGTACACGGGCCTTAAGCATTTTCGCTTCCATCGAAATGCAGCCGCCGCGGCCGGTATTCGATACCGCGACCTTCGGGTCAGCACTCGAGCACCATAACCACTTGACCAACGTGGCGGGTTGGCAGTATTACGTCTAAACTGGAATGCCAGAATGCGGAAGAAAAGAACTTCACATTATTATACTATGATTAACTGTTCTTACTTCAAGTAAACCATCTAAATATGATTGTCAGCCACATTCGATACTCATCTTTATTATGTCAGGTATGCGACGCAGCTGTGCGTTTTCTGCACTCTGCACGAACGGCCTCCTTCTGGAGGCCACGAACGTAACAGTTGTGGTTTACGTGTCGCTTTGCTTTTCTATCCATTTCGGCAGTCGGGCTTCGGAGTGGAAGAATGAGGTCCATCACGGCCTGCGCGTTGCTCGCTGCTGTCGCGGTTTTCGCCGCACTCCCTGCCGAATCGGACGCTTCGTGGAGCGGCTGCCAGTACTTCAACTGCACACTCAGAACTCCCGTGAGTATACTATATGGTGGTCACGCTACCAACGCTGCTGTCGCATGCACGTGCTCTAGCGTAGGATCCAAGTTGGAAACATCGCGAAACCTACTGTGACTCAAGGCAGGTAACTGACACGCTACTGCTGATATTCACGCCAGGGTTTGCGATCTACAGGTCGCTGAATCTCATGGTCTCGCCGCGTAATGTAAAGCATTCACGTTCTTGCGCCTTCTTTCACGTCAAACTATAGTTAACACTGATCATTAACGATATAAGGGAGAATATAAGAATAATGCAAGGCACGCATGTGCGAGAGAAGATCAGAGACCCAGACAGCATTAACGCCGGATTTAACGTTGTCTGTTCCTATCTCTTGTGTTCGTGTTTGCACACCTTAACTTACGCCACGGTGAATCGCCGCTACCTCATATAGTTAAAATTTCTGTCGTTCCAAACGACACATCGCTGCTTAGTAAGCAGCGATGTCTAGTTTTCTGGTACGGCCATATATGCGTCAGAAGCCCAACAAAGGTACCTTGGCGACAAAGTTTAGAAGAACTGACATTTGGACGAGTTGGATCAGCGCCATCTTGCAACCGCGCGAGACAAAAGTGCAAAGTTGCGAGATCAGTTGTTCCGTTAACTTCTTACATTTTCTTGACCTTGTCCAACGTCTCCTCTTGCCTTGCCTCTCTTGCGCTGTTACCCAAGATGGAGACGCTACTTAGCTATCTGCAGCGACCCTTGTTCTTGCGAATGCTTGTCTGTCTCTCCTTGGCACATGTTTTAACACTTCATTTGTCTTGAACGCTCTTTGCCGAGAAGTTTTCTGTAATGTAAACTTCTTGGTTCCTTCTAAACTAAGTGGAGTCTTTTTTAAATAAGGCTTTAGTTCATTAACGCACTGAGTTATTTTAAAGAATGTAGCGTTAATTTATAACATTGAATGGTTTGCTGATTGTGCTGCGCTGCCAATCTCCCCTGCAGGTGCGGCCAAGCGATATCGGAAACTTCATGGAGGCCTTCAGCACATTCAGCTCTCATCCGTGCATCAACTGCACTTTCTACGGGAACATCTTCCACTCCCAGCTCCATTCTGTGTGAGCCCGATGTGACAAATGCCTCCCCCAAAAAAAATTTGCTCACAAAATGAACTCAATGAAAGAGTGTTCGAACAAAATGCGTTGTTGTTTTCTACATCCTCCAGAAACAAGATTTTCTGCCGTCCAGGTCCAGCTAGCAGAGTTCGCACAAAAGAAACGCAGAGCCTGCTGTAGATATGCCCGCATTTCCTTTGCAGCGTCCGATATGCAGAGACGTCTAAAACCCTGACTGCGCTGAAGCGCTACGTAGGGTTCCTGCAAGGCCGTGCTCAATTTTAAGGCTAGTCTGAAGTATAAGCAAATGCTAGATGGCATTGCCTCTTTCTAAGCCTATAGGGTGCCTCAATGCCAACGTTCCTTCATGCGAAGGAACGCTGGCATCGAGGAGCCCTATCCAAGCCTTTCGAAAAGCGTGTAACAGTGCGAAAGCTTTATCGAAAACAGACAGCGCGGAAATATAATAAGGCTCCCTTACTGCAATTATAGTGCACTAGAATAATATTCTAGTACACTATAACTGCAATGGAGGTTTCGAAATACTACCGTAGCGCCAGAACTCGCAGCGTGCCCACCAAACGCAGCAAAATTGGGCCTGGAACCCGACTGGAAGTGAGCGCGACTTGCGCGTCTGCCCCCTCTAGACCGCGCATGCTTGACAAGGTCATCGCCTCATGGCGGTTGTTGTTGTTGTTGTTGACCTCTCGTCATGGCACATACCCAATGGAGGGGATCGGCCGAGTAGATGGTGAATTCGTCCTATATTTTCTGTATGTCTCATGGCGGTGTGAAGCACGCGTCTGACCCTTTCTTCTTTTTCTGGTGAGACGCGCACTCATCAGACAGCGTCTCATTTTCTTTCTGCGATACTGCGTCAGTAAATGGGAGCTACACAGCGCCTTCTGGTCAGTGCAGGGTGCCGAACAGCTGGTGGAAAGAGAGAGCAGGGCAACACAACAATCGCCGCAACAAGAAACTATATACGATGGATTCACTGCAGCTGCAACGCCAGCAGCATGCACTCCAGAGTGCTCTGGACAAGGCCTCGGACTGGTGTGCGCGCATAGGACTCACACTATCGGCCACGAAGACGGCATTCATGTCTATCACCAACAGACGAGGTCGCCGTCGCCTTCTGCAGACGCCTATTTGTTTGAGCCTAAATGGCCAAGCCCTCAGCACTGTATCCACTATCCGTGTGCTCGGAGTCGAACTGGACGCATCTGGCTCCGCGAGTGCATGGGTTCGCTCTGCTCGTCGAAAGAGTGCTAATACCCTCCATCTCATTCGACGTATTTCTCAAAAAACCGGAGGTGCTTGCTCTCGAATGGCCCGTGTTTTAGTGCGGTCGATCCTGCAACCTCGGCTTGTTTATCAAGCTCAGTTTCAACGCCTCACATTGAGAGATTGGGACTTGCTCGAAACCGCCAACCGAGATGCCATGAGGGCGATCACATGCCTTCCTCGGATAACACCTATCGCGACCCTCCAGGCGGAAGCGCAGCTCAATACCATCGACGAAATCGTACACCAGCGTCGAATGGCTCGCCACCTAAAAAGTCAAGCTGTTCCTGCGGCGGCGGCTCTAGCTCACTACTATAATTCAACGCTGCCACAGCCTGCTGCACCCTTGCCAGAAATTCCACCATGGCTCAAGGCACAGGCCAGCGACAACCGACCACTGACTCGCCTGCGACAATCCAACCGACAAGTGGAACAGGAAGCCGTCGTCACTACCATCGACGACTCACTAGCGGTATACGTAGATGCAGCTATCGATAGCTGCGTTTTGCACACCAGCCTCGTATGCCCCACGCTACCTGAAACGCAACATACATGCTCCTATGTTACAGAGGCACCATTTCCATCAGTGTTGGCGGAGCTCGCAGCTATACGGGACGGCTTAACACTCATGATACCCAAGGTGGATTGCTTGTCACTCAATAGGCTGCTCGTCTGTACGGACTCCACGCAGGCAGTTCGAGAGTTGCGAAAAGTGAGCAGCTCCCTCGATATAGCTTCCGATGTGCACCGACTAATTTACTCGTGCGCCTGCCCTGTCCGCGTATTGTGGACCCGTCGGTCTACACTGGCTCAAATGGCCGCAGATGCCGCTTGCCATCCAGCGGAAGTTCAACACCCGCTGCCTCTACTTCGTTTGTCCCCAAAGGACAGCTTGCTCCTGCACAAAGAAACCCTCCGGCGCTCATTCCTCCGCGTGGATCGGACCTCATTCCTCCGCGTGGATCACTCATCACTCCGCGTGGATGCACTCATTCCTCCGCGTGGATCGGACCTTCCCGGCGGCTTAACTCGCCGAGAGGAGGTTGCGCTCAGGAGGATTCGTGTGGGCGCCGCGTTGACTCCTGCCATC
Source organism: Rhipicephalus sanguineus (assembly GCF_013339695.2). Lineage (NCBI taxonomy): Eukaryota > Metazoa > Arthropoda > Arachnida > Ixodida > Ixodidae > Rhipicephalus > Rhipicephalus sanguineus. The sequence continues at coordinate 18,399,934 of NC_051180.1, forward strand.
CAGGCTGCCTGGACATCCGGTGCACAGCCTCCCCCAACGACATGCCCCTTCTGCGTTGCTCCAGCCACAGAGGCAACGATCCATCACCTACTTGGGACCTGTCCGGGCCTTCACAAGGCTCGCACCCGCCACCTACGAGGCCTTGACTACCGCCCCGGTCGACCACCCGACTTAACGCGCTGGACGCACGGGCCGTTGCATCGACCGCTCCTGGCCTTTATCAGCGAATCTGAACTCTTTCCTTTTATTTAACTTATGCCGTAGGGCATACTGGCGCCAATAAAAAAAAAGTAATTTCATAATACAGGCGGCGCAAAAATTACACCATCTCCCGCTAAAGGGGACCATGAGGCGATGCGAAGCAACGTTTCGGCATGTCGAGCCCGCGTTTCATCCGCAGCAGCATCCCGCCGGCGTTGCAGTTTACGCCGGGCTTCCCCAGCCCGACGCTCGGGGTCCGCTTGCCGACGTTTACGTTGCGCTTCGGTGCGTCGAGCCTTCCGCTGCTCCACTCCCTGCTCCGCGATCTCGGCAGGCGTTAAGGTATTACTGCAACTGGCACCGACGTTGACGTTGGAACACGTGACACCGGCGCAGCCGGCGCAGTGACTGAGCGTGTCTACGACCTAACGCGAGCCTTTCATCTGAACGAGGAGGGGGAGTGGAGAGGGGAAGTGGGAATGGAGAAGAGAGAGGGGGAGTGGAGAGGTGTGTGGAGAGGGCTTGCGCATGCGCAGTAAGGGTGGTCACGCCGCACACCACCGGATTGAACCCCGCGATAAGATGCTTCGCATCAAAAAGTAACAATAACATAGAGTAGACTGAAAGAAAGCTGGACACTACAGTTGCCGCAACCGATTCACCATATAACAGCGAACCTTCCAACGAAGTACGTACGAAAGCTGGTCATCAAGAAACTTTCCATGCGCAACGTTGACTAATTTTTCCTTTTTGCTGTCGATGCGTGAAACTAGCTACAACCTTTTCCGACGGTTGCGATCTGTAGCACTGGCCTATAGTACACGTTGTGTATTTCTAATGCTTATGCAGGCTTAGTTACAACTTTCATTTTTTTTTTATTTTCATGCGAAAGTACTTTTCAACTGGCTGCAGCTACAAAATGAAAACAAAACAAACTTTCCGAATGGTCCAGGAAGACTATGTACAATGGTCTGTATGCGATGAAGTCAAGAAGAAAAATGTCACATGATTCGGCAGTTCGTGCATACAGAGGGCTCTTCTTCAAAGTAGACATCGTCGTTAAGGTGAGTGCACTCGAGAAAGCAGTCGCGACATTTCCGTGTGCAGCGAACCCCTCGGCTGATCTTCTTTCCGCACACTTCAGTACATTGAGAACGCACCTCGTGCGCACTGAGCACTGCAGAGCAGGGCACCCTAACAACGTGGTCGCAGGGACTCAGCGCGTTTACCATAATTTCACACTCAGTTGGACACGGTTCTCCACAGAGCGCCTTGCAAGGGTGGTCGCAAGGGAGCAGCTTCTTGCAAGGTCTGGTGCACATGGTCCCCTGGTGGTCTTTGTCGGTAAGGTGGCATGTTTTGGGACACGGGTGACCGCAAGGCAGGAAGGCGTTGCACGGCGTACTGCAGCCGCCGTCAATTACATCCGTGAAGTCCTTTGCCTTCGTCACAGATGTAGTCTTGTCCGGGTGTATCTGGCACTTGAGCAGAAGCGGCCCCACCATACCTTCTGCATAAAGGACGGGGGCAACCTGCTTCCATGTCTTGGTGTTATCCGACAAGTACGTAAGGTTGCCGATGCAGTACAACCCTATCGTAGAAGACGCGATGGCGCTGTAGTGGTCCCTGCAAGAGACCTCGAAGTCGTGCGTCGTGTTGGGACACGAGAATGACATGAGGACGATGGCGTTCTTGCAGCCTTTAGCCTTGTCCACTGTGGTGACCGGAGGCTCTTCTTTCAAGCCGCACAAATTGGACTTGATGAGTTCAACCTGATCCACGGTGGGCACGTACACGCAGATCTGACTCGGACGGTACCCTTGGAAAAGCAAGTACTTGGCCAGTGACGCCAAGAATTCAGCTTCGAAAGCGCACGCGACAATGTTGTCCCTGCTGTAGCAAACGGAGTGGTCGATGAAACGCACGTTCGACGAAGCTCCCCGTATCTCGGAAAGTTCGGTCTGGAACTCGTACCTTTCAAGGAATTTCTTAGTTTTGAAAGCATCTATAATTTTTACGGTGTTTGGGTTTAGTTGATATTGCCTCAAAAGCTGACAGCAGGTGACACCTTGTTTCACCAGACGCTCGAATAACGAGTCATGAGCGGCCCCCACGTCTTCCCGTTTGTCGAAAACGTTTTGTGTGTCGCTGATGAGAACGATGTGATGAGGGTTAAGTGTTAGCATTGGAAACATGAAGGGCTCCGGAATCGAACGTGATTCTAGCACGATGACAGTATGTGGCTTGATGTCTCTGAGCGCGCTCCATATTCTAGGTAGGGAAGAGATAGTCGCTCCTACAATCTTCTTCGCGCGAAGGGCCTCGAACTGCAATTTTTCTTCCACTTCTTTCTTCAGCCCAAGCAATGTCTTGAACCTTCCCACGAGATCGAGCCACTCGCGTGATTTTCTCTCGTAATAGTTGTTCTTCCAGTAATCGTAGAGCCGGTACCTGCTCTCCATGTCAAGCGCCCATACGTCACTAATGTAACACACCTCGTCTTCAGACAGAGAACTGTGGTATCCCGAGGAAAACCTTGATACAACATCCTCGTTGTCAGCAAGCAGCCAGTCTCTCAACTTGTCTTCAGCGCCGGTCACCATCGTGAAAAACAAGCTCTTGTAATGCTTGTCATTCATCACAGATTTCAGTTCACTCTCTCCTAGGAGCCTGGACGGAATGCGTCTTATGTTATCTTGCAGGTTCCTAGTTCGCGACTTGAGTTGTTCGATCTCATCGACATGTCGTCTCAGTAAACGCATAGGTGTTGGTTCGACAACCTCCGGATTGGGTCCGGTGGACATAACTTTCTTTGTAATTTGTAAAATATCGCTGTCTGCGCTGACGACTTCAACGTCATCCAGAACTTCTTCAAAATGTGCCATAAGCGAGCAGAGGCTTTCCTTGTCCTTTGATACGATCAAGATGGGACCTCCGTGGGAAACGTTTATGTTATCCAACATGACAGACACAAGCCGCGTTGTCATGAACGTTTTGCCCGTTCCAGGCATCCCTTCCACGAGTGTGACAGCCCTTGAAACTGCCGTCTGTACGGCATCGAACTGATAACGATCCAGTTCGGTCTCTTCGCTGCTCGGCCAATCTCGGTCCTTGTGTGGGCGTATAAACACACTCTTCTTGAACAGCGCTTTCACGTCAAAAACGGTGTTGTTGTTCATGTATCCAGGCGCAGCAGCATCGCTGCGTCCGTCAACGACGTATTTTCTGAAAGGCAGTTGCAGATGCGTCGCCTCAAACTGCTTCATCACGTCAAAGACACAAGCGTAGTCTTCATAGAGCTCAGGACACTCCGTCATGACGAAGCCTCGCGCTGATGCCGCAGCCTCGAGCCTCCTAGCATCGGGAAAGGACGCTACCATATGTCCCCGTTCTCTGTCTTTGAAACTTCGCCAGAGTACAGTGCCAAAGAAGACTGTTTGAAAGCCGTCGTTGCTGAGGCACACCATGCATCCAGGCTGCAGCCTGGACTCGCAATCTCTGCTGTCTACGACGCTGAAGTTTACCTTGTGACCGACGCCGTTGATCGTACATATCGGAGGACCAATCTTGACTTTTGTGTATATGACAACGTTGCAGGCTTCAGCCGAGACCGGGAACGACTGCAGTGTGCTTAAGACTTTGTCCAGTGGCTGCAGAAAGAGTCGCCTGAGGCGACTGTACTGAGCCTTTACGTATTCGGCTGTCGTGGCAGGACGAATAGAACCTATATCTGCTTCGCCGAGTTGCACGCTTTGAATGAATTCCGCTGGCAGCACTGACGACTTCTCTCCAGCGTCTCCGTCTCCTGGAAACGAGGCGTAATGCGTCCTCCCAACGACTCGTCGAAAGTCGACTTTGTTCGCCTCGGCCAAGAGTGTGCCTACACTTTCTACCGCTTCCACTACGTTCACGTCGAGAGGTTGCGTGTCCTGAAGACTGCTGTTGACCAAATCTAACAAAGCGGCAGCGACGCCGCACAGGTTGTTCTTCCCCTCACGTGGAAGCAGTTTCACCGACTTCTCAACGACCTTCACCAGGGGTACGACGAAATGGTCCCAGAAGGCTGGCAACCGCCGCCTGGAAAGAAAGACGGAAAAACTATTCAGTGTAACAAATAATTGCGCTAACCAGTACAGGGCATACTGCGTTTTTTTTCGACTTTATGCAGAAACATGCGCAACAATTGAGCCAGAACTTTTCACATCTCCCTACAATTATCAAAACGAAAGAGCCTTTACTAATACGCACTCCAAATCGACAGCATTGATGTTTATGACTTATCTAGCATAACACTACAATACATATCAAATATACAGCTTCTTTCGCACGATCAAGAGAGCGAATGCTACAGTCATTTAAAACCGAAGAAATGTGTGCTTAATCGACAGTGGTGAGCCGAGATACACGCCAGATCAATTACCGATCGTTGTGGGCATATCGGGTCGTCCGCTCGGCGTTGTTGTCTAGACCGATCCACTTGTCGTAGGTTTAAGCAAGCAACTTGGCAAGGAATTGTAGAGCCGAGTCTCTGTATACAGACTATTTTACGGACCGGTTTCGGTGCCGCCATGCTGGGCTGTTAGCCTTGCCGTGTTTTATCTTGAACAACCAAGCGAACAGCGCTGTATACGCATGAAAACTGTTGGGTTGGCGCATTCGGCGTTTCCTGGCTTTATCATAAGTTCGCGTCACGGGATACAAAAATAAGAAAACATTCGCTTAACAGCCCATGATGGCGGCGCCCATATGCCTTACGTAACAAAGTCTATAGAAGCTTCGCTTAAAAGATTAGGCTTCAATGCAGTTCTCTTAACGACCACCTCCTTTTCCGTGTGTGTACCCCCCCACAACGCACACACGCGCAATATAGGCCGACACAAAAAAGCAAAAAAAAAAAACACTATCTAGCTAATGCTGCGCACTATCTTGCTTCCTTACTAAACTGCTTTCGAACACAGAGGTGACAATAATTTCCCTTACCGGATATCTGAATCAGCAGATATCGAATTTCAATACACAAGACAATGTCTTGAAAGGAAAAAAAATGCCGCACACCACTTTGCAGCAAGAGCTGCCGGGTTACAGTTTTGCGTTTCATTAACCTTCTTCATTCACCTGGCGGGCTTCCGAAGAACGGACTTGTCAAGATGATTTCATATATAACTGTATTGGATGGTCATCTGAAGATGACTGAATTCGATCATCCGCACAAGGATTTTAACGAGCGGCGGCCGCACCTGCAGACGAGCTGCTGCTCGACGTTCCGCAGGAACCTGTTGTTGGCCGCCACGGTACCCAGCAGGAGTCTCAGGTGTTCAGCCTGGCGGCACGTGCACGCCTTGGCGAGCAACGCGATAAGCGTGTTGAGCGCTGTGCAGTCGAGCGCGGCGTTTTCCAGCAGGGCGTCGAGGTTGTCCCCCATGAGGACGAGCGTGAACAGGGCCTCCGTGTCGGAAGACTCGAGCAGCTGATACAACGCGTACGTGTCCGCGGTCCTAGAGACGTGCCTCCACGACCTGGTACATAGTGAAAGAAAAATATGCGCAGGACAAACGCACTTCGGATATATGTAACATGCCGTTAAAGGGAAGCTAAAGTGGTTTTAGAATTCGGTGAAACTTCGTGTTTAAAAAGGAACGTATTGATGTCGACGATGCTAAGCGTTGGTCTTCATAAATTTTTAAATGGATACCAAGTTTTACAGTGACTTTCAAGAAACTTGTCCGCCTCGGTGGTAAAGTGATTACGGCTGCTGATCCCAAGGTCGCTGATTCGATGCCGGCCGCGGCATTCGCATTTCGATGGAGGCGAAATGTTAGAGGTCAGTGTAGTTAGACCTAGGTGCACATTATAGGACACCAGATGGTCAAAATTTCCGGAGCCCTCCACTACGGCGTCTCTCAAATTCACATCACGGTTTTGGGACGTAAAACCCCAGATATTATTATTATTATTCCAAGAAACTTCAATCGTGCAGTGTGTACTTGGTGCATTACAACAGTAATGCGCATCTTGTTTATTTCTTCTTTTTGCGTTAAGGACTGATGCAGAGAATATGCCTCCTCCTCCTTCCCGTGCGTGAATGAGTGTCTGAGGGGAGAGGGAAGTTGTGCGTGGCCAAACCCGAACTCGCTTGGCCAGCTACTATGCCGCTAGCCATCGCCCTCCCCAACCCCTTTGTGAACCAACGAGCCACCAAACGAGCCACCATTGGTGTTAACAAGGGGGGGGGGGGGCTCAAACCCCTTCCCCCGAAATTTTTCAGCATTGCATGTGTATATATACACGCACACATACAACGCATGCACGACCATGTATACATGAACGCCACCCGCCCCCTCCGAAAAAAATTTCTGGCTACGCCACTGCCACCACGAGAGGTTGAAAAGTGCCAACACGTCACGATGTCCTATAAAGTATAGACTATATAACAGATGGGCTTCGGCGCCGCCATATTTGGCTCTTAACATTGCCGTTTTGTATCTTGAACAACTAAACTAACGGTCAACACATACACATGAAAGAGGTTGGGTTGGTGCATTCGACTCTTCCTGACCGTGTCAATTCACGTCACGAGATACAAAAAATATGAAAGCATTCCTTTGACACTGCAGCCCAAGGTGACGGTGCCCAGATGTCTTAAGCAAAACTGTCTAAATTATACCAGAAGAGTTGGGTCTAGTAGAAGACAGACGAAGCGCTTCGTCTGTCTGAGTCTGTTTGACCCGTTCCTTGCCTTGCCACTCAGTTCTTCTAGTATATGCACCAACCAACCTAAGTTAATACTTTTTCTACCTGAGGCTAAGTAAGCCTATTGTACCCAGACAAAATTAACACTATATTACACATTGGTGTTAGGGGCGTAGCCAGGGGGGGGGGCGGATTGGGGGGTTTCACCCCCCCCCCGAAATTTTTCAGTTTTGCTGGCGTATATATACACGCGCACATATAAACGCACGCACGAACATACATAAAGTATAGTTGAACCCCCCCCCCGAAAAAAATTTCTGGCTACGCCCCTGGTATTAGTGTCAGTGCTGACCTTGATTTCGCCGTCGGCGACCGTGAGGAGTCGCCATCGTTGGCCAGGGAGAAGCCTGCCCCTTTGCTGTAGGTGTGGCAGTTTCTGCCTTGCCGGCCGTTGTTGTCTCGGCAGCCGGCCTTCGCGAGCCTCAGCTGGGCCGCGGTTTCGTCCCTGAAGCGCGGCGGCAGCGGGGACTCGAACAGCGCCTCGTCAAGCGTGACGTCGTCGTCGTCTTCGCTCGATGCGCTCGAGAAGCACTCGTCGTTGCTCGTCGAGCCGCTCTGCCGTTTCAACCGGTGCATGCTGAAGCACGGAAACAAGGCGAATTACAATTGAATTTCTCACCCATACCAACTTCTATCGTAGAAATATTGACATCAGACTGAAGTATCGCGAGTCCGTTCGCTGTCGATCAAGTCTCCACATTCCCCGGCTGCTTTTTTTTTTCGTTTGTTATCCGACACCTTGGTTAGACGCAGCAGCGCAAGTAGTTTAAACAGAAGATGAGAAGAAAACGTACGTTTCCGTTCCGAGAAGTATTTAAGCACTCTTCGGAGCTGCTGTCGCTGAATGACTCACCGTGGACGTCGGGAATAAACAGCGTTGTTATCGGTTGAATAGGGGTGTGAGGAAGGTATTTTTTTAGCAGTTTTCCAATAAACAAGAGCCTTTCTCACCACTATCATCAAGCTATCTTCGCATCCTCCAGTACATCCAGAATGACAATGCGTAGTCACAATACACATTAAGAAGTGTTAATCAGAAGTACGAGTACATCACTACTATAAAACAAGTTGTTTAATGACATACCCAGAACAAATTGGGGAGTGCGAAGGATTGCGGTATAACCTAAATTACTGACTCCTCGAGTGGCGTATAACTTGTTTTTAGGGGCGAAGCACCTTAGGGTCTCGGCGTGTCGGCGGGAATCGTCGTCTGCTGTCGCCCTGTGCATTGTGTCCTGTCGATTTGCTTCAACGCAAGAGAGGGCGCCACCGCTTCAGCGCTCGCCGTGTGGCGAGAGAGAGCGAACGGCGCGCTTTGACTATGGTAACGCTCTTTCTGCGATGAACGCTGAACTACCAGCTCGCAAGGAACGAGAACGCGCCTTCGTCCGCGAGAGACAACGCCGACGCAGGCAGCGTCTGCTAGCGAGTTTCTTGAGTGAAAAAAACCGACTGCTCGCGCTGCACAACCGTTCACCGGCCACCCCGTATATATAGGCACTGGATCTTGACCTGCAATGTAGTGCCGGTGGGAGATTTCTCTTGTGCGTAGTTGACCAATAAAGATTCGCAGCGTACACGTTAACTAAAAGCGGACTGCGGGTCTCTGTGTCTAATCTTTCTTCTGTCTCTCATTACCCATTAGCAGTGACTTTGCTGTGGGAAACACCGACGCACATTGCATGGTTCGCCCCTCCACAGGTTTCACATTAGTGGAGCTGTTATGTCTACCCCAGATGCCGGGACGACGCTTATCGCACGCTTTCTCCAGCTTTGCGTTTGATCGCGCAGAGCTGGCGATCTGAAATATTCGAAACACATTGTTACTGAGAAAAAGCGACTCGTCATTCCTAAAGCTCGATCGAACGAGGCAATATTTCATTTGTTATTTCAATAAAATTACAACTTTCGCACACCACCACGATTTATTTATTGGTAGGGTTAAGCTTCGCGTAAGCATATTGTTAGCGTCCCCTGCGTGAGCGCTCGTTACTTTGCGTGTCAGAAAGTGTACGTAGACGCACGTAAGTAGTTGTCGGTTGGGTCACATCAGCGCCGACATTTATGCTTACAGCGAGTTCGCCTGTTATATAGGCGCATCGTGCCCTCGTGACTGCGAGTAAATTATACGTAATATTCCAAACAGTACACCCCTCATATTGGTGTAATAGTGGCGCAAAAAAAAAAAAAAGATGAAGACAAGAAAGTGAACACCACAAGACACTTTCTTGTCTTCGCCTTTTTTTTTTTTTTTGCGCTACTATTACACCATTATGAATCAGTACCAACTAGCTCGCCTTTCCGTTTTGCAGTACACCCCTTTTTTTCTACAGCACCTCGGGCCTGCTCTACGGACGAAAACAGCACTTGTAGTTGTTTTTTTTAAGTGCCAACGAAAATCTGTGCACGGAAGCTTTTGTATTCCATATCCTTTCGAAAATGACCAGACGTATGGAAACCGCAAACACCGTGCTCAGAAAGCACAAGCACATAGCGATTGAGACACTGCACTCAATATTGTCATTGTAAGCTGCGACAACTATTTCTGGGTCAAAACGACACAGCTTCCCTACTGTGTCTCGGCTTTGTTTTTGTTTTTAACCATTATCGCGCAACATTTCGTTCTTACTCCCTGAATTAGCATAACAGATTATTTGATCAGCAGTCACCCGTACGCGAAGTAAATGCGGCATTGAATATGACTAAACGCTTACCTGCTTAACTATGAACGGAGACTGTGACACCATAAGTCGAGTCAATTTTGGACGGGTACTGTTGATTGAGAGATGAAAAGCTGCAAGGAATAAAGCCAAGCTTAGTCTTCATCTTCTTCGCCAAATAAAGTTACAGTGTTGGTTTCTGAGGCAAGCACTTCTTGTCCCACCGCTTAATTTAGTGTTGGCGTTCCTGATAACACATTTACAGATAATCTCGAGAACGGAGGTCAGAAAATGCAGTCAGGTCTAGCAAAAACCAACAAGAGAATAAATTAAACACGTGCGTCTATCTATGATCGCTCATTTTGAGGTCTTCTTCTACCTCTTTCTCTCTTGTTCCGTCTCCGCTGGTTGGCCCATCGCGATTCCTCAAGTAAGCGCGCAATTTTAACATGTCACCAAGACTGGAATTAGTGCTAGCCGCAAATTTGTCCAACGCTACAATCGCGAGCTGAGATCACGCTGGAGAATTTACTCCGTACGATGTGGTACTGCACACACAATTCCAATATTAAAAACATGACACCAGACAACAAATCCACGGCTCAGTGGGATGCCACCCTGCTCAGCACGGATGCAGCTTGTCAGAAGTGGCTGGCAGGCAGTGCGGCGAGAGTATCGAATCAGCCAACGAAATCCCCGGTATGTATATATAATAGCAAAATCTCGATGAGAGGTTTTGTTAAGGTTAACGAGTGAGCGGTGTTATGTCACGTCGACTAACACAAAAGGATTCGTCTTCACAAAATGAAGGTTTCTTGCCAGTACAGTATTGTGCTAATTGGTTTGACGTAGTACTTTCTTTCCACGCAAAAAAGAAAAAACAAAAACAAAGGGACAACCAAATAGAAAAGCCGATGGAGAGCGCTCTGTCTTGTCCTGTCCACGTGGTTGCGCCGTTCTTGCGCTGGCATTAAGCCGCAGCACTATCATCAAACTCCGGGTTGTTCAAATGCGCTCCTGAACACATTCATTGGAAGAGAATTTAGCAAGTTTGGTAGAGATTTGTTTTACTGAAAAGCAGGCGATTAAACAGGGGCACAAGTAGGAACAAAATTGGCGTTTCAGAAGAGAACGACGGCGTCGGTGTTTTCTTATTCACCTTTATGAGTTATTTGTCATGTTTCAGCACCTGCTTCTTCAGTATTCCAGACACACCTGCGCTTCAATTTAGCAATTAACCCAAGTACGTTATGATTTACGAGAAATTCCGTTTAAAGGACTATACTTAATTTGGTCACACACTGATCCTTCTATGGCACATAATGTAAATACACTTGAGGTGTATTCTTTCTACAAAAGCCACATGCTTTCTACAAAAGTCCACCCTCAGAAGTAACGTGGACCTTTAAGTTCGCTCGTTACCGCGCGGTTGGAGCACAGCCTCAGTAAAGAGTGCACGGCACTCAAGCCCAAATAACTTTTAAACATTGCTAGAATACGGGGGTCAGAACACTGCTCCAAGCACTGCGCAGAATGCAGCAAGAATTTACTGCATGGAAGTAACCTAAAGTGAGAGAACGGCATCGTGCATGTAGTCACGTCTACGCAGGAATCGAAACGGTGGACACCAATCGCAGAAGCATGTGATCTCACCTCGTACGACGACCGTGTCCACGGTGTGTATCGAGCAGCGAAGCACTGGGAGACGAACACGTACGGCAGGCAACCGATCCGTCGAGCTTCCTTTGTATCCGGTTGCGAACGTCGCTGATCGAAGTGCGCGTCCGGACTACATAGGCCGGACCGTGGTGCGCTTTGATTGTTACACCTGAGCATACTCACTACTGATTTCCGCCCCCATAGATACATAAGAAGCATCGACGACATCCTGTATAACCACGCTGTATGGAGTTAACGGGGCTTGTCTCTTAGCTTCCTCTTGTCTCGGGTCCGTATAACGACAGCTGATTCGGCGGTTTATGCCGTCTTCTGACTGTTAAAATACCTTTTCGTCCACTTTAATTTCTTCACATTTATATGATATTTATTACAATACAATTAAAACACTACAAATTACATCCCCTGTACCTTTCTTGGATTAATTGTTTTTTGGTATTCATTAATTTTGTGTCTAACAAAGAAAAACGAGCTCTTAAATTACTTCGTTCTTCTTGAAAGGGCACTACCTATGAGCGGTTGCTTATGCTTTCACAAATTGTACTTAAAGGGCCCTTAAATCACCTCCGATAATTTTTTTGACGTTTCAAGTAAACGCGCGCATCGAGTTTCAGAATGCCGTCACGATGAACAATGCCAAACGCGGCAGCGCTACGAGCCGCGGGTGCGCCACAAATTCTAAGAAACAATCCGTTCTCCTCCCCGGGCCTTTCGGTAATCCGCAGCGGCGGCCGTGACGTCAACATTGGCGTCTGGTCATGTCATCCACGAAAAGAACCTGTTTTTCTGCTGGCAGGTACGCACGCTCGCTGCTCTCCCTCCTCGCAAGGAGTGGAGGAGCACTCGGCCAGGAGGAGAGACGAGCCGATGAACGGAACTCGGCGAAGGCAAGAGCAAAGCGAGAGGGGTCCGCTTTTGGATCATCAAACGCGTGTACACCGGTGATACAGAACTATCGGTAGATTGACCATCGATAGCATCGACAGCTATTTGTACTACACTGGCCGAGCCGGAGCGGTTTCGCGTGCGCGTACAAGAGCCGTGCTGCGCATGCGCGAGGAGCAGTGATGTCACACATCTGGCGCACCGGAACGTTGGAACACTCTAACGCTATGAGCCCGTGGCTGCGGGCGGGCTGATCGCGTCCCTGTCGCGTGTGCAGCGTCGACTGACCGAGTGTGTCCACTGCTGCCACTGCATGAACGCGCAAACTGCGCCACGGGCGATAGCGTCCCTCTCCGTCGGGCAAGGTCTGTGACGTCACGAAGGGAGTGCGCAAGCCTTCTCTTGTCTAGGTGGTGTTGACCGGGCACGAGACGCTGCCATAGAGACGGCAGCGTGTTACTATACTGACCACCGAGCCGTCTTTGTGGCACTAGAGAAACGGCGTTGAGCAAAAAATAAATATACATGTGTCACATGATGCGCACACCCTGTGTGTGTCATTGAAGCAGCAGTAAGCATGATAATCAAGCTAATCCTAGACAACCAGGAGAGCTAAGAATAATCAGCTGAAACTTAGGTCACCCTACGTATATCCTGGCATAGCCGAGCTAAGTCACTACAATTTTTTTTAACTATCGATGGTCTAAAGAAACTATCCATAGTACTATTATCGATAAACTATCGATAGTATTACTGATAGCGAAATCGAGAGCACCATCGGTGGTATTACTAGCGATAATGCTATCGACAGTGCTGTGAATAATTATGCTGTCGTTGGCCCTCGATATTGCCAAACATTTGCGATAGCCTATACCAGGGGTATAGTGAACTCATACACGCGGCCCGCGAGGCTCGCGCGTGTGGCCCGTGGCCCGCACATGACTGTCTTCGCTTCACTTTTTTTTATTGTCTTAATAAGTGTGCTCGTGAGCTACATAGGCATGACTGACCTAAAGCATTGTTTTCGAGAGGCACCCCTCGTGGTCACCATGTGTTCAAACATAACCGTGAAACAAAAGCTATATTTCAGAACCGGGGTCCAGATTTTAGTAATTTTGGAGATCGGTATGGACACGTTATTAGAATCCGGGCATGAAATCTCCTTCACAAATGGCCCGTATATGAGCTACGGGGAAGGTTTGCTTTCAAATGGCAACGTTTGCTGCTGACAATTTGTGCAACCCCTTCATGATCTCATCTTCTTCACTGCCCTGGCCCTTTTGGGACTAAATTGCGTGACTGCGGCCCACTGACTAAGGTGAGTTTGAGACCCCTGGCCTATACTATCAGCAACACTCATTTCGTTTAATTTATGAGCAATTTTTCGGCGAAAGAAATCAATTATTTCCGCAGTTAGAATACCGCAATATCTCCGTCAATAAATTCATATTCAAATGTAACCAGTTACACCTTACAATTAACAAACTTAGTTCTTGATATTCTTCTTTTGAAATAAAGAATTGCAATAAAATTTGAAGACGCGCAGTTCGGCCACATGTAACGGCTTCCTTTCCGCTACTGCTGGCCAGTGTACCTAAGTTATCTAGTGTTAGGCAATCGTTCTGTTGAAACAACACAAGCATGTCAACTTTCTTGCAAGTAAGGTGGCACTTCCTTGTGTTTTCGTGTTCCTGTTTTGCGCTGAACATGGCGAGAACTTTCTTGCAGTTCAGCCGGCTCCACCACAAACCACACATTCGAAGAACCAAGTTTATACCGCAATGAGTTCACGAGATTGATTTCATACTGTCGATAGTGCTGTCAAATTTACTATGATAGCGCTATCGATAGTTCTTTTTTCTTTTTTTATTTACCATTGATAGTTCGATAGTCACTCAACTATCGATAGTATCGTTAGTACCATCGATAGGTCTGCATCACTACCGTACACTCAAATCCACATATATCGAATTTGCTAAAAAACGGAAATTAGTTCGATATATCGTATAATTCGACACGAAACTTCTAGAGAATTTACCGCATTTTCGATGCGAATTTCGGTGCGCAAGTTGGCTTTGCGGCACGGCTTGACGATAATGCAAGGAAGGCGGCTTATGGCAATACTTGGGGTTTTTTTTTCGTTTTTATTTTTCCGCGGTTTGTAGTTGGGAATGCAGGTTATATGCAGGCGCGAATTGTAGGCGAGAAAATACGGTGTCGATGTAAACAACGACTCAACATCTTAATACGCAGCTGTGCGTGCTCGCCGGAAGCCTATAGTCTGCCTTGGTCCTAACGTTGGCGTTGTTTTTCGATATCATACTCAGCGTGTTTCTTGGCATGCTGTACGCAGCGGAGAGCGGGTGTTGATTATTGACATCCGCGCGGAGACCAGCCGGGTTCTTCCATTTTACAGCAGCCATTGCGTTAACAAAGGGAGCCGAGAAGCGAACGACGACCCCGCACGACTACCGCGACACGGAATCACGGGAGAAAGCACGTTGTGGCAAGCGGTGGTTTCTACTCACTCTGCGCGGCGCCCTCCTGATCACACCGCTCACTCTCCCAAACGCACGTGGGAAAGTCCCCTTCCGTGAGAAAAAGGCAACTTCTTCTGAGAGAAAGCCAACTTCTTGGGGCGTGTCGCACTGCCCAATGTTCGATATGTCAAGTGTTCCGGCTATTTTTGTCCGATGTAGCCGTAAATTTTCCTATATATGGGCGTTAAAACATTGTCGTGTTCGAAAATAGTTCGATAAAAATGATAATTCGATTTACCCGAGTTCTATACAGTCGGGTTTGACTGCAGCTCCGATATAACGGCACCGTTTCGAAATATTCTTGCGGCTGCGCGTTCGCCAAACGCTCGAGCACAACTGCAACACCACAACTAAATTTCAACCTTTCAACGTTACCTTTGCCAATGGGTCTGCACAACCATGGTACAACCACTTATCAGTGCCATTACAAAAACCTACGAATGTGCATAAAGCAGAATGTCTTGAACGACAGGATATAACGATACCTGGGGCTTTACGCGCTAAAACCACGATATTATTGCGAGGCACGCCGTTGTGGAGGGCTCCGGAAATTTCAACCACCTGGGGTTCTTTAACGTGCGGCTAAATCTAAGTACACGTGCCTCTAGCAAAGGTTCAAAAACAAGCTACAGATAGTCAGTTATCTCTTCACTGTAACAGTTGCGGTTGCCATCCATCTTTTAACGATACCACTTTCTTGTCAAAATACCATGACGAGTGCGCGCGCCTCATTTCAGAAGCTTATCACATCTACAATAGCGGCGAGGCATGTGTAAGCTTCCCCTCGATTTCCCTCCTTCCGAAGGAGATAGAATTCATGTCTCGTTGATCGCCCTACTGCCTCTGCGCAGGCTGAGTTTTCTGTATTTTCATTACGTTAGTGGTGAAGTATATTTATGCTGACTGAAGGAATAAAGCACATTTGGTTGTTAGTCAGCGCCGTCGTCTCGTGTCCTTTCTTGTCCCGTCTTTTTAGCGCTGTTTCTCACCCGTAATCATGAACCAACCAGCCCAAATGCGTACCCTTCTGCCTCTAGCAATTCGTCGCCATCGAAATGCGACAGCCGCTGCCGGGATTCGATCCCGCGACCCTCGGGTCAGCAGCAGAGCACCGTGACCACTGTACCGATGCGGCGGATAACACAAAAACATGACTTGACTCTATATTGTGAAGTCGCTTTCGTCTCTCGCGTGAACCTCACATTTACGAGAGCTATCCATAAATACGCGATTTGCAATTAAAGATAAAAACACATAATGTCCAAATAGTTTTTCTTTCATTTCCGTTTCAGTTTATTTCTTTCACTAACATCTGCGCCGTGTAGAACTACCGGGCAAACACATTCGCGGCGAAAAAATATTGCTTATTTATATCTAATGGCATTCCACATGTGTTTTCTGAACTGCACTCGAGCAGACTGTATACGTATCCGTCGTAACAAATGCATGTCTTCACACAAAGTGTAAGTTATTCGTACGCACTGCAATTTTTACCACGCGCAGCTTCCAGACGTAGTATGCGCTGATTTTGATGCATTTCGCTTAGTTGAAAACTTAATAACGCTATAGGCATGAGCCTTTTCGCGATATTTGTGAATGTACCCGAACACTGGTCCAGCCCTATTCAAAAGCGTCTTTCTTCGCGTAATTAAACAGAGACCACAATAAATCGCGGTTTTACGATTTCATAATGAAAAAGTTCGGCGGTCTTTAATCTTTACGTGTAAAGAAAGACGCGTTTCACTATCGTGCAAGCCTCTCGTAACCATTCTCTCGTAACTTTTCTCTTGTGTATCGTGCTTCTAAGTTCAGCGAAATATACCGAGCTACGTCCTCAGCTCAGTTGCACTTCGTCTCAGTTTCAGAGCCTAGGAGACGCATAATTGCACGTACATTACTTCACGCGTCCTTGTCACGACCATCAAGGACTTGACTTGGAGGTGGCAACACTTTGCATACCTACAAAAGAGGGAGAGAGGGAGAGAGACAAGTTGAACGCCTTCTCTTACTGACTCCTTAACCACTAGCTTCGGGTCTATGTACCGGTACTCCACAGACATCAAGGGGCAGTGGCCCATCGTGTGTCACCAAGAGATCTGAAAGGGAAAGAAGACAATATATATTGCGCAACACATTCATCGGGGGCTCGCATTGTTCTGCAACGCGTTTTTATTTATCCTCCGCGACGTAGTGTTTACTCTATTTAATCATGCAAGGAAAGACGCTCTTGAAGAGAGCGGGGCCGGTGTGCATGAAAAGGTCACATCCATCCTAACGCCGCAGTCACGTCCCTTGCAATCGCCGTGAATGTATGCATTTTCTTTCCTCTAGCACGAGCGCGCTGGCACGCCAGCATTACGTGGCTTTATATATGATCAGCCACTTTGTCAAATAGAGTTCGCTGTCTCTTGCCTCTTCGGCTGTCCCTCCAAAGTGCAAACTCAAGGTAGCTCACGTGCAACGCATGTCCTCGCGATGCCATAGTGTCTCTGTCCTGTGCATTGTTTAAATTTTAAATGCGTTAATAGGCGGTTAGTCACGCGGTGCGCGGGACTACAGTGAACGAAGTCTGCCGTCGAGTTCAAGCGATGTCATTACGCCCTGGGAGGCCAAAAAGGTGTGAATATTAAGCCCGAGGCACTTTCTACACCGAATGGCTAAGAATTAGCAATCTCTACATATACTATAGTGGTCTCAACTCACTTTAAGGTGTCATAAATGCGCTGCGAAATGCGGGGGCAAACGAGTGTATCAGACTATCAACGTGGCTTCTTCTCAGCCATCCCCATTACACTTCATCCGCTTTCAAGTAGGAACAGACCCACATGTTTTCACAAGCAAATTGATATTGGTTAATAGAAACCGTCGAGTATAATTTTTCTCACTGCCTCTTTAAGATAAATAGGGATGTCAAGAGGAAAGGTAATAAATCCTTTGACATGCATGTCTTCCATCACCTTTTTTTTCCTACATCTAATGCACGCTAATAAAAGTGTGTGTGTGTGTGTGTGTGTGTGTGTGCGCGCGTGCGTGCGTGCGTGTGTGTGTGTGTGTGTGTGCGCGCGTGCGTGCGTGGTGTGTGTGTGTGTGTGTGTGTGTGTGTGTGTGTGTGTGTGTGTGTGTGTGTGTGTGTGTGTGTGTGTGTGTGTGTGTGTGTGTGTGTGTGTGTGTGTGTGTGTTGAGAGAGAGCATTTCGCCCTCACCAAGCCGCCGTGGCCTGGAATCTAACCCGCCTCCTGGAGCTTAACAGCGCACATCCTCAGCCGCTAACTTTCCACGTTGGTCAGTCACATTATATTGCGGTTTCAGCCCGTAAAAAGCCATAATTCCTTTATCGTATGCCACCAGTATCTCCTTCGCATCGTCATCGAGCAGTCCAAAAACCGGATCCTCGTATATGTTCACATTTACCCGTGCTCCTGCCGGAGCCGGTAGTGTGCCGTCGCTGAGCGCCCCTCTCTGTGACGCACGACGACGCGGCGTGCGGTCGTCTTCGATGAACCGGATCGGAGCGCGCAGGCCGCAGGAAATAGCGCCGACGCACGCCGGCGCTGTCGACCGCGAGGAAGCGACGCCAATTAGCGAGGCGGCGCGGCGTTCATCGTGCGGGGGCTCACGGGCGCACTGAGTCGCCGCCATGGGCGCCATGCGGTTTCCTTTCCCTTCGTGTATAGCCGGAACAACGCTTCTCTCGTTACGTGCACTGTTGCCAGTGGTGACGTCACGGTTCTCGCTTTCTTTCCTTGAAGTCGTCTTCGTGGCACCCTGGCGTGGTTAAAAATGTGACATAACAGAGCAATTAGGATGGGACAGTGTTGTGCTTTCGTTATGTCATCCTGCCAGCAATACATAGGAAACACAGATCAGTATAAGGAAGTGAAGGTCACTTCAGTTGGTTGGTGGGCGTGCTGTTATATATATGAATAAACCGGCAAAGAGTTGGACCATTATTTTTCCCCAAGTCTCCGCACCATTCGCGATGCCCGGAAATGGAAATAGAACTAAGTTTTAGAATTGCGTACACAAGTTTCGTGTTGGTAGCCTACGCACGCTATCTTCGAAAACGTACCCAAGAGGTTAGCGTACGACGCATGCAGTCAGCAAATGCAAGAGATGGCGTACGCGAAGCCTTCGGTACCCTATTCTAAAACTTCCTAAAGACAGTGAATAGAGCCTGTCAAAGGAACTCACTGAGGGCTCAATAATCTTATTGCCGGGGACCCCAAGCGGCTTGTGTACGCACGCTCTTGCGTTCCTTTGTACCTTTAGCCGCACCCAACGAGAATACAAAGGAACGCAAGGGCTTACGTACGCAAGCTGCTTTGGGGCCTCGGCACTAAAACTCTCTAATGTGTTGACTAAGGGCTAAATTAATTGGCGTTCGTCAGTGCCGTAAACATCGATATAGATTATAATGTAACAGAAGGGTTTAACCCGAATTTTAAGTACACTTAAAAAAAAAAAGGGTGTCTTTTGACTCTTCTTTGCTACACATGTGGCTCTTCCGTGCATAACCCTCTTTAAAGAGCCACGTTGACTCTCTTTAGGAGAGTCGGGGGACGCACGACTCTCCAAAAGAGACTTAAGGCGTCTTTTTAAAGAGAGTCATACCTCCCACGACTCTCCTAAAGAGAGTCAGCGTGCCTCTCTAAAGGGAGTTATACATGGGAGAAGTTTTCCGGCGATTACATATATCTCGAAAGGAATATTTTTATTTTATAATTCCACAGTTCTCTCTTGCATCCTGCGACCCTCACACCTTTTTAAACAGTACACTTTAAAAACTTCGCACCATTTGCAAAGTCTTTTAGTCCCACAAAAATAATCGACATCTGGCTAGCTTGCGCTTCCTTCGTTGAAAACTCAGCCTCGCCAGTTTCCTCTGAAGAAATGCAACCTTACGGTGATATCGTGCACGCCGTTCATGATCCGAATGTACTGGGCGCGCGGAGTTAAATGAACGAAAGATACGCCAAATAGATGACGATTATCGTCGCGGAAAAAATAAAGAAAGACGCAATGTGTACAACTGTTAACTTTTGCAGGGGGTTCACCGAAGCACTGGCGTAGCCGGGGGGAGGGGGGGGGGGGGTTGGAGCCTTCAACCGGCTTTCTTGAACTTTTTTTAATTTTGCATGTGCATATACACGCACACACATGCAAACGTATGCACGAAGTACATAAAGTATGCTTGAACACCGCCAACCCTCTTCCCCCCCCCCCCCCCACCAAAAAAAAAAAAGAACTCTGACTACGCCCTTGCAAAGGTCTGACGTCACGTGGAACCATATTTTCTAAGAGGCAGGGGCGACGGACGTTTCATCCGGCGCAAGCCCCGTGAAAAAACTGTAAACGATTCCTCTGAGGTTCGTTTAAAGAGCGTCCTCCCTCAATTTCTCGCGCTCGTTGCAACGTTGGGAGGATGACGGCGCTCATTCTCCTCCTGTTGCTTCCGACACTCAAACGCTACCAAACGCAAACTACGCCCTCACTTGCCGCTACACGGTGAAGCTACTAGCGCGCTGAACCAGGCTGAACCAACGACTCCCACCATGCAACTTCGCCAGCCACCGGAAGATGTCGCCCCCGTCACGAGCGCTAGGATTTAAGTTTGATGCCGAGCGCCATCAAAGAGGACACCCTCGTCAGCTCAGCGAATGACGTCAGAAAACCGGCAAGGCCAGGTCAACCCGTTGCGTCAACAAACACCACCATGCTACGTAAACAGCGAACTCATTTTCGCCGAAAGCTTTGACTCCCCGTGTTTGTTGGATATTCGAACCCCATGAACTCGTGAAGGCAAGGTCGATCTGTCGTTATAGGCTGTGCTTGTGATGCTATGCAAAACAATCCGCCTATAGACTGCACTCGTCAAACCAAACACGCATACTCAGCCAACCGGGAAGCTTGTCATGTGTGACAGCTACCGCGGAGACAATGTTTTTTTTTTTTTTTTTTGTAGTATTAAACGATATAGGATCTATCCTGTACGAAGCACGAAGTCAGAGCGGAAGCTATGAAGGACGCTCGCTCTTCGGGCCAATGAATAATGTGCTGCACGCTCGATAAGGAATGGAGATAAACTGGAACGCAGAGATCCCACGCGACCACCGAAAGATAAGCTTGCTGCAATAAGGTCAGGCAAACATCACCGTATGCAGAACGCCTCTCAGATAATGGGCTTGCGGTGTGAACTTGAAGTAGAACATCTCACTCACGATTCCTGGACTTGCCACTAAAATGCCCACGTTCTTAACTGCAGAGGATGTCCTCATTCTGTTTTATTTTTATTATTATTATTATTATTATTATTATTATTATTATTATTATTATTATTATTATTATTATTATTATTATTATTATTATTATTATTATTATTATTATTAACGAAACACACTCTACTCTGTTCAAACACGGAACGTCTTGAACACTTCAGCATGCACCTACACCTCAGAAATCTTGCGCTTCAGCATTGCACTCTCATCGGAGTGCAGCGTCCCCAACTTCGGATCGAACCCACGACCTTGTCCTGAGCAGCAGACATATACAAGCGCCGAGCGACCAATGTGTAAACAGCAGTTTAGAAGAATTCCTTTAACCCAATTTATTTAGGACACACATTGACCACCAAAAAAAAAAAAAGAAAAGAAAATGTTATCACAGGAAGATTCTTTAGTAATATTTTACCTTGCAAAGTACAAATTTTTATGCGCGTCATCGCTCGTTGAAATGTCCGTAAGGTGCACGGACAAAATACCAAAGGAGTAGGAAATTAAGGCTGAGCGAATACTATGCACAGTGACAGAAAAACGTTAAACGCCGGATTCCGAAACGGAACAGCACTGCGTTCCCCGCGTTGTTTGAATGCGTAGGCGTGTCGGCACTGTCCAATTAAGGAACGTGATGCGACTGAGGCAAGCGGCACGGCAGGTGTTTTGTGGATGGCGCAGGGTTTTTCCTGCGTCAGGAACTGTAACGAGGGAACGTACGAAGCTAGCAGGACGCCAGACCGTGCGGCATGTCGAGGCTGGGGGCGGCGCAAGTTGAAGCGGCGTTACGGCGCTGTGATGGAAGGCGCGAAGGAAATAAAATAAAAAAAAAAAAGAATTGACCCGGATGCCGGTTTCGTCATGAGCGTGTGGAAAGAGCTGAATGCATCCCTACAGCGTAAGTGTCGCGGGCGTCTGAATGAAGAGAACTTTTCTGCGCTTCTATTGCTACTGTTTTTTTTCTCGATATTGAGCACTCTACACACGGTGATTATAATAGTGTTCTACCACAGAGCCATGTTATTGCTTTTGATTATACTACAGAGATAGAAAGACGTATTTAATTATTTATTTCTTCAACTAAATACAGATTCATATAAATATTCATTGTTGTGAATAAATCAATGCTGCTGATATTTTCGAGATGTTATAAATTGATGAAAAAAAAAAGAATACACGCAGAGAAACAGTCTTGATGCTTACGGAAGAAATATGTCGCCGTTATTCCGGTTAATCTTCGTATATGCCTCAAAATACCGCAAACATCACAAATAATAATTCTTGGGGTTTTATGTCTCAAAACCACGATATCATTATGAGAGACGCCGTAGTGGAGGGCTCTGGAAATTTAGACCGCCAGGGGTCTAAATGCACCTAAACCTAAGTACATGGGCCTATAGCATTTTGTCTACACCTAAATGCGGCCGCCGCGGCCGGTATTCGATCCCGTGACCTTCGGGTCAGCAGTCGAGCACCATAACCCCTAGACCACTGCGGCGGGTAAAACATGACAAGTATAAGGACATCAACAAACGGTACCACATTGAGAGACAGGCACGACTCCCTTATTTCAAGCCAATGGAATTAAAGAACGCAGACCGCATAATCCTTGTTTGATCAGAGCCATGCCAGTTTATAATATTTTTGTCATATTTTTTTATTATTTCCATGGATAAGTGTGCGATGTATCTGTTTTGGCAATTACGCGAGGTTGGACACGGGAGCCGCTGCGACACGCGGAATATAGCTCACAGCTATTACGCCTTCGTATACGCGGCTATGCTGCACGCCATTACGGCGACCGTGCATGATAGAAATGCGTACCTTGCAATCCTGTGACTTAAACGGGAAAGATATGCCCTGCAAGCATGCAAGATTTGCCCTGCCCTGGAAAGGTTTGCCCTGCTGCTCCAAATAAAGGCCATAAGATATGAAGTGAGGCACACGCGCATGCATGTACGGGACCGCACAAAAACCCGCACGCGCGAGTTTCTGTGCGCGTACTGTATGCCTTCATGGAATGTCAAAGCGATAACACTTTGATAACACAGCTGGGCGAATAAACAGGGGACACAGCTTAACCCTGCACACTAAAAAAAAAAAAAAAGGAGGTTACCCGTCACTCTTTGTACTGAGTCCTGACGTGCCACATGTACGCGGGTTTAAAGATGCAGGTTACCTCTCTTTCGGATAGTTAACCTGTATCTTGAAGACTTTAGCATGCACCTACACCTCAGGAAACATGAGAATCAGGATCTCACTCTCATCGGAGTGCAGCATCCCAAACTTCGGGTCGAACCCACGAACCTTGCCCTGAGGTACAGACATTTACAAACGCTGAGCGACCACTGTGTATACTAAAACTAGGACTCACCAAAAAAAGCAACAGATAATCATTTTGCTTAGAGTGTATAATAATAATAATAATAATAATAATAATAATAATAATAATAATAATAATAATAATAATCAATCAATCAATGATTTATTTAACGTGCCCAGGAACAACCATAAGGTCTTTGTGCTGGCGCACGCAAAAAAACCCAATAAAAATAAACAATACAATACAGACAGTTTTCAGAAATACAAAGAGCAAAAACACGTAGACAAAGAGAAATGAACACAAAAGGGGAGGAGTAAAATAAGACAACACGAGAAATATTGACGGGGCATAAAAAATTAGATTGCACATATACAACTATGCGGAAAGACGGAGAAGGGAAGACTTTGTACATTGTGCCATACTATGTCAAAACAGTGCAAAGCTCGGATAAAAACAATGATTGTGGACTATAAAAAACGTCAAGATCAAGAAAATTAATATTATAGAGACTTTGTATTCTGTGAACGGTAGAGTGTTGGAAGAAGCAGGCGGGTACATGAAACGGTCTGTTCTCTCTGGTTAACTTACGCGGAATTCGAAAATTTACACAATTGAGAAGTACAGGGCAGGATATGATACCGTGGACTAGCTTGTAAAGAAATAAGTGATCAGAGCGATTTCGTCGGCAGTGAAGTGATGGCAGTGATAACAATTCAGCAGTACTTGAACGAGATCCAGAGTCATTTTTAGCAAAGCGATGGTTATATATGCTGAGGTATTTTTTCTGGACTCGTTCAATGGTGTTACCGCTGGATTGAGCAATGCCATTCCATATCACGGACGCATACTCAAGTTTTGGAAGACATATTGCCGTGTACAATTTGTGTAGGGCCATGGGAGACCTGAATTCTCGAGATATTCTACAAACACATCCGAGAGAACGAAGGCCCCGCATAGCAGCACGCTTAACGTGAGAAGAAAAGTTTAACGCGCTGTCAACAACAACACCAAGATCACTGATTTCATAAACCTTGCATAACGGCACAGAATTGACAGAGTATTGAAATGGCACGCTAGATGTTTTGCGAGTGATAGACATGAATTTTGTCTTTGAGGTATTTAGAGAAAGGTTATTGCCGTTGCACCATTCGGAAAAAGAACACAAATCTGACTGCAGCAAGCGACAGTCGTTAACTGAATGAATTTCCTTAAATATCTTGATGTCATCGGCATACAAGAGGAAAGAAGAATTACGAATGGCAAAAGAAACATCATTAACGTAAATTAAAAATAGGAGTGGGCCTAATACCGACCCTTGAGGGACCCCACTAGTCACTTTATACAAAGAAGAGGTTTGGCCATTTACGGCAACATAACAAGATCTATTGAGCAGATAGCTGCGCAAGAGATTCACAATCGACAAGTCAACGTCAAAGTTCGCAAGTTTAACCATAATCAGTGTGTGGCTGACTACGTCAAAAGCCTTGCTCAGGTCACAGTAGATTACGTCAACCTGTCCTCTCTGAGAAATAGGTGTGGAGATCTGCGTCATGAAACTAGCAAGATTTGTGGTAGTTGAGCGGCCAGCAAGAAAACCATGTTGATTTGGAATCAATGAGTTTTTCACACTAAAAGACAATATTTTGTGAAGAGCCAGTTCGAAGATCTTTGATGTGGCACATAGTAGAGAAATCGGGCGATAATTAGAAGCATCTGTTTTAGAGCCCGACTTAAATACTGGAAAAACACGAGCAGTTTTCCACAAGCTTGGAAATGTGGAAGTGTCCAGGCAGTTATTAAATATCGTAGTCAGTACTGGGACAAATATACTACCATAAGCTTTTAGTATGGCGGAGGGGATGCCATCTGGCCCACATGATAAGGATGGTTTTAAGTGCTTAATGCATTCGCAGATCAGATTAACTGCCTTGGGCTGTTGTCTGATATCAGTGCTGGAGTCTGAGGCCTTATAAACGGATGAGAAATGTGTGGCAAAACAGTCAGCGACGGCATGCACTTCTACCCCATTTGAGTCTAGTAGTCTGAAGGACTCTCCGCTTTTGCTAGACCGTTTACGTACATACTTCCAAAACTCAGCCGGCCTGTCAGAGGCGCTTTTTTCTAAGAATTCAATGTACGAACTATGATCCCGTTTATATAGGCGTTTAGAGAGAGTTCGAAAAAAGCTGAACTCTTCCTTCCACTCGCTGGATGGAGAACATTTAGATTTCCTGTGTGCGTGATCTTTATGCTTCAGTGCACTGATAAGTTCAGATGAGAACCAGTGGGGATATTTACGTTGTTTAGGTGTATACTGGGGAATAAAATTAAGCATGCTGCTCAGTACAAGCTCCGTAAACCGATCAATTTGGTCATCAACATTAGGTTTGTCAGTAACCTGTGACCACTCAACGGTGGACAAGTGATGATAGAGGCCCGTGTAATCACCTCGCTTGAACGCAAATCTTGGAGATTTGTTTAGGTAACTGCTGTAGCTCGTTGTTTCGGCTGATGCAGATAATCTTACGTTAAGTGGTGGGTGGAATTTGTCCGGACGTACAAGAGAGATGTTGGAGCGGGAAACTTCAAGGGGTTGATCGTTTGATACACACAGGTCTAAGACGTTGCCACTGGAATTGACGACTGAGTTATGTTGCAGTAGGGAATTAAACGCCAGAAAGTCCAAGAGCAGGCTGCACTTTTTCTCTATGAAATGACTGTAATGAGAAAAAGTAAGCGTGCTCCAGTCAATTCCAGGTGCATTGAAATACCCAAGAACAATAATTCTGTGCCCACTATGAGAAGATACCACAAGTTCAATGGAAGACATGACATCATGAAACGAGGCAGGGGACATGCTGGGCGGTAAATAGAAACATCCAATCAACAATTTTTCACTGCGCTCAAGGTTGGTTTCTAGCCAAATGGATTCTTCGATAGTTTCTAGGTCTTTCCGTCTAACGGATTTCAGTGAATTGTCAATGGCAATCAGCACGCCACCGCCTTTCTGCTTGGTTTCACTGAAATCTCGGTCACTGCGGAAGGTGGTGTAGGTCGGGGAAAAAAGTCAGATGAGGGAATTTCAGCGCCTAGCCAGGTTTCAGAAATAGCAATAATAGGAAAAGAAGACGAAAGAACATAATAATAATAATAATAATAATAATAATAATAATAATAATAATAATAATAATAATAATAATAATCAATCAATCAATCAATCAATCATTTATTTAACGTGCCCAGGAACAACCGTGAGGTCTTTGTGCAGGCGCACGCAAAAATAAAATCAATAAAAATAAACAATACAATACAGACAGTCTTCAGAAATAAAAAGAGCAAAAACACGTAGACAAAGAGAAAAGAACACTAAAGGGGAGGAGTAAAATAAGACAATATGAGAAATATTGAAGGGGAATAAAAAATTAGATTGCACACATACAACTATGCGGAAAGACGGAGAAGGGAAGACTTTGTACACTGTGCCATACTATGTCAAAACAGTGCAAAGCTCGGATAAAAACAGTGATTGTGGACTATGAAAAACGTCAAGATCAAGAAAATTAATATTATAAAGACTTTGTATTCTGTGAACGGTAGAGTGTTGGAAGAAACAGGCGGGTACATGAAACGGTCTGTTCTCTCTGGTTAACTTACGCGGAATTCGAAAATTAACACAATTGAGAAGTACAGGGCAGGATATGAAACCGTGGACTAGCTTGTAGAGAAATAAGAGATCAGAACGATTTCGTCGGCAGTGAAGTGATGGCAGTGATAATGACTCAGCAGTATTTGAACGAGATCCAGAGTCATTTTTAGCAAAGCGATGGTTATATATGCTGAGGAATTTTTTCTGGACTCGTTCAATGGTGTTACCGCTGGATTGAGCAATGCCATTCCATATCACGGATGCATACTCAAGTTGCGGAAGACATATTGCCGTGTACAATTTGTGTAGGGCCATGGGAGACCTGAATTCTCGAGATATTCTACAAACACATCCGAGAGAACGAAGGCCCCGCATAGCAGCACGCTTAACGTGAGAAGAAAAGTTTAACGCGCTGTCAACAACAACACCAAGATCACTGATTTCATAAACCTTGCATAACGGCACAGAATTGACAAAGTATTGAAATGACACGCTAGATGTTTTGCGAGTGATAGACATGAATTTTGTCTTTGCGGTATTTAGAGAAAGGTTATTGCCGTTGCACCATTCGGAAAAAGAACACAAATCTGACTGCAACAAGCGACAGTCGTTAACTGAATGAATTTCCTTAAATATCCTGATGTCATCGGCATACAAGAGGAAAGAAGAATTACGAATGGCAAAAGAAACATCATTAACGTAAATTAAAAATAGGAGTGGGCCTAATACCGACCCTTGAGGGACCCCACTAGTCACTTTATACAAAGAAGAGGTTTGGCCATTTACGGCAACATAACAAGATCTATTGAGCAGATAGCTGTGCAAGAGATTCACAATCGACAAGTCAACGTCAAAGTTCGCCAGTTTAACCATAATCAGTGTGTGGCTGACTACGTCAAAAGCCTTGCTCAGGTCACAGTAGATTACGTCAACCTGTCCTCTCTGAGAAATAGGTGTGGAGATCTGCGTCATGAAACTAGCAAGATTTGTGGTAGTTGAGCGGCCAGCAAGAAAACCATGTTGATTTGGAATCAGTGAGTTTTTCACACTAAAAGACAATATTTTGTGAAGAGCCAGTTCGAAGATCTTTGATGTGGCACATAGTAGAGAAATCGGGCGATAATTAGAAACATCTGTCTTAGAGCCCGACTTAAATACTGGGAAAACACGAGCAGTTTTCCACATGCTAGGAAATGTGGAAGTGTCCAGGCAGTTATTAAATATCGTAGTCAGTACTGGGACAAATATAGTACCATATGCTTTTAGTATGGCGGAGGGGATGCCATCTGGGCCACATGATAAGGATGGTTTTAAGCGCTTAATGCATTCGCTGATAAGATTTTCATCCAGCGACAAAGCACTGGATGAGCTAACTGCCTTGGGCTGTTGTCTAATATCAGTGCTGGAGTCTGAGGCCTTATAAACGGATGAGAAATGTGTGGCAAAACAGTCAGCGACGGCATGCACTTCTACCCCATTTGAGTCTAGTAGTCTGAAGGACTCTCCGCTTTTGCTAGACCGTTTACGCACATACTTCCAAAACTCAGCCGGCCTGTCAGAGGCGCTTTTTTCTAAGAATTGAATAATAATAATAATAATAATAATAATAATAATAATAATAATAATAATAATAATAATAATAATAATAATAATAATAATAATAATAATAATAATAATAATAATAATCAATCAATCAATCAATCATTTATTTAACGTGCCCAGGAACAACCGTGAGGTCTTTGTGCAGGCGCACGCAAAAAAAAATCAATAAAAATAAACAATACAATACAGACAGTCTTCAGAAATAAAAAGAGCAAAAACACGTAGACAAAGAGAAATGAACACAAAAGGGGAGGAGTAAAATTAGACAATATGAGAAATATTGAAGGGGAATAAAAAATTAGATTGCACATATACAACTATGCGGAAAGACGGAGAAGGGAAGACTTTGTACATTGTGCCATACTATGTCAAAACAGTGCAAAGCTCGGATAAAAACAATGATTGTGGACTATGAAAAACGTCAAGATCAAGAAAATTAATATTATAAAGACTTTGTATTCTGTGAACGGTAGAGTGTTGGAAGAAGCAGGCGGGTACATGAAACGGTCTGTTCTCTCTGGTTAACTTACGCGGAATTCGAAAATTAACACAATTGAGAAGTACAGGGCAGGATATGATACCGTGGACTATCTTGTAGAGAAATAAGAGATCAGAACGATTTCGTCGGCAGTGAAGTGATGGCAGTGATAATGATTCAGCAGTACTCGAACGAGATCCAGAGTCATTTTTAGCAAAGCGATGGTTATATATGCTGAGGAATTTTTTCTGGACTCGTTCAATGGTGTTACCGCTGGATTGAGCAATGCCATTCCATATCACGGACGCATACTCAAGTTGCGGAAGACATATTGCCGTGTACAATTTGTGTAGGGCCATGGGAGACCTGAATTCTCGAGATATTCTACAAACACATCCGAGAGAACGAAGGCCCCGCATAGCAGCACGCTTAACGTGAGAAGAAAAGTTTAACGCGCTGTCAACAACAACACCAAGATCACTGATTTCATAAACCTTGCATAACGGCACAGAATTGACAAAGTATTGAAATGACACGCTAGATGTTTTGCGAGTGATAGACATGAATTTTGTCTTTGAGGTATTTAGAGAAAGGTTATTGCCGTTGCACCATTCGGAAAAAGAACACAAATCTGACTGCAGCAAGCGACAGTCGTTAACTGAATGAATTTCCTTAAATATCTTGATGTCATCGGCATACAAGAGGAAAGAAGA
This sequence comes from Rhipicephalus sanguineus, assembly GCF_013339695.2. Taxonomy (NCBI): domain Eukaryota; kingdom Metazoa; phylum Arthropoda; class Arachnida; order Ixodida; family Ixodidae; genus Rhipicephalus; species Rhipicephalus sanguineus. The sequence continues at coordinate 18,429,678 of NC_051180.1, forward strand.
ATTACGAATGGCAAAAGAAACATCATTAACGTAAATTAAAAATAGGAGTGGGCCTAATACCGACCCTTGAGGGACCCCACTAGTCACTTTATACAAAGAAGAGGTTTGGCCATTTACGGCAACATAACAAGATCTATTGAGCAGATAGCTGTGCAAGAGATTCACAATCGACAAGTCAACGTCAAAGTTCGCAAGTTTAACCATAATCAGTGTGTGGCTGACTACGTCAAAAGCCTTGCTCAGGTCACAGTAGATTACGTCAACCTGTCCTCTCTGAGAAATAGGTGTGGAGATCTGCGTCATGAAACTAGCAAGATTTGTGGTAGTTGAGCGGCCAGCAAGAAAACCATGTTGATTTGGAATCAATGAGTTTTTCACACTAAAAGACAATATTTTGTGAAGAGCCAGTTCGAAGATCTTTGATGTGGCACATAGTAGAGAAATCGGGCGATAATTAGAAACATCTGTCTTAGAGCCCGACTTAAATACTGGGAAAACACGAGCAGTTTTCCACATGCTAGGAAATGTGGAAGTGTCCAGGCAGTTATTAAATATCGTAGTCAGTACTGGGACAAATATAGTACCATATGCTTTTAGTATGGCGGAGGGGATGCCATCTGGGCCACATGATAAGGATGGTTTTAAGCGCTTAATGCATTCGCTGATCAGATTAACTGCCTTGGGCTGTTGTCTGATATCAGTGCTGGAGTCTGAGGCCTTATAAACGGATGAGAAATGTGTGGCAAAACAGTCAGCGACGGCATGCACTTCTACCCCATTTGAGTCTAGTAGTCTGAAGGACTCTCCGCTTTTGCTAGACCGTTTACGTACATACTTCCAAAACTCAGCCGGCCTGTCAGAGGCGCTTTTTTCTAAGAATTCAATGTACGAACTATGATCCTGTTTATATAGGCGTTTAGAGAGAGTTCGAAAAAAGCTGAACTCTTCCTTCCACTCGCTGGATGGAGAACATTTAGATTTCCTGTGTGCGTGATCTTTATGCTTCAGTGCACTGATAAGTTCAGATGAGAACCAGTGGGGATATTTACGTTGTTTAGGTTATACTGGGGAATAAAATTAAGCATGCTGCTCAGTACAAGCTCCGTAAACCGATCAATTTGGTCATCAACATTAGGTTTGTCAGTAACCTGTGACCACTCAACGGTGGACAAGTGATGATAGAGGCCCGTGTAATCACCTCGCTTGAACGCAAATCTTGGAGATTTGTTTAGGTAACTGCTGTAGCTCGTTGTTTCGGCTGATGCAGATAATCTTACGTTAAGTGGTGGGTGGAATTTGTCCGGACGTACAAGAGAGATGTTGGAGCGGGAAACTTCAAGGGGTTGATCGTTTGACACACACAGGTCTAAGACGTTGCCACTGGAATTGACGACTGAATTATGTTGCACTAGGGAATTAAATGCCAGAAAGTCCAAGAGCAGGCTGCACTTTTTCTCTGTGAAATGATTGTAATGAGAAAAGGTAAGCGTGCTCCAGTCAATTCCAGGTGCATTGAAATCCCCAAGAACAATAATTCTGTGCCCACTATGAGAAGATATCACAAGTTCAATAGAAGACATGACATCGTGAAACGAGGCAGGGGAAATGCTGGGCGGTAAGTAGAAGCATCCAATCAACAATTTTTCACGGCGCTCAAGGTTGATTTCTAGCCAGATCGATTCTTCGATAGTTTCTAGGTCTTTCCGTCTAACGGATTTCAGTGAATTGTCAATGGCAATCAGCACGCCACCGCCTTTCTGTTTGGTTTCACTGAAATCTCGGTCACGGCGGAAGGTGGTGTAGGTCGGGGGAAAAAAGTCCGATGAGGGAATTTCAGTGCCGAGCCAGGTTTCAGAAATAGCGATAATAGGAAAAGAAGACGAAAGAACATTAGAGAAAAACTCGAGTGTCTTGGTACGCAGACCCCGAGCATTTTGGTAGAATATGTCTACGTTACACGGCACTTTCGATTCCAGGCACTAGCTCAGAGGGATGAAGCATGTCATTGCGCAGCTCCCCACGAAATGGCTTGAAGAGGCATCCGAGGGGCCACATCGAAGGGTCATTCAGGCGTTGTAGCGTGTCCTCGTCAACTTCGATATAGAATGAAGAATATGACTGGAATCTTGTTTGAAGTCGCCGGCAGGAAATGGGAGACATATCGAATGAGGCAATATGTTTTTTGATGTCAGCAGCAGTGGTGTCCGGGCTCAGCTTCGTAACAAAAATGGCCTTTGGCCGTTGTGGCCGTTGTGGCCGCTGAGCTACAGATATAGTGGATGTCTTCAATGCTCCAAACGAGGCGGGTTTCTTCTTTCTTACACCCTCAGTTACCGCTGCAGAAGGGGCTGTCGCAGGCATCACACTGACACGCTCGGACGTGTCTACGTCACCTGGCGGCGAATTTGAAGATGAAAGAATTTTGGACAGAGGTTGTTCAGAGTACACAGGTTGCTTGGAGGTCACAGATCGGCCAACGGTCACCTGCTCTGGAGGGATCACAGGTGCCTTCACTGACACGGCGGCCGTGCGGCGCGTCAGCTCCTCACGCAGGAAGCGGACCTCTGCACGAAGGGAGGCGACCACACGGGCTTGTTGTTCAACACCGCGGGAATGATCCTTACGGAGGCGCTCGTTTTCTTCGCGTAGTTGGGATACCTCGTCGCTGAGGAACGAGATTCCCTCCAACGCGTCGAGGAGGGAATCTCCTCGACGCGTTGGAGGGAATAATAATAATAATAATAATAATAATAATAATAATAATATTAATAATAATAATAATAATAATAATAATAATAATAATAATAATAATAATAATAATAATAATAATAATAATAATAATCAATCAATCAATCAATAATTTATTTAACGTGCCCAGGAACAACCGTGAGGTCTTTGTGCAGGCGCACGCAAAAAAAAAAAAAATCAACAATACAATACAGACAGTCTTCAGAAATAAAAAGAGCGCAAAAAAAACGCCAGGCCTGCGCTAAAACCGCAGCACAGTCACAGCGAAAGCTGGAAGAGCGGCGTTTCTAGAGCCCGTTAAGCTCTCTTGGGGCTACAATACAAGTACACTAGAAAGGTACCCACTACGCCATAAATCACAATTTTTGTGAAGTTTGGAAGCACCTACTAAGCCATTATTCGTCATTCTGCGGAGAAGTGAGGCACCAGCTACACGTCTGTAAGGCATTATGTGCACTTTGTTCACGCGACGACTGATGACGATGAAGAATTATGGCTCAGCCCTTTGTAATGGGTTGGAATCTTTAAACGGCCCACCAGTTATGTTTTTGCATTGGGTGACGCCCGGTCGCTATTTCCCTCTCCCGTCATGCTGTATAACATACGTTGACGTGGGAAAGAGACGGGGGGGGGGGGGGGGCGAGGAACTTTACTGAGACCCCGAGGAAATGGATCATACGCTTATGGGCTTCCTTGGCAACCAATACAAGTGCCCTTGCGAGGAACCCACTACGCTATAAATCATTGTAATTTTACTGAGACCCAGAGGAAGTGTATCATGCGCTTATGGGCTTCCTTGGCAACCAATCCAAGTGCACTTGCGAGGAACCCACTACGCTATAAATAATTGTAATTTTTGAGAAGTAGGCCAGCAGGCACTCTGCCATTTTTTGTCATTCTACGGAGAGCGTTGGTACCTGCTAAACCCATGTAAGGCATTATGCGCACTTTGTTGATGCTGTGCCTGATGATGAAGAATTATGGCAGGGTCCTTTGTAATGGGTTGGAAGCATTCAACAACCTGCTCGTTGCGCAATTCGCATTGTGTGACGCCTGGTTACAGAATTCGCGTTGTGCGACGCTTGGTGCTTATTTTACTCTTCTACCACGCTATATTGCATATGCTAATCTGGTTCCTTCCCGACATGAAGCCTGTATAGGACCTTTTAGCAAAGCAGTTTCAAGCACCGGCATGGCTCAGAGGTTGAATACTGGGCTCCCACGCAGAGGACCCAGGTTCGAACCTCGTTCCATCCTGGAATTTTTTTCTTATTTAGTTTTTTTTCTTATTTCGAGCGATACTGGTTACGGACACCGGCGGCGGCGGCGGCGGCGGCGGCGGACAACTACGGCGCCAAAAACGGCCGGTGAAATGATCTCATAACAGCTTTCGCTGTAAAACACGTAGACAATGAGAAATGAACACAAAAGGGGAGGAGTAAAATAAGACAATATGAGAAATATTGAAGGGGAATAAAAAATTAGATTGCACATATACAACTATGCGGAAAGACGGAGAAGGGAAGACTTTGTACATTGTGCCATACTATGTCAAAACAGTGCAAAGCTCGGATAAAAACAATGATTGTGGGCTATGAAAAACGTCAAGATCAAGAAAATTAATATTATAAAGACTTTGTATTCTGTGAACGGTAGAGTGTTGGAAGAAGCAGGCGGGTACATGAAACGGTCTGTTCTCTCTGGTTAACTTACGCGGAATTCGAAAATTAACACAATTGAGAAGTACAGGGCAGGATATGATACCGTGGACTAGCTTGTAGAGAAATAAGAGATCAGAACGATCTCGTCGGCAGTGAAGTGATGGCAGTGATAATGATTCAGCAGTATTTGAACGAGATCCAGAGTCATTTTTAGCAAAGCGATGGCTATATATGCTGAGGAATTTTTTCTGGACTCGTTCAATGGTGTTACCGCTGGATTGAGCAATGCCATTCCACATCACGGACGCATACTCAAGTTGCGGAAGACATATTGCCGTGTACAATTTGTGTAGGGCCATGGGAGACCTGAATTCTCGAGATATTCTACAAACACATCCGAGAGAACGAAGGCCCCGCATAGCAGCACGCTTAACGTGAGAAGAAAAGTTTAACGCGCTGTCAACAACAACACCAAGATCACTGATTTCATAAACCTTGCATAACGGCACAGAATTGACAAAGTGTTGAAATGACACGCTAGATGTTTTGCGAGTGATAGACATGAATTTTGTCTTTGAGGTATTTAGAGAAAGGTTATTGCCGTTGCACCATTCGGAAAAAGAACACAAATCTTACTGCAGCAAGCGACAGTCGTTAACTGAATGAATTTCCTTAAATATCTTGATGTCATCGGCATACAAGAGGAAAGAAGAATTACGAATGGCAAAAGAAACATCATTAACGTAAATTAAAAATAGGAGTGGGCCTAATACCGACCCTTGAGGGACCCCACTAGTCACTTTATACAAAGAAGAGGTTTGGCCATTTACGGCAACATAACAAGATCTATTGAGCAGATAGCTGTGCAAGAGATTCACAATCGACAAGTCAACGTCAAAGTTCGCAAGTTTAACCATAATCAGTGTGTGGCTGACTACGTCAAAAGCCTTGCTCAGGTCACAGTAGATTACGTCAACCTGTCCTCTCTGAGAAATAGGTGTGGAGATCTGCGTCACGAAACTAGCAAGATTTGTGGTAGTTGAGCGGCCAGCAAGGAAACCATGTTGATTTGGAATCAATGAGTTTTTCACACTAAAAGACAATATTTTGTGAAGAGCCAGTTCGAAGATCTTTGATGTGGCACATAGTAGAGAAATCGGTCGGTAATTAGAAACATCTGTCTTTGAGCCCGACTTAAATACTGGGAAAACACGAGCAGTTTTCCACATGCTAGGAAATGTGGAAGTGTCCAGGCAGTTATTAAATATCGTAGTCAGTACTGGGACAAATATAGTACCATATGCTTTTAGTATGGCGGAGGGGATGCCATCTGGGCCACATGATAAGGATGGTTTTAAGCGCTTAATGCATTCGCTGATAAGATTTTCATCCAGCGACAAAGCACTGGATGAGCTAACTGCCTTGGGCTGTTGTCTGATATCAGTGCTGGAGTCTGAGGCCTTATAAACGGATGAGAAATGTGTGGCAATAATAATAATAATAATAATAATAATAATAATAATAATAATAATAATAATAATAATAATAATAATAATAATAATAATAATAATAATAATAATAGCACGCCGGTGCCCGTATTACACCACGTAAGGAAAAGGCGCTAAATTTCAGACGTGTACTCCGCTCACATGTGCAGGAACAAACGTGCAAATGACACAATGTGAGCGCCAAGCAACCGCGCGCGCCGTAGCTTATGCATCAAAGGAATCTTCCACATTAAAGGCATCGTTCTCACATACCACATCGCCAGCGGAGTTAGAATAAGCGATTCTCAGAAAAAGCATATGTCGGCCAACCACGCCATGACACCCCCCCCCCCTCCCTCTTCGTTACAATGTGACCGTTGCCACCAAAGCCACAGTGAGCCAGGCGCGTAGGCAGAATTTTTTTCAGGGAGGCGGGGGGGGACCTCCTTGATCTGAAGTGGGGGCCGGGCATTTTGTGTCATTTTGTGCTTTGTATGCCATGGTATGGTAAAAAAAAATTCGGGGTGAGGAGGGGGGTAGCGGCTTGGGCTAGTTGGTAGGTCATGACAATTATTATAGCGCAAAAGCAAGACGAAGACAAAAGGTACACGAAGACGAGCGCTAACTTCCAACTGGGTTTATTGTGCAGAACACGAAAATATATAGGTGGCACAATCACGTGACAAAAGATGAGCAATGCAAAGAATACCAAATACATACAAAGAAACCAAAGAAAACATCAAGGAAAAGCAAAAAACACACGGGGGGGGGGGGCACGGGACCATTGTGCCACCCTACGCCACTGGAGTGAACGGGTGGCTACTTCGTTGTGCAACGATACGCCGCAAACAGCAGGTCTTGGTTTACGCAACACAGCTAACAGCGTTGCCAAGACAAGCTGGACATTCATCTGGTCTACTTCAAGGACAGTGGAGCTGCACGGTGTTATCTATGTAACACTGGCTGCCTGATTAAAAAATTAAAAGCGTGAACGAAAGCTACATACAGGCAGTTCGGCCAGCTTTATGCATGGACGTCAGTACTTCCTGTATGCGTGTGTCAGCGTTATGTAAGCATGGTTGTGCAGATAAGTATATTATAACTGCGGCACTCGGGCTTGGCAAAATTAGGTAACGCTCTTTGATTGAACTCACGGCTACGGTAGATATGAATCGGACGCTACAGAACTACAAGCGCTGGCGCTGTTGCGATCTTCACGGCAACTTGAGTCATGTTGTAGAGTTAAATGCTTATTATTCCGTCCTACGCGTGTTTTTTTTTTTCGTTTTTAATTTCAGAAAGATACAATGAAAGCACAATACAGCCCCCCAATCTAAATAACTCAACCCTCTCTCCAGCACTTTTTTCAAGCTTGTCGTAGCACAACGCTACATTATAAAAGGAAGTTGTCGCCATTATGGCTTATCACGCGCTGGTGGCTTGGCGCGGAGGATTGTAATAAGGTTAAGACAGCCACTGCGAGTCTGCGGCGACGTGAGATGAACCATGAACGAGGTGGAAGCAGCCGCAACGCGAAAACAAGGACAAAAAGAAACATTGAAATTGCTGTCGCGTTTCGCGTGATGCGGAATATAAAGCAAAACATATAACGCGAACAAGTGGGGTAGACGCACAGGTTCGGACCCTCGTTTCAATGAGTGCACACTATGCTGTCACAAGTGACGTGCAGCTGACGTAACGTAATTTTAGAAACTCGGTGGACAGGAAAAACAGGAAAAGAAAACAAAACGTCTCACTTTGTACTCGGCCGCTTCGTTCCAATTCGCTGAACCGTAAACAAGATGTAGATGCCGTAAAACTGTCTTTCTCGCCCCTACAGGTGACGTTCAAGGCTGGGGCCAAGAGTTAATGACCGCAGTGGCTTCGCCCTGTCGTCGGAACGCAAACGGTGCCTGGTTACATAAGCAAGGTTTCGAGAACGAAAAGTTGCTAGAATGTTAATGACATTTGATTTGCGGCGCTACGTGCATTCGTTCCACGGTTTCTACCACATATCTGGTTTCGCGTGAAGTTAATTGGCAAGAATGTTTAACTCGGCAAGGAACTCCGCAAACCGGCTACTCGAGAAGTGTCTGAAAATATGCACCATTTATTTTTTGTACATCAAGTTTACAATATTGCACACGCTCTGTACATATGCATACTATTATATAATAATTGTTGGAGTTTAACGTCCCAAAACCACGATGTGATTATGAGGGACGCCGTGGTGGAGGGCTCCGAAAATTTCGACCACCTGGGGTTCTTTAACGTGCACCTAAATATAAGTACACGGTTCTCAAGCGCTCTCGCCTGCATCGAACCGCCGCGACTGGGATTCGAAACCACGACCTTCGGGTCAGCAGTCGAGCACCATAACCATTAGGCCACCATGGCTGGTCATATACATATACATACTAATCATACTATAGACCGTGTACATAGTATACATGTCATACGCTTTTCCTAATCACGACTCTCACATGCCAAAGTTTGTGTTCATTCTCGACTCGAAGCGCTGACTACATCATTTTGCGTCATTGTTATATGACACGTATAGCACCACCTCCATAAAGCACCCGCTGAAGCCCCAAGCGGTTAACTCACCGCTTGGGGCTTCAGCGCTGTCAGTAGCCCAGATGGTCTGCTTAACTGGTAACGTTATTTAACACTATGTAAGCACTGTCATACATCCGTTTCTCCCACCCACCTCCTTGTATGCTTCCATACATTAGTTGAAGTCATCAGCAGCATTCAAGGGCGTTCTCTTTTTACGCTGCTTCCAACATTCGTGTGACGAATCTCCACTTTCTCGATAACCAGACGGTGTATGTACAAAAACCGAACGTGCACTTTTCAATAGACCTCCTACAACCTAATGAAATGGTGAACATTTGGCTGCATGCACGATAAAATGAGTGGCATAGCGGATAGACTGGCGCTGAAAACATGGGCCAAATGAACTTTATTATACATTACATAGGTACGACTTTGTCGCGCGTAAACATGGGGCAGTGGTATTTTGTCCACCCTAATATATGTTCAAGGTTGCAAGTGAAGTCGTTAGAAGGCCCGTACTTCACTTGACTCTTGCACGATCATAATTAGCCATAAATCTCGCTACCCAAGATTCTTTTAGAGTAGCGCTCTAAACTTTTGCTGCGCATGTTCCTTTTCCTTATTCGTCAAGGCGTGCCGACCTTCCGCCAGCAACCTCAGAACGCAGCGAAAACGTAGAGACGCCCAAACGTTTTACCTTGAAGGCGACTATGCCGCAATGACATTCGGCATCGGCAAATGTCATGCCGGCAGCTTTGTGCAAATGAAGACGAGAATCATTCATATTGCCTCACGTCTTGTAAGAGACGGCTGGAAGGGATTGACGGCAAATACGCCGCTTCCTTGAAGGCTCATTGATGCGGCTGTGATGTCTAGACGAAAGATTAAGGATGCGGCTGCGTCAATCTCTCTTTTTCACGACTGGTCACAGAACATGTCATTCCAACAGAGCGAACACTTTCCTACCTCGTTCAGAACACGGCCCAGTGTGGAGAACGATGCATTGTGATTGCAATATCGGCGCTTTATTATGTGGAAAGCTATACCTTACAATTCCAGAACGATACATGCATAGGCGTGCGCACGGAGGGGGGGGGGGGTAAAGTCTGCCTCATACTTTTACCTAGTCAGACCTGTTCCGTCATTGTCTGAACAGCAGTGTTATGGCCACTCAAGTTTTTGACGACAATGGCGGCTGGAGGCTCCTAATGTTGCATTCCAAGAACTGTTTCCTTCCCACCTTTACTCCCGGAAAGCCAATGACCAAAGGGAGGCCATTGTGTGAGAAGCACGACATCGCTTCATTTTCATGTTTTAATCCGTTGTGAAGCATGCTGTCTTTTGGACTCGACCAACAGGAAAGGGGGAGAGGGGACACTTCGATGTAACTTTGCCCCCCCCCCCCCCCCCCCCCATTGCGGAACTCCCCATGGCACGCCTATGGATACAAGCGTGGATTGGACGGCGTCACGCGGCCATTAAATAGACGAGTGCCGGTGCGGCATTGCCACTCCATTATTTCGCCCGCTAGCTCCGACCAGTGCTATTGAGTAATCCTAGGCTTAACACAAATGTTCTGGATTTGTTACCTAAACAAACAACAAACTCAACTTAAGTTCTACACCAACTCACCGGGCTTGACTGATCGACAGTTAGTAATAGCCTTAAGTTTGCATTATCGTCCTTTCGCAAAATGTATACTCAAGGGCACCGAACAAGGCAACAATACGGGCCTTGTACGCTCGGTAAGCTTTCGCGCCCAATCGCATACGAACACAAGTCAGTCGTGGAAAATGTCATATACTGCGACGTAACGTGCGGTTAAACAGCCATGCATAGCCCAGACCTCCTGGCGGCCTCGAGCGTGTAAGCGGCAATTCGAGAGAGCGCCGCTTTTCCTCGATGCTACCTCGATGGTCGATGGGCGTGCCTGCAGCCAGAAGACAACAGAGCACATGCACGCCGCTGTAGGCACACAACTCGTTATTTCTGTGCAGCGCTACCGGGAGGTCTTCACCGGCGGAACGGCACACCCAAAGCTGCGTGGCAGGGTGAATATGGTTTCTTATTCATACAGAGGGCCTTCGCTGCCTTGGGCGCATGGGTTGCAACTAAGACATTCGACCTTCGAAGCCAACGTGTAGCCGTAACTTGCTTATGCGAAGCATACGCTGGCGAACTCAAGAAGGCCGTTGAGAGGTTGAACATTGGGTCTGAACCGAGGTTACCAGAATTTTGGACTTCCAAAGGCAACTGCACTAAAGAAACACTGGAGTGGTGTGCACTAGAGCTCCGGCACCGAGTACTGCAGAATGGGCGACAGTGGTGCCGTCCTCGGCACGGCTGGAATGCAACAGGAACCGGTGCGCGCCGTTTTGTTCGACTGCGCCCGGCCACGCTCGAACTGGCAGCGAGGATGCGCGCGTTCCCCGACGTCGACGTCGCCGTCACTGAAGAGCCCGAGCCGCTGTGATCATCGTTGCTGCTGCGTGTGCCGCCTGTTGGTGCACACACACACGGCATGTACGCGTACACGCACGTACATCGAGAGCGTACACGTTGCCGAGGCCACGATCGCTCGCTCCCACTGCTGCTGCTCCTCTCGGCCTGACCGCAGCTGTGTCTGATACCTACACGCAGGCACGTACGTACGAGAGACGAGCCGTTTGAAAAACTGAGTGTCATGTGACTACCTCAGCTTCTTTCTTTCGTTGACGTTCTGCTGCCTGATCAGTTCATTGTGGTCAAGAACGTGATGGTGTTCTCTCGGATGTCTTCTGGTCTCGAAGAAGAGCCGGACATCGACCCTTCCTGAAGTTGGGTTCTGCAACGTGTTTTGTGTTCCTTCTGCATTTACAATCTGTTGGGAACTTCGGTACCGGTCATTCTGAGGTAAGAACACTGAGAAATTTTTGCTTTTTATTACAAACGGTAGCGCGAGGGATTCCGAGCTCTGCTTATGGTCCTGCATACTGAGACGCATCGTTTGTGAAGTCATCTGTCCTATGTGAGTTCGCATTATGCCTTATTCAATTCCTAAATTATTTTTGCCATCCTCTGCTGTCATGTAACTAAGTGGCATGCGACCGCTGCAGATTTTTAATCTGTAGAAGGCTGTGTCTACACAGCGTGGCCCTGTGGAATCGTACCGCAGCAGTATTTATGAACACTTTCGCTATCGCGCGCGTGCGTCCCTGTCCCCATTTTCTCCAGCTCGCCTGCTTAAAACGTATTGCGTAGCTGGCAGCCACCGTAGCACGGCACCTTAGCAGTGCCACTGCGTGCTGCCCATTCATGCGAGCACTGTCTAGTTGGCGAAGGCCTACCACGCTGCGGCAGGGCCTCCACAATTATGGCGTTGATGTTGCGTACTCAATCATTGTTTAGGAGGCCTGTCCTTCAGTCATCTTTGAGTTATACTGCCACCACCTTCGGCAGCACTCTGGTTTGGATTAGGCGCAGCAACGATAGGTCCGAGTCGAGAGTTAATCGTATGTTGACGTTGCTTTACGAACGTCACGAAACTTGGATCTCTGTTGAAATAGATGGCTCCTTGAACAAGCTCAGCTCGTTCACATATGTTGCGAGATTGGAGACGGTTCGAGAAGCACTAGCTCTCGATATTGGAGAACACGCCCAAAAGTTCGAGCTGTTTAAGTTGACGAGCAGAGTACGTACTGTACACGCATGTATACGCTCCTGAGCGCGAGGATGTGTGCGAAAAAGCGGGGCGGGGGAAATGGGGGGAGGGGGGGGTATCGAAACGCTCGAAGCAATTGCCTCATTGGGAAGTGGCTTCCGCTCACGTAAATGCATAACATATCCTCAAGCAAAACATCTGCCCACTGGCGTAGTCAGAGGGAAGGAAGTTGGAAGGGAGAAGGGGGGGGGGGGTTCAATGCCTTTTCTTGCACGACATTTTTCAATTTTGTATGAGCATATATACACTCTCACTTACAAACACACGCACGAGCATACGTAAAGGATGGCTGACTCCCCCCCCCCCCCCTTTTTCGAAAAAAATTCCTGTCTACGCCCGTGCGTCATGCGCACTGGTGTTTCTGTCGCAGGCAGAAACATAGAAGGAGGGGTTCGAACCAACTCATACAGGAGCTAATAATAATGACGTCATGCGTGCTCCTGGCTAGGAATTCACACAGCGTTCTGGTCATATTGTTCTATACTGTTTTCAACGTATATAGCGATAGTTCATAGCGAGCATTTTAAGTTCGAACATTCATTTTATTGAATTCGTGCGTACGAATTCCGGACATATTGTTGTTTGCCCGACCATCCACAATGACGTGCTGTTGAGACTTTGAAATGCCAAGCTATTAAAGTTAAAATTTTTAAGTTAACCGTTTATGCACGTCGAAGGTAATTGTGCTCGACCATCCGGTGAACGTTGTTGGTGAGGCGGTGAAAAAAAATAATAGAGAGCTACCAGAACCTAACCAGCCAACTCACATTCACGGACTTTGGCGCCGAATTAGATCGAAGTTGCAGAAAGAAAATGCACCTTTTGTATACCTGTACATCAGCACTTGTCTAATTTTCGTATACACCTTCGCCATGTTAAACAACGTTTCTTATTCCCACAATTCATCTGATATTGGCATGTATGCATTATTTGTGCTCTGCGCACGGCCGGCGTGCCTATTTCCATTAAAAGCAGAAGCCCTCGTCAGCTCATAAGGCCTGTAGCATTTGCTCCTCTTCTATACGTAAACAGGTGAAGTGAATTCATTCATCAGATATGCAAATTCAGGTGAAACCAGTCGGCATTCTCCTGCGGTGGCGTTTCGTGGCGCAGACTTGTCCTAGACGGAAGCGCGTTTATAGAACTATAATTCGATATAGAGACAATGGGCGACCAAGCGGGACTTCCTTTTATCACGCACTGTCGATTTCACCTGGACTCAACAAGGGGGCTTGTTTGATCAAGACAACAAGCACTTTCCTCGACAGCATTTACGTAGCTCAATATCCTATAACGGTTCGCAAGGAAAGTAGTTCTAGACCGACAAAGAGAACTCCCCTTATTTACTCTTTGGGTCTATAGGCGGAAGCTTCCACCGGTGTTGATCACCTCACTTGTTGATATTCTAGAGATTTTGTGCTTTCGTTACGGCGTATTTCGCAGCACAACACTGCCCGTCAGGGGCGTAGCCAGAAATTTTTTTCGGGGGGGGGGGGGGGGGGGGTTCAACCATACTTTGTGTATGTTCGTGCATGCGTTTGTATGTGTGCGTGTATATATACGCAAGCAAAATTGAAAAATTTCGGGGGGGGGGGGGTTGAACCCCCCCCCCCCCCCCCTTTGGCTACGCCCCTGCTGCCCGTTATTGTTGTTGTGCGATTTTCCTCACAGCCACTCTCAGTACGTGATGGCATGGGACTGTTGTTTTCGCACTTTATCTTAACATCTGCTCAACCGTCTGACATTTTGTTATTGTGATGATGTTCGAACATCAAGCGAATGATTATCGACGAAACCGTCTCACTAGCTTACGAGACGCAGCGTCGGCGACTGACTATACATGTAAATGACTATTGCGCGTCGACGCAACTTTATGCGGTCAGCCCCTTTACTATTGCGATCACGTCTCATCGGCCGTTTATTCAAGCTGCGTATAGAGTGCGACTAACGGTACATTTTAACGAGGAAAGTCCGCTTTCGCACCGATACGCTGCTGCTTCTGTAAGTGCGCATCAATACTCGGTTCATAACTCAGCCTCTGAGTTAAACGTGAAGTGACACGACGTCCTTGTTTTTATTTCGCTTTCGCCTTCCCTTTCCCTCCTTCGTTTTAGTGAAGTGCGTACTGCCTAAACGCGCGATAAGTTAATGACCGGAGCGCCATATAAGCAATATAAAAAGAAAAAGAAGTCAGTGATGCTTTAAGCATAAATTATTAAAATACTCATTTCTTCATTGTTTCCTCTCTGAGTAAACGGGGCGAGCATGTAACAATAAGCGAAATTCTGTTATTTCGCGTTTTATCGTTCTGTTCTGATATCGTGATCACTTGCCGCGAACGCCTCGAACTTATGTCACATCAGTGGCCGCTCGCCGATCTATCTGTCGGACAGCACGCATCATCACCTGTTATGGTATACCTGCTGTTTTAGTAAGCGAACACGTGGATCCTAATCTTTTTGCAAAGAATTCACTACGCATATTTGACCATTTAATATACACCTATCATAGCCATAACTTCGTCGCTCCCTAGATATGCTGAATGCTATTCGTACATAAAAAAAAAGTGCGTGTTTGTGTTTCTGAGTGTGCATGCGTTCGAAGAAGAACGATTATGCTTGTTGGAATGACCCACGTTAAACGAGAGTTCACATATTAAAAAAAAAAAAAGACCCTGCCAACATGGCATTCCCACAATGCAAAACTGCCGTAAGCCATAGCCAACTTACTGTCGCAGGGCAATTCCATCCAGTCGTTCATTACAACGTTCTTGCTGTCGTACATTCCAATCAGCAGTACATAGCCAATGCATCCAAGATTAAAAAAAAAATGCACCAGTTTCTCAATAATGTCACTTTTAACAATTTGCTGTCCGCCATATGTTCGGCATTTACGTTGTGCGG
This sequence comes from Rhipicephalus sanguineus, assembly GCF_013339695.2. Taxonomy (NCBI): domain Eukaryota; kingdom Metazoa; phylum Arthropoda; class Arachnida; order Ixodida; family Ixodidae; genus Rhipicephalus; species Rhipicephalus sanguineus. The sequence continues at coordinate 18,444,736 of NC_051180.1, forward strand.
GAAAAGCTACGGCATGACACCTTCCAAGGAGGACAACTTCTATAAAAAACGGACTAGGAGCTCTCGTGGAAACATATATGTGATTCAACTATGAAATCGTATGAGTCGTTTTTAAACGTACATCAGGCAAAGCAGTAGTGCGCTTTATCGGGTTGTTCTAAAAAACATGTTCACGTATATACTCTTCTTACAAGCGAAAATATTTATTTCTCTCTCTCTCTCTCTCCCTCCCTCTCTCTCTCTCTCTCTCTCTCTTTTTTTTTTGAGAACAACAACTCGTGTAAAATTGCATAATATGGTTGCAAGTGCGTCGTAAAGTGCTACTATGTTTTCTATACTATTTTCAACGAATATTTTATCGTTACGACGGTAATGAAGTAGGTCTTATACTAAATAAACGCGCGTATAATTTCACTTCCCCGACCGCTACTGCAGCTCCGCGCAGATTTCAGCCGCGAAGTTGATTCTGACATACCGGCCAGGACATGTATATCTTAGCTCGCGTTAATGCTCTCACATGTCGTCTACAATCTTCGTGATCTCTGTAATCAAGACGAAACGTGAATATAGGATACAAAGCACACGAAAGATGACTGCCGATAATGGTATACGAGGCCTTAAATTGAGCTGCGCCTCCTCATGTGTCATATCACCATCACCGTGATCTGCGAGAAATGATTGATATCTGGCATCCTACCCGCTTTCCACTAAAACGGCGTGTCCATGAATAGACTGTCGAGCACGTAGGCAACGGCAGCGGTGTCGGCGATGGGTATACGATTGAACCAGCACGTATACACATAGCTCAGAGAGGCGTTGCCGCATCTGGCCACCCTGGACAATAAGTCGCACTGCGTAGGTTCAAGGCCGCGGTTGCATCACGTGCGTACGTGCCACCGATTTCACAGATCGCTGGATGGGCTAGATGGTCACTGCTTTCGACGTGTTGAGAATGTTGATACGACACCGTCTGAAAAGCGGGGCAATTAACTTACACAACAAACTGTACGAACACTACGGTCCCTGCACATATAGGCGTACATGTCATACGGCACACACTCGCACCATAACGTCGGCCCCATGTCTCTTGTGCCTGCCCGCGCGTGACTCAACTCACGGCGCACATCATAGTGTTGATGCAAGACCCTCTACTTGTGCTTTCATAGAGCGCACGGGTTGCGAAAGAATGAGCTGCGATAAAGAGAATGACTATGTTGCCTATAGGCAGCGTAAGGGAGCTGATGCTGAGAATTCTGAAACAAGTAATTATTTCAACTTGGCTGTCTTGCGTCGCCTGCTTAAAAATGTTAAAGTTAACCCTAAAGAAAATGTTTTACCCGTTCTTCCACATTGTCCGTTATAAAAGTTTAATGTATCTGAACGTTTCGATTTCCGTTCTCTTCAATATAACGGCTGCCCTTGACTCAGCAAATTCTAGGAAAACAAGGAACAAAAGCTAATAATAAAAACGAAAACAAAAGGGACAGAGACTAGCACTTGTTCCTGTTCCTTGTATCATCAGCAGTTTTCAATGCCAAGCATTTCTTGGCGAACCAAAGGCACTTTGAGCGTTTCTATCTACGTATCTATGCATCTATACCTAGCCGCCTACGTCTGCGTGCTTTTTTGGTCGCCTCCTTAACTTCTTATAGACCAAAATTGGCGCATAAAGGCATAAGGGTGTGATGAGCATGACTGTCTGGATATGACATGAATAACATGAAAATCCTGTCGTGTATGTCATGAAACTAGTGATGCAGAACTATCGGTAAATTGACTATCGATAGCATCGATAGTTTCTTTGAAACTATCGATAGTGTAAACAAACTATCGATAGTGCACTCGGTAGTACCATCGGTAATATTACTAGTGTTAGTATACTGCCACGCGTGTTTATTGCTTTGTTTTGATGTATTCGGGTTTAACCCACTAAGACTGTTAGCAACGTGTTAGCAACACCGCGCCGCAGTGTTTGAGACGCTTCATGATTGTTTGAGATCATCCTATTAAGATTAAGCGCCGGACGCGAATAGTCCAGTTTATTCGACAGCTTAGGCGGCCACTAGCGATAACGATGGAATCTTCCATAGCTGACGTATAAAAGATGACGCGCTTTACCGCTTGGCAGATTGTTCGACGCTGCGTGTATCACATCCATTCTGAGTTCTCATTTTCTGTGCACAAGTTCGCCCAAATAAAGAGCTCCGTATTACCCAGTCTTGCTGCAGCATTCTTCACCGTCACAACCACATGACAATACTATCGATAGTGGTGTGAATAATGGTGCTGTTGCTAGCCGGCCATATCGCCAAAATATTTGCGATAGCCTTCCATCAGCTTCGCTTAACTTATGAGCAATTTTTAGCGAGAGAAGTAAATTATTTTGGCAGTGAAAATAGCGGAATATGTCCATCAAAAAATTCATATCCAAAAGCAACCAGTTACACCTTACAATTAACAAACTTAGTCCTTGATACTTTTTTTTTATTTTGAAATGATAAAATGCAATATAAATTTGAATCCGCGTAGTTCCACCCCATGTAACTTCCTTTCCACCACGTGGCTTCCTTTCCACTACAACTGAACAGCTTGACTTTATAATCATGTGTCAGCAAAGCACTCTGGTGAAGAACACAAGCATGTAAGCTTTCTTGCCCTTCAGTCTGCTCCTCCGGTTCCGCTGTACCACGCGCGCGGGGAACCAAGTCTATGCTGCAATGAGTTCGCGCTGTTGATTTTATACTGTCGATAGTACCATCGACTGTACTATCGATAGCGCTATCGATAGTATTTTTTACCATCGATAGTTCGATAGTGACTCAGCTATCGACAGTATCGATAGTACCATCGATAGTTCTGCATCACTACATGAAACCCTTTCATCCAGTCACGTGCGGCACGTAACCGTATACCCCGGCATGCGCCACAGGTGATTGACAGTTTATCTAGGAAAGGCGAGAACTGACGCTGGTAATTTAGGCACGAGAGCGTTAGTAAAATCTGGCATCGGTAGCGTTCACCAGACCCCCCCGAAAGCAAAGAATAAAAATAAGGATCTTAGCAGGAATTCAACCCAGGCATTCTGCGCGGCAGTCAAGTATTCTGCCGTAGAGCCACGCCAGTTCTCGCAACTGCTTCGGAAAAAAATCCGTCATGTCAGTGCAATCTCAACAGAGGCGGCAGGGCTGGCTATTTAACCATATAACAAGGTAATAGACATTACATATGTACTTTAATGTCAATTGTGGTTCCAGCTACTGTGGGCTCCTCTTTTATAACAGTCTAATGATCTTTCCATATGGTACTTCTGTGACTCAGCAAGCTATATTCAAGCGTTGCTCAAACCCGGAGGAATACGCTAACGAATGATATTCGCATTATCGCACCGTAGCGTTCACTTCGCTTCGATAAAACTGGCGTCTGTGCACTAACGTGTGTGATGATGTTGCGTCAGGCCGTAAGTTACCCTTTAAACACCAGTGTAGTCGACGTGTATGGAAAGCCGAAGATGTGAACACAACTACTCCGTTTACAAAAACACGTCGATCCACCTAGTAACGCTTGGCTCAAAGCTAAAAAATGCAGCATAGACAGCTACTCGCTGACTGCTTTGCATGAAACCGATTCCCACAATGCGTGGCATACGCCGAATTTTTTCCTTCTTTTCTTTTTCTTTTTGAGCAAAAGGTAAACAAAATCAAGTGCATTGCTGGGACAATGACACCTTTATATGTCTGTTTGCGTGTCAGTGTAAACCGTAGTGATCTCCATGTCGGTGCAGAGTTTAGAGTGCGTTGGTATTCGCCCATGAGCCTTTCGCGCGCGCGCGCGCACGCACGCACGCACGCACGCACGCACGCACACACACACACACACACACACACACACACACACACACACACACACACACACACACACACACACACACACACACACACACACGCACACACGCACACACACACACACACACACACACACACACACACACACACACACACTAAAGCCCATGTTTCGAATGCTATGTCGAAGTGCGCCAGTGGCGCAGCATTTATACATTTACATCGATCACTGTACTATATGCCGCTACGCTTCGTTCACCGGGTGAACAAAAATTAAGTGTCCATGGAAAATCATAAACTTAAGTTTTATTCTGCGCGAACGAAATACTGGGTCTACATACGCTCTATCAAGGGCACTGCGCTGTGCGCCATCGCTCTACCCGAATGCTTGAGACCAGCTGTTTCCGTTTCGAAAGAGAACACCGTGTGTACAGGTACAGCGTGGCCCGTTTAGGAACGTACAGGACACGTGTAGACAGGACGTATTTTATAAGTGTTTGCGACGTGATTGGGGAGGTTCGTTTCGCACTGCGCAGTGATGAACTTAAAACTTAATTGTGTGTCACGTCTTTCTTATACGAAGCAACACAATCGAGTGAAATATGTTTGAGCTGTGATGGTAGCTGATAAACCAGGCAGTACTGAACCGAGGTGGCGACGCGCCTATGCCGAAGTAGCCCATTTGGTTTTCACTTTCAGAAAACACAGAACGCAACGGAAACCACATAACACTCTTTTAACGACTTATACCATCTTCTCATAAATGAAGAAGAGAAGAGGAAGAGCAGAGGAAGGCAGGGAGGTTAACCAAAGTTTGCATCCGGTATGCTACCCTGCACTGGGGTTGGGGAATAGGGGGTTGAAAGCGAGAGAGAGAAAATAAATAATAAGAAAGAAAACAAAAAAAAAACAATCACATCCACACACACACAAGAGCGTTCCGCTCAGAGGCGCTCTGACAGGCCAGTGGATCGCAGGAAGGCGAGTAGTGCTTGTAAAGCCTTCTTCTGCGACGTTATGTCCGGACGATGGCGTAAAAGTCTTTCTTCTGATAGAGGCTGGTCGTCTATCTTGTTGAGAGCATGGCAAAGAGATTGTCTCTGTGTTCTATACTTCGGACAGTCACACAGAACATGCCGAATCGTTTCTTCGTCGCCGCAGTGTTCACAGGCGGTGGAGTCGGCCATCCCTATGCGAAATGCATACGCATGGGTAAACGCGACGCCCAGCCATAATCTACAGAGAACGGTAGCGTCACCTCGGCGAAGTCTTGATGGCAGTCGAAGGCTTAACGTTGGATCAAAGGTGTGTAGTCGTGCATGCATGAAATGTGGCTCATTCCAATTTGACATGGTGCATTGGCGAGCGAGCATGCGGAGCTTCCGAGCAGCGTCTGTCCTAGAAAGAGGTATCGACAGGTCGCGGTCCTCTGTATGGGCTGAACGGGCAGCTTGATCGGCCCGTTCATTGCCGATAATCCCACAGTGACTTGGTAGCCATTGAAATGTAATGCAATGTCCTTTCTCGGTGAGGTTGTGGAACATCTCGGCAGTCTCAAATACCAATTGTTCGTGCGGACCGCGGCGTAAAGTCGACAGTAGAGACTGCAGTGCCGCCTTGGAGTCGCAGAAGATCGTCCACCTTTTTCTCATTTGGTCGTTAATGAAAAGCAGCGCGGCGCGAAGCGCTGTGAGCTCTGCTGCCGTCGATGTTGTTGGGTGAGCGGTCCTGAACTTGATAGTTGTGGCGATCGTTGGAATCACGACCGCCGCTGTTGAACTGCTCGGTAGGACGGAGCCGTCAGTGTAGACGTGAGTCGAGTCGTGATACTTCTCGTACAATAGAAGTAAAGCGAGCTGTTTAAGAGCTGGTGCTGACAGATCTTGTTTTTTCTGGACGCCTGGTATTGTCAGGTTGATGACTGGTTGTTTCAGGCACCATGGAGGAACCGAAGGTCTCGCCGCCGGTGTGAAGCCAGTCGGTAGAGAGTCGCCGTGTGCGGTTACTGTTCGGCAAAAGGAGGTGCGTGGTCTGTCCGCTGGTAGAGAGGCTAGGTGGTGGTGTGGTGTCCGGGCAAGATGCCTTATGTGGGTCCTCAGTGCTTCAACCTCAATATGAGTCTTTATGAGGTGGTCCTTGGCGAAAGCTATGGTCGCCGCTGTTGAAGCACTTTGAGGCAGGCCTAAACAAATCCGGAGGGTCTGGGCCTGAACACTCTGTAGCATGCGTCGACTTGTCTTGTTTGCGTTAGTTAATGCAGGCAAACTGTATCGCAGGAAACCGAGAAACAGCACCCTGTACAGTTGTAACATAGCACTGGGCGACATTCCCCAAGTCTTTCCAGCGAAAAACTTGAAGAGGTGAGAAATGCCTGCCAACCGCTTTTTCAGGTACGAGACGTGAGGACTCCATGATAGTTCTCTGTCTATTATGACACCCAGGAACTTGTGTGATCGACAATACGGTATACTTTGACCATTGATTGATACACTGTAGTTAGACATTGGTTTGCGCGTAAATGCCAGAAGAGCACACTTTCCGGTAGAAATTTCCAGGCCTCGATCACGGAGGTACACAGCAACTTGAGTGGCTGCTCTCTGGATTCTCGCTCGCAGCTGCAGGCGAGTTACCGCAGATGTCCAGACGCAGATATCATCTGCGTAAGTTGACAAACAAACAGTGCTTGGCAGGTGTGTATGGAGAGCAATCAGCGTAAGATTGAACAGCACAGGGCTGAGCACACCGCCCTGGGGAACACCACGATAACTGTAGTGTAGGGAAGTGTCCCCGTCCTCCGTGATCACAAAAAAGGATCGCATGCAGAGGTAGCTGCGTATCCATTTGAACATTCGACCGCCCACTCCGACGTCTTCTAGCGCGGCAAGGACGGCTTCATGAGTAACGTTGTCATAGGCCCCTTTGACGTCGAGGAACAAAGAAGCGCAAAGACGCTTGCGGCCTTTCTCGTGCTCCACGAAGGTGATTAGGTCGATGACGCTATCAATTGATGATCGACCACGGCGAAAGCCGGCCATGGTACCTGGGTAGATGTTATTGTATTCCATGTACCACTCCAGGCGTCCGAGGATCATCCTCTCCATCACTTTGCCCACGCAACTTGCCAATGCGATCGGACGATAAGATGCCAGTTCCAGCGGTGACTTGCCAGGCTTCAACAGTGGTACCAAACGACTTGTTTTCCAACTTAAGGGGAGTGTGCCCTCCTGCCAAGATTCGTTATATAGCTCAAGCAGAGCAAGTCTCGCGCGCTCACCCAGATGACACAGGGCTCTGTAGGAGATTCCGTCAGGTCCTGGCGCTGACGAACGTTTGCAAGAAGCGAGCGCTGCCTTCAGTTCTTGGATGGAGAAGGGGAGGTCCATGCGGGGGTCACGTGGTGGTGGACAGCTGTTCGAAAGTTGTAAACTGTCGGGTGCTGTAAGTTGTCCAGTTAATCTGGCGCAGGTCACCACGAGCTGTAGTAATAATTTCCTTATTTCTTTTAGAACAGCGATAGATTCATGACTTTAAGAATTTTCGATTATACCAGGTACATATGCTGGCAGTGACTCATGCACTTTAGTCATAAGAAAAAGAAAAAAAAGACATCCGCAACGACTGTGTAAACATTGCAGCAGGACTCAGGTTTCAGTGACAACTGCAGTCTCAGGCTCAAAAAACGGTCTAACACAATCGTATAACAAATTTATTCCAGGTATACTTATAAATGTTGCTCATGGAAATGAGCGAAACCAATGATTTTAATAAATAATTGCGGCCCCCGATTGAGTTACACGTACATAACCGACCACCAGGGTTCGAAGAGTTGTAAGCCTGAATCACCGAAGGACAAACGGACCAGCATTGATGTGCATCTAATAGAATGCTTTGCTGGGCGAGTTGGTTCATCACAATCATCATCATCATCACCACCACCATCATCATCATCATCATCATCATCAGCCTGTCTACGCCCACTGCAGGGCAAACGCCTCTCCCATGTTCCGCCAATCAACCCGGTCCTGTGCTTTCTGCTGCCACGTTATATCTAGAAACTTCTTAATCTCATCTACCCACCTAATTTCAAGAAGAATCAAGAAGAATAAATGGATATGGGCCGGGCACGTAGCACGTTGGCAGGATAACCGGTGGTCATTAAGGGTAACTGACTGGATTCCTAGAGATGGCAAACGCATGAGGGGGAGGCAGAAAATTAGGTGGGTAGACGAGTTGGTTCGTCTTAAAGTAAAAGCAGAGCGCGGAAAAGACAGGACAAGAGATACAAGAAGAAGGGACGAGAGGGATGTGTGCCCACGCTAAAAGATGGCAAGCGCGTGAATGGTCACGTGCATACTACGCACGTTTACGCGCAATGCGGTGAGTTGTTGCTGCCAGGTTCGTTGTAGCCAAGGACGCGACCAGACGTACTGAAACGAAAAACGGCGCGAGCAGACAGGGACGGAAGAAAACACACACGTGCGCTGGCACGCAGGGTCTAACAAACTGCGTGGAAATTCCAGAAATGAGGCGACAGCATCGACGATCAATAAATAAGACATTAGGCGGCGTCTAAAGTGCCTGCGCTGCTCAATGACCAAATGTTCGATTAATGGCGAGAACCGATGTACAGGGGACATACACCGGACGACCGAGACGCAAGAAAAGGGAAGTACGTTGATACAAAAGCCATCAAGGCGACAGGCAAACATCTGTGTCGACACTTCGAACAAGCATTTTGCCTTGCATTAGGCCTTCTTTCACATACGCACGTGGACAGCTGTTTGTCGCAAGAATGGAGACGAACTGCGAGAAATAACGATATGACAGCTAGCAGGGTCAGTTTGCGCCATATTGACGATGTCATTAAGAACATAACCACTGCTTGCAGGAATGAGTCCCGCGGTTATTGGATGAACCTTTAATTGTTCTGAAGGAAACGAAAAGGACAAGTTGTTGAGTTCTAGGAACGACAACAGAATGGCCATGATACAATCGCTGAAGAACAATTTCTGAGTGAAATGGATGGAACACGTGGTCGTGTTGGACAAGCAAAGGTGTTGACAATTTAAAAGAAAGAAACAAGAAAAAAAGGGACACTTCGAAATTTGCGCGCATAAGCGTCTAACATTTGTGTTAGTGTTGCTCTCGTAGTCGTCGTCAATCTTGTTGTTGTCGCGCAGTTCGTTGTCGCACAACACGTGCACTACGAAGGGGAAATCGACATCTACTCGTTTCTAGCACAAGGTTAGAAGGAAAATGAAAGCAAGCACAAGGAAGCACAAGAAAGCACAAAGCTACAAAGAGAGAAAGAGAGGAAGGGGGAATACAGCAAAGGCAGGGACGTTAGCTAGACTTATTCCAGTTTGCTACCCTACATGTTGGGAGAGGAACGTGGGTATAAAAGAGAGACAGAAAGCATGAGCGCACACAGTGCACATGCACAGTGCAGCCATACAGATTTCCCAGAAAGAAAAGCTTCTTAGTTGACGAAAAATTCATCCTGGTACGAGGTTCGACCCCGGGACCAACGCCTCTCCGACGCGGTCGCTGTACACGTATACCACAGCCAGAGATCAGCTAAACGCTATGGCGGCAGACGCACACTTCTGCAGACCGCTGCTATCTCCAAACCGCAACCACCCTTTACCAATTCAGTCCGCTGCTCCTTATTCTTTACTTGAAATTAGCAAAAATGGAAAGTTAGACCTCTTCAGGGCCGGCTATACACAAAGTTCGAGGGCACTACTCACGCAAAAATAAGTTTTAAAAAAGTAATTGGGGAGGGAAAAACCTCAACACGCACTACAACCACAAGCACGCAGATTATGTCACTACAGTATATAACCATTATAGCGTCTACAAGAAATAGATTATATGTATCTGGGAAACTCATTCGTCGCACCGGAGGTCAAGTAGTGTACACAAGTCATATTATATATACACACATCCGCGTATACTCAGCGTCCATAATTGTAAACATGCGAGAAGCACGGAGCGGGAAAAAACTCCAGCGAAGGGGCATGTACACATTATGAACACGCGCATATGTGGCCTTGAAAGAGTGGAAATAAGATGGGAGCAATGATATCGGTCACTCTGCCTTTCTTCGCCTTGTCTTCTATATGTAGACCATGGCCACGAGGCCAACCATTCCTGACAGGTTGCCAGACCCCCAACCACTCGAGTCATTAAACAAACACTACCTCCAGAATAACCCCGGGTTTCATACCTGGGTTATGCCCAGCTTTCCATGCCGCGACGCCAGGAAAGGAATAATTGCTACGTAAAAACAAACATAGTGCGGGGCCCTTGATACGGGTAGTCTTGCGCCACTCTCGGCAACCTCGTTGCTCGATAAATCTTTAAGCACACATGAAAATGGCCCATTGCTACGAACCGTGCAATCGGTGACCGCACCTTATACACGCGACCTTTTTCTATACTTTCGACGGATGTCCTATATTTAGCGAGGCGCTGAGGGGGAAAAGAGTAGGAGAGCGCTGGTGGTGCACGATCCGACGTGACGCAAGACCTTACGCCCCGAGCACGCGACGTGCCGTATATGTCCGGAAATCCCTACGTTCACATGCGTAGGTATTTCTCCCTCGCTCTCTCTCACTCTCCTTCCCTTTCTCTTTCAACGCCTTTCCACTTTTCCGTTGTCGGGCGCCGCGGTCGCTCAGGAGTCAGTTATGTTGCCAACTCGCCTGACATAACAGAGTGCGGATAATGTCACATGGAATACACGCCTATAGGCAACACCAGGTACACTAAAGGGAGTGTTACAGTAACCACTGTTGTCAAGGGAAGATCGCTGCTTGAAGCGACCAACAGTGGCCGTACAAGCAGAGTCAGCATGAAGCCAACACATAAAAGAATTCACATCATTCGGACTTGATTATGTTCCCACGCAATAAATAATCGCAATGTACCGTGAATTCACTTCATTTATGAAACACCTCGCGCTTGTTGCTTTTCTGTGAAGAATGATGCATCACGCTGATAAGCATTCGCCGTTTGTGACCGGAACGCTCCTACGGCTCGAGGTTCATGCAAAATAGATAATTATTATTTGAGAAGTACATGCCTAAAGATGTGCTTCTTTTGTTTCATGGTAGAGCAAGCGGTTCATCGGAGAGAGGAATGGGGTTTGTCTTGTCCATAGGTCGCCAAACTCACTCATGAGTCGACACATCCAGACTCACCCGTACTCAGATCGAGCCGTGAGTCTGAGTCTGAGTGAGTCAGGGTGAGTAATAATTAGGTGTGTTTGAGTCGAAGTGAGAACGGTTGAGAAAAATTTTAGTGAGTCCAAGTCCGAGTGATCCCGGTTGAGGAAAATTTTGGTGAGTCTGAGTACGAGTGGGCACTAAGGGCAAAATATATTACATGAGTGAGTTTGAGTGAGTTCCACATTTTTTGCCGACCTATGGTCTTGTCCTGTGGTGTTGCCATCTGGAAGACAAGTCACGTTGTTGTTGTCGAAACGTTAAGTCCACAGAAAGGTTTTCTCAAGCTTGTTATTCGGGAATTGTTGATAATTTCATTGAGCTCTTCTTTTCTGCCTGTATAGTAAGACTCTCTTAAGGGTCCGATCAGATTAAAGACCAGTTATAGTAACCATAGGATTGTCTTTTACAGCGAAATATACCGAAGATATTTCATTCGAACTTCTCTTTCTTCTCCTTTTTATACGTATAATAGGGAGGTATAGAATACACTTAGCCGCATTCAGGGCCGCATATACAGCAATCGTAGATATATATAAAAAGCAGCCACAATACCAGCACTAACAGAAAATAAAACTCCTAGGGCCCCTTATGCATTCGCCTCAGACGACTCGAAGGCGAAAGCCATCATCATCTTTATCTTGCTCTCCTCAGTATTGATTTACTGTGAAATTTTACTATTTTACTGTGAAAAATTTCCTGAAAAGCGAAGATCGTTCGTCACCTGAATACAGTCCATTACCGCACGAGCGGCGTACACAACGCTTTCTTGAGAATTTAGTCATATACCATAACATAACACTTTTCCCGGGCAGAGTATCCTCGCTCTCAACGCATCCTGCGCGCGTTAATCCGTTATGACACCAAGCACCTCATACAAAAATTTCTCGGCTTCTAACGTTCCGATCTAGCGCTGACCTCAATGAGCCTTGCTTCCTACGTCAATGTTTCATAGTGTCACTGCTACGCGAAGCTGGTCGCAAAGTAGAATGCAGATATCACGAATCGACGCCGACGCCGTTGTCGTAAACATGCAGCCTATTTTAAGACTACTGCGGGACGAAGGCTCTTTCCCGTAGATCTCCAGCTGCTTCTGTCCTACGTCATCTGAACCCATTTCACGCTTGCAAATTTTCATATCTCATCGTTTCATCTCATCCTCCAGCGCCCTTGACCGCGTCTTCCTTCTCATAGCATCCAATCTGTTACTCTATATAGACCGCCTGTTATCTGCTCCGTGACGTGGCCAACTCTTCTTCTTCCTCTTATTGCAGCAAAAAGTGCCGACTAATTGCGCACGCTACCGCGTTCTTATTTCTTATCGCTGCTCCTTAAACTTTCCCGGTCATCGTTCGGTATACCTCGCGTGCTTTAAGCGAAAACCAAGTTAATCCGAAATGAGGCGTTCACCTAAGAAGTCACCGTTCCGCAACGTCCGTATACGCTGCTCAACACGCCGCTCCCTGAAACGTTCAGGTATGCGCACCCAAGACCTAATCACCTTTTCCGCAAGAGTGCACAAATATATAGCCAATATACGAAATAGAACTTGTGTATCCACTGGCCTTCCATCTGGAACGAATGCCCCTTTAGTCCCGTCCCGTAAAAAAAAAAAAACGCGATATAAAGAAAAAAATAGCTATCCGTGTACGTAGAGGCCTCGCAGGTCTGTTAGCATATCCAGCGGAGCCGAAAAGCAACTAAGGCGTTTATCTGTTGCACCTTTTCCACAGCCTTTCAGTGTCTTAAGATTACGTGTGGTGACCACGCATCAATAGCTTAATCGCGCATTTCCGTGTACAGTGATCTGCTACGTTCAGTTCTGGAATATCTAAAGTGCTGCAGCAGTGCTGTTAAGCAGCTTACAAACTATATAATTATATGGACCATATGTAGCGCGGCGTTTTGGACAACACTTCCGTGTAGAGGAAAAACTCTGTTCAACTGTGCTTGCTTCGGTTACACCGTGAACGAAGAATCCAGATCGAAATAGAAAAAGGCATTAATATAATCAGGCAGAACGGAAGAACGTTAAGCACTTCTACAAGTTTCTTGTGCATACAGGCAATTACACAGATTTATATAGTCTTGAACCTCGATGAAGATATTTGCCAGGTGATATCCGAAGCAGCAGAACTTACACAGCTCCAGGTTGACTACATCCGAGATGTGGTCAACACTTCTTTTCGGATCGGATCCAAGTAACACTCAGGAGAGAGTGTTGATGGTGTTCGGGTTTTGTAATGACAAGGTAGTGGAACCTGTAAAGCTGCATAGCTAAGAAGGCCGTCAATATTTACAATAGTGGTGCCACGATATCCACGCCAAGTTTATGGGGTAGGAGTTGTTAACGAGAAGGACGAAGCGCGAGACGCTAATGAAGGACGGTGATGGTAAATAGAGATGGGATGTAGCTGAAAGGATATAGAGAAGAGCGTTGCCAAGTTCGTCAATGCAGCCGTTGGCATATTATAAACGAACACTCAGCCAGACCAGGCGACTTGCGCGTACGATAACGGTATAAAGCAGTGGCTCATAGAATGTAAAGGTACCCTCGTGTAACCTCATCGCGCTGAAAGCAAAGTGAACGTTACACGAGGGCAACAAAATCATATTGCTATCCTTTTAATGTTTCCTTTCATCGCAATAACTATCCTTTCATGTGTCCAGCTATGAATGAACGAGTTGGAAGTGGCGGGAAAACAAAACGGTGCAAGTTGTTTAGCCGACAAGAGGAAAACATTCGTACGTGGGCAGCCAAGCGGACCGGCGAAACGAAGCGAGGGAAAACGAGGCCGGTCACGTGATGACCGGAGAAATTGCCGTCCGCCTGCGTCGAGAGGAAACGGCACAAGCGGGAGAGAGTCTTGCGTTACGTCTCCTCAACAGCCGGCGTCGTACGCAGGAAAAACACGCCGCGAGGCTTGCGAGGCCATCTCGCCCTCTAGCGGCGTACGTTACAGTAGTAATATACGCTATGGAAGCATGTATGGAAGCGACACGTGCCTTCTTTCTATAATCGGACTACCGCGTCCCTGGGTGCCGCTGATATACACGTGCGGCTGTGAGACAGCGCACCACCGCGGTGCTCGACGGGACGCATTTAGCGTAGTCAAGGTGTTCATCTTGGAAGGACACGAGTGGTATGCGGAATGTCCCGCTAATGCAACGCGGTCGAAGTGGGCGCAACGTTATAGACTGCCTTCCCCCTCCCCCTCCCCCCGGTACTGCGAAATTCTTTGCGCGAGGGAGATAGAGAGGGCCCCCCCCCCCCCTCTCTATCTCCCTCGCGCAAAGAAAACGCCATTGCACAGCTTAGGTGTCAGCTTTGGTGCAAGAATGAAGCGTATGAATTGCAAGCGTACATACGCGACTTGTTTTCTTACCTATAATATTGATCTCTCCCCTGTGGAACTAACGAACTTTAAATTTACCTTACTTCTAAGGAAAACGAAGCTTTTGAACGGAAGGACAGAATCAATTTGTCGCGCAAGAAACACAGGCACAAAGGAAGAGAAGAGACGACATGCGAGCGCTACGGCCTATTATCTTCTTTTGTGCCTGTGCTTCTTGCGCTACAAATCGTTTTTGATGTACAACCAACAGTCCCAAACCGCCGCAATTCTGATTTCAAGCTATATATCGCCTGCTAATCAAGTAAAAAGCGATGTCACGTCTGTTCCCGAGAGAGAGAGAGAAATAATAGTGTGGACGATATGAGTGGCGCCTTGTTGAGTGTCTTTTAGCACTCCGCCGGAAATCCCCAATATATAAGTCCAATGACAGCGAAAAGCATCAAATCAGGGTGCGAAGTCCAGGACACCACGATTTAATGCCGCATGCTCGGCCATTTTGCATGTGCTGTCTTTGGAGTGCGTGGATGTAGCAGGTTATGAAAGCAACGCTGTTCACAGTTCATTCCTGTAGTATTTAGTAAGCGGCAGTTCAACTCGCATAGCCCTATGGCCTTCTAGCATGATCAGTCAGGCCAAAAAAGCAGCTCTTGCAATTTAAGTAACTAATTTCCTGGTGAACAGAGCCAGTAACACGCGTGACAAGCGTAGAACTTTAATTTGTTTCGTTGACTTTTCCTTTCAACTGCAACCCATGTCAGCAGCTTCAGTCATGTCAACAACTTTTATGTTGGCACGTGTCTGTGTGTCAGAGGTCGTGGGAGAGCTCACTTCAATCTCTGTTGTAGACCTGCCAACGCGAGCCAAGCTGTTCTCGTAATCGACTGTAACCAGAACGCCCTTCCTGTGTGTGTTGTTTTTTGTCCCGTGTATGTGCGTTTTTTTCTCTCCTTTCTCTTTCTTTTTTTCTCTCTCTCTACACCCCCTTTCTTTCCCTTATTTCCCCACCCCATGTGCTGGGTAGCAAACCGGATGCTAATATCCCGGCCTTCCTCTTCATATATCTCTCTCTATCTCTCGTAATCGCTGAGGTGGCCGGAACGACACGGCTCCGCACGTTATACAGCGTGTACATACGAAGCACGGACGATGCATGGGAAGGACATGCACAGTACACACATACCTAATGTTCATATATACGCTGTTTATATTGTGACAGGCCGAGATTATGTGGTTTGTGCTTCAATGATGACGGTGACGATGTCACGAGGCACGCGCTTAAACTGCTGCAGCGCTGTACGCATTGACTCTTAAAGGGACGCTAAAGTGAAACAATAAATTAACTTTGGCTGATCAATTATACTGTGAAAACTCTAGTGTCGTTAATTTCGTCACCATAGGTGTATTAATACATTAGAAGATCAATGTCAAAGGTATCACTTAAATTTCCCGCCAAGATCTCCCAAATGATGGCCCGGATTTCAGTGTTTTTCCGTATTTTGGCCACATTGGCTCAACGAAATGTACTGAAACTTGGTATAATAAATCTCTGGCTCCTTCAGACGACAATGTAATTCCTTTAGGAATTAGGAACTAGGTAGGCCCTAGCAGGTGCCCTCAAAATTTATGACGCAGCAAGCGTGGTTTTTTTTTTTTTTTTGGTATCGCGAAAGAGTAATTTAAATGTACTAATACGGGGACAATCGCTTTTCTACTTAGTGTCCTTTGAAACCAGGGGTCTCAAGCTCACCTCAGCTAGCGGGCCGCACTCAGGAAATTTAACCTCGCAAGGGCCGGGACAGTGAAGAAGCTAGGAGCGGGGAAGAGGGATATGGCTTCAGTATTCGAGAAACTTATCGATGCTGATCTGCAGAATGACTCAAATATGGACACAGATTCTGAAATATACAGATTTTGTTCCACGTTTGTGTTCCAACATATGGCAACTGCATGGTGTGCTTCACAAAAAGAAAGAAAGAAAGAGAAAGAAAAAAAAAGACATTGCAAACTGTCTCGCCTGTGTAGCTTACCCGAACAAAGCGTTATTAATCGCAATAGGCGAGTGAACAATGCGAGTACCATTTAGCAAAGCCACAAGCATTTTATTCCTTCTGAAGCCGCGGGCCGCTAGCGATACGTCCGAGGGCCGCGTGTTTCAGAACACTGTTTTAAACATACGACCTGCATATAGTTAGTTACAACTGACATCTTTAGTGGAGAAGCGCGTTATACTTGCTGCAACACCGGGACGTAGTCGTGTGAAAATAAACCACGCCAGAAACTCTTTGAGCGATGATAAGTCGCGTAATTTCGCCCGAGTTCGAGACAGTATAGTGTATAATAGACCTCGGCACGCGGCACACGCGAAAACACACTTGATGCCAAATTCGCCTCTCGCGTGCCGCCCAGGTGCACACTATACTGTGTGTTTATAAACACGGAAGGGCACGCCAAGACGTTCGCGGCACGCTCACGGACGTGCGAGTCTCACACGTGTAGCGCCACGCACGCGCGCGACCCATACGAGATCATGCTTACGCGTGACCCCATGTTGCGCGACGATGAAACAGGGTCAAGACCGAGACAGTTGGGTGTTCGTCAGGCACGTGGAGACGTGTACACACCGAGGGAGAGCGCGGCGAAGATTTCCCATGTCCCCGCGCTGTTGACTGAATCTGTACAGAAAGCAGGAGATCTGCATCAAAAGGGTTTACAGAAGGAACTTACGGAGTAGCAGCATTTGCAGCCACCTTCCAATTTATATGGGAAAGGGTAGAGGGGGGGGGGGCGTATCTTTGTATGAAAAAAGCTATAGAACGCCATTCCAACGGAGGACCATGCACCACTCAAGGGCTCTTCCAGCATATAGCTTTATTTATCCATGCATTAATTTGTTTATTTGCTTGTTCCTATTCGGTATAAACGTAGGAGGTCTACTTGGAATTCTAATAGAAACGTAGCATGACGTGCCTTCAGTCCCTCGGGTTTCCTCAGCAGACATGAGTCATTCATGCAAATAACTACTGCATAACCTGCACTAGATACGCTTCATTGAAAGCTATCGAAACGACCGCAAAGCAACATGCGCAATAATAATGTTAGGGGTTCTTACAAAACATGCCGCGTGAATTTGCAACTGCAGTTATTCTAGATGAAACAACAACTTGGCATCAACAAGAACAACATTCTCATAATCTTTATTTTTTTGCTGAATTTGGGATATGGTGTATATTATTGAAGAGATTTTAAGTTGGCGTGTGTGTGTGTGCGTGCTTGCGTGCGCGTGTGCGTATGCGTGTGCGTGTGTGTGTTTGCGCGTGGGCACCAGTGAAGGTAGGTGCAAGCAAGTTCTGGTTTCACACTTCACATCTTCGGCGTCATCTCCACTCCAGGAGCTTTCGCGGAATCTCCTCGGTCTTGCCCCGGCCCATCCTTGGCCACATGTAGACACGTTAGAGAAAGGGTTTCTGAAACGTGTATACACGTGCGTCTGGTGCGCGAGGACGTCGCGCTCAGGTCAGGAAGCAGGAACCGCCGAGAAGCGGCGACAGAGCGCAGAGAGGAGGAGCAACGGCGCGTGGCTTCCCCTCTCTCTGCGGTCTAGCCGGGGATGACGCGTTGCGCAACTCTCGTTTCCAAGATAGCACGCGACCTAGGCGGAACGAATGAATCGCTCGTCGCTTACGCTCGCATAGTTCGGAAACAAAGGCGCCGGTCGTTCTACCTCCACAACCCACCCACCTGCTCACTTTAATTGTGTACTTTTTTCTTGCTTTTGCATAACTTATCCTTTACCTTCGCTCACTCAACACCTCCATATAAAGCTTCCAGCAACTAATGTTGTTTTGCATTGCCTCCAGGATCGGAGACACCTCACCTAGTTTAGACGATTTGGCCCTTTCATTCAAAGACCTCACTGATTACTACAAGGCGGAGCACCGGCGCTATCCAGACCCTTGTAAGGGACTGCATCACGCTGACGAGCGCCTCCTTTTAAAACTTTTCACCAACGCCGTACTGTGCCTGACGGTGCTAAAGCATTTCAATCCATCCTTTGATGGCGCGTGCCAGTTCTGTAGAGAGGTGGCTGACACCTTCCACATAGTCTGGGCGTGCCAACCCCACGAGAGAGGACTGGGAGGCGGCCCTGTTCGGCTGTCAGGACCTGAAGGCCGAAAAGGCCCAAAAGGCCCTGGTTAAACGGACGCGGGCGGCGTTGCTTGCCAATGGAGCCCTGGAATAGGGGCTCCACCTATTACTGTGAAGGGAGGAGGCCAACAGAGCCCCAACCCAATCACCTCGCTGTAACCATTTAATGGTTAATAAAATTCGGCAGATCCCACGCCTGACGGGAATCGGTTTCATGCGAAGCAGTCAGCGACTTACTGTTTATGCTGCATTTTCTGGCTTTAAGCCAAGCGTTAAGAGGTGGATCGTTTTTGGAAGTGTAGTAGTTGTGTGTACATCGTGGGCTTACCAGGCACGTCGACTACACTTCCGTTTAAAGGGTAACTTATGGTCTGACGTAACGTTGACACTCACGTTAGAGCGCAGACAACAGTATTATCGAGACGAAGTGCACTTTACGGTGCGATGATGTGAATATCATACGTAACTTCCCTTAGCTTATTCCTCCGAGGTCCAGCAACGCTTGACTACAGCTTGCTGAATCATAGGAATACTAATGTAATGTTTACTAGACTGCTATAAGAGCGTAGCCAACACTGGAGCCACAATTGACGTTAACCCGACATGACGCCTGTATCATAGGAGTACATATCTCATGCTTAGTGCTTTGTTATAAAATTAGATATCTAGCATTGCAACCACAATTGACGTTGCACCGACATTACGCCTGCATGGGATCTTTTTACAAGGCAGCTTCAAGACCTTGCGTGGCTCTGTGGTAGAATACCTGGCTGCCACGCAGAATTTTTGGGTTCGATTCCTGCTGGGATTCTGATTTTTATTCTTTGCATTCGTCGGCTCAACGTTGCCAATGTCGGTTTTTCTTAACGCTCTCGCATTTAAATGACCAATATCTGTTCTCGCCGTTCCTGGGTAGTTATAAACTGTCAATCACCTGTGGCGCATACCCGCATGCAGCGGTCCGTGGTATACGGGTATGTGCCACACGTGTGTCGTGGAAAAAATTTGACGACGTACGCGACGGAATTTTCACGTTATTCAAGTAATGACCAGACAGTCATATTCGTCAAACCCTCTAACCCACCCATGCCAATTTTGGTCTACACTAAGTTAAGCAGGCGATCACCACAGCACCCAGACGTAGGCGGCTCGATAGATAGCTAGACAGATACGTAGATAGAAACGCTCAGAGTGCCTTTGGTTCGCTAAGAATAGTTTCGCATTTAAAATGTTTTGACCACCACCACCTAGTTTTGCACTGCCTCCGTGGTGGGCCCACGGTTGACCAAGCTAAGGCGCATATGATGACGTCATTATGTGACGTCACTATGTCGTCATTATGACGTCACAAATATTGACGATATGTGACGTCATGGTGACGTCATATGGTGACGCCATCACGCGATGATGATTTTTTGCATCACTCGTGTGGACGCCGACTGGAGATGCCGACGCGGGACGCCGATTAATTTTCGCGTTTGATGAGGCAGCTGAGGCTTTCGCCTTAAAAATACAATGAACCTGAAAAATGAAAGTTCATGCAAGAACGAAGCAAACAGGCACTCAGTGCAGTAGGTATTGTGATAAAGGGTTGAGTGAGTGCAGCAATTTAATATTGTCACGTGGTCGTGACGTCGACGAAGGCAGCAGTCAGCACGTCCGAGATGAAACTCTTTATTAGGCCGAACTAGTGGCCGGGAAAATGAAACTCCAGCTTACAGCAATAAACTAGGGGTGTGCGAATATTCGAAAGTTTCGAATATTCGTCGAATATTACATTCGAAATATTTGTATTCGATTCGAAAATCGTGTATTCGAAAAGTTTCGCATATGCGATCACTTCGAATATTCGAAAAATTCGAATATGCGATTCGATTATCATGCATGAAATAACTCGTCTTCCACATTTCTGCTGCGTTCGTATAGCTAAAAACATTGCCTAGAGGAGCGATGAACATCGTAAGTACACGGAGGCACGATATCTGCCTGCGACGAGCGCCCCAATACGTATGATTTATTGCTGGTGCATCTCCGACGTGCAGCGCTGTTGGCGATCATGTAACCGTACATTTTCAATATTATGCGGCCGTAACGTGCCGCACTACCACTCGTTCACTATGCGGGACCACGTCTGAAGAAAGACAGTAACCCACGTGACTGGTGGCGGACTGTAGGCACCTTCAGGTACACCAGTCTGGGAAAGCTTTGCCCCATGTACCTCCCTATACCAGCCACATCTGTTCCAGGCGAGCGTGCCTTTTCAGTTGCAGGGGGAGGGGGGGGGGGTGTCTCTGTTAGAAGGGAGCGCCTGCTGCCTGATCATATGGAGCAACTCATATTTCTTCATGATAACATCTAGTCATTACCTTCATTTTGCCGTGATATTTGATTGTGTTGTGGTGTGCATTGTGCTAGCCTGGACATCACAAAAACTGAACTTCACAAAAATTGTGATTTATGGCGTAGTGGGTACCTTTCTAGTGTACTTGTATTGTAGCCCCAACAGAGCTTAAAACGGGCTCTATAAACGCCGCTCTTCCAGCTTTCGCTGTGACTGTGCTGCGGTTTCAGCGCAGGCCTGGCGTTTTTTTTTTTTTCAAACAGCTACATGTTAAATAAAATATTGTTACTGTGGAGGCATTTTTCCTTTGATATTCGATACTCGATTCGATATTCGAAGGTGGATATTCGTATTCGATTCGTATTCGAAAAATTTGATATTCGCACACCCCTACAATAAACTGATAGCGGCGAACAGAGCGTCGACCGTCGATCAACTGACAGGCGGTGAAGCGCGTCGTTATTTAAACATGTGCCGTCGAATATTCCAGCGTTATCGCTGACTGTCGTGCAAATTCTAGAATAAGCTCGAGTGTGCGCGTCTTGCGCGCAATCTTAACAAAACGATCTACAATGACCGCGAAGGTTCTCGAACAATGAGGCGCGGTTCGCGCTGAGCGTTGCTGACAATCTTTGTGGCCGAAAACCGAATACAGCAAAAGCGATAAAGAAACTCACGTGGCAATATAACAGGGATATCATTTAAATATAAGTATGCGAAACAATGACGCGCTACTACAGGTTATGCCTAGTTCCTAACATGGCGCTGAACGCGGATAATGTGTCGGCATTAGTGACACGTGCGTTTAGTTTATTTCATTCGCGCATTGTTTGTAGGTGGAAAAAACGATTTCTCAAACACATTGCTGTTTGAATAATAATAATAATAATAATAATAATAATAATAATAATAATAATAAGAAGAAGAAGAAGAAGAAGAAGAAGAAGAAGAATAAGTCAAACAGCGACGTGTTCGAGAAATTATTTTCATTATTATTATTATTATTATTATTATTATTATTATTATTATTATTATTATTATTATTATTATTATTATTAATTTATGCCAGCTTAACGGTGAAGTTAGCAGGACGCCCTATCGTTCTCCTACAACGAGAACACGCCCACCCCGACTTGAAATCCAGCCAGCGACCTCGCGTTCAGTAGCCCAATGCTATGGACACTGAGGCCGTGCACTCGCGAAGTATCGCTAGGGGCGTCAAATTAGCGTCACAGTGCGAAGCGGCCGTTGCTTACAGATTTAAGGTTAGTAGGAAAAGTGTTCCCCATACTTCGACGTCTTATTAAGGCGAAAGCATTAGGCTTGTGAGAATGCGATCGGTTGAACAGCCTCGATAGGCGCCCTCCCAGAGTGAGTAAAGTGCTTGGACCGCGGCCACACCCTGACAATCAAAGACGTGCCGTGAGCGCTCTTTTTAATATTTAGCAGCAGAGCTGTTTAGGCCAGCCGCAAAAACTTTGGTGTCCGCAGAAAACCACAGGTGGGTACGCGCCACAGGAATTGGGCGAGTCCCACAACGGCGGGTACGAAAACTCTGCTCGGCGAAGTGGAGCACGTGAAAAATGTGAAAGTGAGAGAGATAAAGAAAGAGATAATAGAGAGAGAGACAAAGAGAAAGAGAGAGAAAGGAATCGATAGAAAGAAGGAGAAAAATAGAGAGCAATAAAGGAAATAAAGGCATAAAAAGATGCAAGCTTACTGCAAGCTTGAAGCCTTTTTTTTTTCTTATTTTTTATGGTTTCTTGCAGGGTGTCGGAACGGAACGAAAACCGAAAACGAAAAACGAAAAAAACGAAATTTTTGACCGGAACGAAAACGTAACCGAAACTTTATATATTATTTCGTTCCGGAGTGAAACCGAAATTTTTTCAATCGTTTTTCGGTTCACGAGAAAACTTCGCGATCCGGAACAACTGAGCTCAGGATACAGTATTAGCGCGTACCTCAGGCAGGAATTCAAAAGCTATGTTGAAATTATGCGAAAAACGAAAACAGTGGGAACCAGAGATGTTTATATTAACGAAAGTGGACTTTTACGCGCCTGTCACGCAGGTCAAAGTGGAGAGGGCATTGTCGGCGCTGAAGTTTGTTACAGTGAAAGCTGTTATGAGGCCACAACAGCTGATTTTGGCGCCATAATTGTCCGCCGCCGCCGAGGTCCGTGATCGCTATCGCGTGAAATAAGAAAAAAATGAATGAGAAACAAATTTCTAGGGTCGGATGGGATTTTAACCCGCGCCCTCTACGTGGCAGTCGGGTTTTTCACCACAGTGCCACGCTGGTGCTTGTAACTCCTTCGCAAAAATACTCTATACAGGCGTCATGACGGGTAAGGAATCGTGTTAACGTATGTAATATAGCGTGGCAGAAGAGTAAAAACAACAACCAGTTATCACACAATGCTAATAGCGCGAAGTGTGTGGTTTATTGCTTCCCACCAGTGTTGGGGAGTTGCCACTCCAGAAGTGAAATGACTCTGAAATAATTCCACATTTTCGCGACCCCGGAATGGAATGGGAATGGAATTAAGCACCTTTTGCACGAAATGGAATGGGAATGGAATTAAGCACCTTTTGCACGAAATGGAATGGGAATGGAATTACGTCTTTTTCCGAAAATAGAGCACGTTTTCGTCTACGTGCTGTTTTTCAAACTTCAAACATTAGTAAGTCAGAGCCTCGAATTTAACAATAAAGTAGTAGTATTCTTAAAATGGCTTGGCTGATTTACAAGCATGGTACATTTATAAGCAACGCGCCTACTACAAACAGAGGCATAAGTTAGTGTACAAACAAATGCATTATCCCAGCAGGTACTGAAGGGAGAAACAAACTACCCCTGCGTGTTGGTTCGCATTGATATCCCTACACGAAAGTGGCGAATACTCTATGCACAGCCTCATCTTTATCTCACGAGTAGTTTAGTACCTTACACACGTAAATAACCTTTGCGACAAGGAAGACACTGCATACCTGCGCACAGGCAAACAGAGAAAGTTCTCACCACATCCATGCTTGCGAAACGCGCTTGACAACCATCTTTGCTGACGAGCAGTGCGGCCCAGTGTTCCGTATTCGATGCAAAGGCACAAGGTGCCCGAGAGGTGCACTGCTGTACCAACTAATACCAGCAGATCTAGAGGGTTTTGTTCCCCATTAATCATATCTTAGTTTTCTCCATATTCACGACCGTTCCAGACGCGTGGTAAAACTCCTTAGTCTTCTTGAATACTACTTTTTTCAGCTTAAAAATACGCTATGTCGTCATTTTAGCATTAACAACATTTAAGCTTAAACATTATTAAAACATCACCATTCGTTAAAACATGCTGACCATGCAAATACGATAGGTAGCGGAAGAACTGCCCCTATGGGAATTAGTATGGTGGTTTTACTGCACAAGATATGTCACAAAGCTACTACTCCTTGACCTTGGTAACGTGTTTTGCGTACTTTTGCAGTTCTTAATGCATCTGATGGCATCAGCTTTATGGGGCGTTCATTCTTAACTCGATAAAACTATCAAGATGCCTTTCCTACTTTGAGGAATTACAGGAATGGAATTGAACTGCCCGGCCATTCCCGGAGTGGGAATGGGCTAAGTTTTTTCATTCCGAGGAATTGAAAGGAATGGAATTGCGGCCCCGGAATGGAACTGGAATGATATGGAGGCTCCCATTCCGCAACACTGCTTCCCACCCACTGCGAAGTGCCCAGCCATAATTCCTCATCATCATCAGCCGCAGCACAAAGTGCACTGCCTTACAGATGTGTAGCGGGTACTACGTTTCTCCAAAAAATGACGAACAGTTGCATAGTGGTAACTTCGCTACTTGAAAACAATTACGATGATTTATGGGATAGTGGGTACCTTGCATGTGTACTTGTATTAGTTGCCCCAAGAGAATCTGCAACGGGCTCTACAAAGTCCGCTCTTCCAGCTTTCGCTGTGACTCTGCTGCGTGTGTCGCGCAGGCCTGGCGATCCTTTTACCAGAACAGTGGTCTCGAACATCAGAGAGTAACTCAGTGACGTGTTGCTTCTGAGATCGTGCTCACTCCCTGGACACAAATAATTGAACCCACTAAAAAACGTATTTGTCTTTTGAGAAAATAAATACTATGACTGAAATTAACATTGCTTTGTGCAAGTTGGTAGGAATTCGTGGTAGAGTTGCTTCCGTTCCTCTGAAGAACGTGTTTTACCCTTGTCCCACTTTGCAAAGAGGAGGACAAGTAACTGCATCACAAATCCAATGTTTTTTATGATTACCTTAACTTCTAATTTTTGCGTAAAAAAACCGTTACGAACCGTTACGGAACATTTTTTTTCGTTCCGGAACAGAAACGAAACGGAACTTTTTGCGGTGGAACGAAACTAAAACCGAAACGAAAAACATTTCGTTCCGACACCCTGGTTTCTTGCTTTTGTGTGTGTGTGTGTGGGTGTGAGTTTCTTCCATATCATGATGTTGGGACATCCGGCTCTAACGTAGCTTAGCTTCCCACGTTTTAATATATAAATAAAACAAATAAAACGGTCCCTCGGCAAAAGGTCGGCGTGTCGTAAAAAAATTCCCATGGCCACCCGCGCGCCTTGTGGCTCCCGGCACGCGAGCTGCACGGTCACTTCGTCTTTGAGGCGTTCGCGTGACAAAAATAAATAAATAAATAAATAAATAAATAAATAAATAAATAAATAAATAAATAAATAAATAAATAAGCGGCGCTCTCATGATATAATGTGCACGGTGAAATCGCCACACCAGATGGCTTTCACCTTCGAGTCGTCTTAGGCTAATGCATCACAGACCCCGAAAATTTTTCTTTCTTTTTTTTAACATAGCGTCATATATTCATTGTTATGGAAGCTTAAAGATGAAGTTTTCGAATATACGAGACAGCGTTCCAAAATCTTGTGATCTTACATGGAGCATTGTTCCACTGAATTATATATGCAGAATGTTTCCACTTATATATATAGAGCTGGTACCTAAACAGTGTATCGCTGCTGACGCGCCACACCCAGCGATGTCGCCGGACATTTGTGATGACTTCATTGCAGAATAGCGCGTAAAACACAGGACACAGGCTAGAGAGGCGAAACAAGCCTGTGTCCCTGTGTCTTACGCGCTTTTCCACAATGCATTCACACCAACTAGCTGGGCTTTCCTTATACTGGTGATCTTTGAAGATCGGTGAATTTGAAATTTGCGAAGCTTCCACGTGCCGTGACTGCGATCGGAACCGGTGCGGGCCGGGTTATTCTACGCTGCCGCTGTTTATTAGCGGCAGCGGGTAAACCCGAAGGGTGCAGCCCGAGATGCGGTTTGTATAGGCGAGTCGACCTCGTATATTTCCCCTCGCGGCTTCTAAGCCGATAACGAATGAAGGGAGAGGAGCGCAAACATGCGATCCAAAGATACCGGCGCGATTCCAAGGTTGATTTTATACAGTGCAAGTGAGCACAGGCCCTGCAATATATTTTATTTTCTTTTTTTATATAATAAAATGCCCGTGAACGGCACAAACCAAGTTTCAATCACGCTTTCGCATACCCCCCCCCCCCCTTCTTTGGTGTCTTCAATTCTGCTATAGAATCTCGCGGCACTTCAAAGAGTACGCACACAGCCTAAGCCTACCGCAAGTCCCGACAAAAATCGTCTCTCGTGGGCATAGGTCGGCAAAAATTGTGGAGCTCACACAGACTCACTCACGAAACATATCTTACCCTTAGGGCTCACTCGGACTCAATCTCACCAAACTTTTCTTCATCCGGACTCACTCGGACTCAGACTCACTATAATTTTTCTCAACCGGACCCACTCGGACTCAGACTCACCAAAATATATTTCACTCGGACTCACTCAGACTCACGGCTCAATCTGAGTCTGAGTGAGTCTGAGTGAGTCGACTCATGAGTCCGCTAGCCTATAATTAGCCTTTTTCGACCATAATGTCAATGCTCTTTAACGCCAGTATCTCGCATAATCGGTGCGCTAATTAGCGCATTTTGATCTCATACCTTCAAAGACGAGTTATCTGAGTTTGCAGTTCAATAAGGGCCTTTTTATTGAAAGAGATGACTCACACGTGATATTTTGATCAGCAACTTCCCGTGAAAAAGTTTGCGGGGGGAGGTCAAGGCACCTCCTCCCCTTCTCCCTCCTCAACTCATGCCTCTGATCAATAAATATTGAGCTGACGTATGAACGGTAACGCGTTGAATTATGTGGCAGTATACGTGAGTATAAACGTGAGCCGACATAAGGCTGATAGTGATGCTGAACTTTAGTAGATAAGACCACAGGTCGGCAAAAAATGTGGAGCTCACTCAGACTCACTCATGCAATGTATTTTGCCCTTAGGGCTCACTCGGACTCACACTCACCAAACTTTTCCTCAACCGGACTCACCCGGACTCAGACTCACCAAAATTTTTCCCAACCGAACTCACTCGGACTCAGACTCACAAAAACTCTACTCACCTGGACTCACTCAGACTCAGACTCACGTCTCGATATGAGTCTGAGTGAGTCTGAGTGAGTCGACTCATGAGTGAGTTCGCCGACCTATGCTCGTGGGTCATATCTCTGGCGTATATCGAAGCAAACCAAAGAGAACAAAAAGTACTGCTTCATTAGCCGAAGCGATAATCAATCAAAGATCTCAATTACGAGAGAGGCCTGCCCTGAGTTGAAAATTATTGCACTGAGGAGGAACTTCCCCTTGCATTTCACTGTTCAATATTATTTTACAAAAATTTATAGTGCAAACGTCAAGCGAGGCATGGCCGTTTGCTGGCCACAATCCGAAGTAATAGCGGCGAAACACCTATAATCAACGGTCACATCCATAATGGCGACAAATACTTTGCACATGGCAACTACTGAGGTTTATGTGATAATTGTCTTTGTGTTTTGCGCTGTATACGTGATCTGATTGTGCTCTATGACGTCTTGTGAGGTCGTCAGTACTGTATGAAGAAATAAATAATTAAATAAATAAATGTCCATCCGCCCGTCCAGATATATATATATATATATATATATATATATATATATATATATATATATCTGGACGGGCGCATGGACATTTATTTATTTATTTATTTATTTATTTCTTCATACAGTACTGACGACCTCACAAGACGTCATAGCTGAAGCGATAAACCGAAGTTTCCGAATAAATCCGAATATATATATATAACGAAGAGAGAGGAAATGAAATGATTTTCTTGTGCCATGGGTAACTCGGGGAACAGACACTGTACAGACAAAGTTATGCATTGGCAGTTCCCTCATATAAACTCCTCACAGAATTTAGTTTATGTACAAGGGTTTATCATGGGTTTCATGCACGTCCAAGAACAGTGCAGCGCAACGGGGCTTCGGTTCAACTTTAACCGCCTGCAATATAAGCGCGTGAGCGTCTATTCGGAACTCCACTGCAGCATGAGCCGAGGTCAGTATTCAAACCCGAGACCAACCTCGTGCACGCTACGGCAGAACGTAATAGCCATTGGGCTAACGCCGCCGGTTATTTACGTAAGGCGGTTGGTTTCGCGTGCAGTGCAAGTGCATGAGAAAACCGACAAGGAAGTGCGCGTCTCCGGGCCGAGTGTGTCGGCAGAATTTCACTGGCTTTTCACTTCCTCCTTCTTTCTTCGTTTCGTTCGTTTGTGTATCTGAGATGCATGGTTCAAGATATGCCGGTTGCACGACACGTTCTTTGGCGAACGGGGAATCCCCGTCGACCTCCGGTACAGGCCTCTCCTCCACCGAGATCGTTTAAACCTCGTTGAACCCACGCTGAACGGCAATGCGTGAGCTGTCGTGTAAGTCTCTCTTTTTTTCTTTTTTTTTTGCTGCTACGAATAAAGGTTAATCGCATACCTCCTGACCTCGACGTAGTAAAGGAGGAATTCGCGGACTGCTATTGAAATTTCACGCTCGTGGATATCTTCGTTTATATGCTGTTTATTTTCTTGCTCTACTTTAATTGTTAGTATGAGCGACATTTGAGAATTACCCGCCCTTTTTGCTAGAATATGGAAGAAAGAAAGGAACACAGCGCAAATATTGCAAGATTAACTTGAATAAATAAATCGGCACTGACGTAGTCGGTCATGAAAGGGGGGGGGGGGGGGGCGAGCGAGCGAGGTGAAGTTCGTGGTTGAACCTCCCTACTCGATATTTTCCTACATCCATTCTCTCTCTTCCCTCCTCTCTATTTCCCGTCTTTCTATCCCCCTTCCCCGATCCCCCAGTGTAGGTTAGCCAACCGGAAGTGCTTCCGGTTAACCTCCCTGCCTTCTCCTTTTCCGTTTTCCTTCCTTGACTCACTTCCCCCCCCCTCCCCCCTAAAAAAAAGTTTTACGCCCCTGCACTACAAGTAATAGATGCAACCACAAAAGGGGGAGCAGAATTCCACCGAAAAAACAAAAACAAATCCTAGATGCACCCCTGCCATTTTCAGTAGTGTATGTTTCTCCGTATAGCGGTAAATATGTCATGTCGCAGACACCAGGTAGCACTCTTTTTTTCTCTTGCCCTATCCATCCTCTGAAACGGTAAGAATGTTACTCACCGATAAACTTAACTTACCTGGTTAAGAATAGTGTTTGCCTCAGTCATCCCATATGTGATTTCGTTCGCTCAGCGAATTCATCGGCATATTTATTTATTTATTTATTTATTTATTTATTTATTTATTTATTTATTTATCTATTTATTTATTTATTTATTTGTTTATTCATGTATTTATATCTTTATTTATTTACACGAAGACGAGTACAAGATACACAGCGCTGTCCCTTTTCTGTCTTCGTATTTCACCGCTATTGCTGTTTTCATGTTAATCGCAAATATGACCCATGAATACTTCCAGACTGAAATAGCGTATATGTTGTTGAGGCTTTGTTTTGTTTGTCTCTTTCTTATAACTCCTCACTTGAATAACTCATGCCGCGTTCTCCTCTTTCTTCGTCAGTTGTTCGTACGTGCTGTGTCAGATACGCATTCGTTCAGCCCTACTAAACTACATAGTTTGAAGTTTATTTATTTATTTATTTATTTATTTATTTATTTATTTATTTATTTATTTATTTATTTATTTATTTAGTCATTTAGTCATACTGTTAACCCTCACTTGAGGGTCATTACAGGGAGGGTTGCACAAGATTACATAATATTTGAACAGCATTTGTAAGATAATTTCCGTAACATATAGCACACTTGTATGAGACACACAGTTACATGGTTTTCACTCATAACATTTGCAACATAATATTTATGACTTATGGAACATTTGTAAGGAAACACATATGAACACTAATAATCTATACATTTTCAACAAAATGCCTGTCAAGAGCAACCTCAAATTCACTCAAAGTACTTTTTTGCACCACATCATTCGGTAATTCATTCCACATTTTAATAGCATCAGGAAAGAAGGAAAATTGGAATAAATCTGTTCGAACGTGTATTGGTTGTATGAATGTACTGCGTGTTGTTCTTGGAAACCTTTTGTAAGAGCACGTCAAATAATCATCCATGTTTATTTTCACCCCTGCATGTAAAATCTGGAAAAGCATTTTCAATCTCTGTTTCCGCCTTCTTAGTTCTAGCGTTTCTAATTTACATACTTTCAACATTTCAGTTACAGAGTCCCTTCTTCGATATTTCGAGCAGATAAAGCGAGCTGACATTCTCTGAATGCGTTCTAGTTTATTTTTTAAAACCTTTTGATGTGGACTCCACACAGCGCTAGCGTATTCCAACTTCGGACGGACATACGTTTTGTAGGCAAGCAGCTTGATATCTTTCGAGGTGTGGCCTAATTTCCTTCGTAGGAAGCACAACTTTTGATATGCTGACTGACAAATGTTTTCGATATGAGTACGCCAGTTCAATTTATCTGTTATAGTGAACGACAGCGCGTAAAACAAGGACGAAGAGAGAACGAACGACACCAGCGCTGACTAAAAACAGGCTTTTTTTGTTTCTATATATTGCCCCAAGGCAATATATAAAAACAAAAACAGACTGTTGTTAGTCAGCGCTGGTGTCGTTCGTTCTCTCTTCGTCCTTGCTTTACGCGCTGTCGTTCACTTCAAACTATGCAACACCAACTAGAGCAACTACAATCACAGACACGTATCACAGGGTACGAATCGCGAGACTTGTTTTAAAAGCACATCTCGTTGAGGTTATGTGAATATATGTGGCACTATAGGTGGAGGATCGCCACATTAAGGAAGTTACTCACGTCGCCTTTAAAAAAGCAACCTGCCCATTGTTCTCGGAAAAGCAAACTCATGAGCAATGCAACAGCTATGCGGTTCTGCAAGCCTCTTCTGTATGAGAAGAACCACGGCGTGTAAAGATTAAAAATAAAAACAAGGAAATAAAGTAGGGGTATGAAAGCGAGAATGACGCCAACACAATATGAAACAATATCATCGAGCCCACCCAGGAGTTACATAAGCTCTGGGATCTTGTACTGCCTGTATAATGACGCTAAGACCGCACCTAGAACCATAAAACCACGAACTCTAGCCTCGCGTGGAGAGGCGTGGCGTCCCGTATAATTCCTCGGCGCGCTTCATTGTGATTCAGACAGCGACGCAATAGTAACTTGTTTTGCTGTTTCATTTCCCAGAGCTGGCCAACGCCGCTTTATGCGCGCCCCATGGCGTGTGCTCGCATCTTCATCAGCTGTAAGCCACTCACTGTGCACGCAACATGACTCCAAACCTGCGTCCTTGCCTTTTTCTGCTCACTTGATAATAAACACTCCGTGAACAACAAGGCAGATACGGAGAGGTTCACGGTGAGAACATAACCACAGTAAACGCAACATTCCTTAGCATTGCATACGTTATTCGTTTCGTTTGGTCCGACCGGTAGCCATTTTCGCGTTTATGTTTGCGCTGCGTTTATACGTCCGCAGGAGTATACAGCAACGATGATAGGGGCGATAACGAGCCCCGCATAGAGCGTCTGGGTAACTTAATCTATAATACAACTTTAGCTCAGACGAATTACAGCTCATGATTACTGAACTGGATACGGAAAGTAGAATAGTCGGTCTGAAAATTAATATGCATAAAACTAAAGTAATGTGGAATGATCTTGGCAGAGAACAGCGCATTGCGATAGGTGGCGAGACACTGGAAGTTGTAAAGGAGTACGTCTACTTAGGACAGGTGGTAACCGCGGAGCCGAACCATGAGAGTGAAATAACTAGAAGAATAACGATGGGATGGGGCTCACTCGGCAAGCATTATCAAATCGTGAATGGTAGTCTACCACTATCCCTCAAAAGGAAGGTATATAACAGCTGCATCTTACCGGTACTTACCTATGTAGCAGAAACCTGGAGACTTACAAAGAGGGTTCAACTTAAATTGAGGACGACGCAGCGAGCGATGGAAAGGAAAATGATAGGTGTAACCTTAAGAGACAGGAAGAGAGCAGAGTGGGTCAGGGAACAAACGGGGGTTTAGGATATCATAATTGAAATCAAGAAGACGTAGCACGTCGGCAGGATAACCGGTGGTCATCAAGGGATGGATTCCAAGAGATGGCAAACGCGCGAGGGGGAGACAGAAAATTAGGTGGGTAGATGAGATTAAGAAGTTTGTAGGTATAACGTGGAAGCAGAAAGCACAGGACCGGGTTGATTGGCGGAACATGGGAGAGGCATTTGCCCTGCAGTGGGCGTAGACAGGATGATGATGATGATGATGATGATGATGATGATGATGATGATGATGATGATGATGATGATGACAACTTTAGCATGTCTTTTGATCCGCCGCAACGGCTCAGAGGTGCTCATGTGCTCTGTAGCAGGGCAAATGCCCATGGTATATCTACTGGGCCGCCTTTCATTTGGGAGGCGTACACATAGGGGTGCGCAGGGTTCCCCATTAGGGGGGGCAAATGTTCAATGCAGCGCCCCCCATCCGACTAAGTCAATGTATGGGGCATATTTTGCGCCCCCCCCCCCCTCTTAGGTGACTAGAAGGGTCAATGTACGGGGCAGGTTTTGCGAATATTAAAAAGTGTTGCAGCGTGAGCTTCTAAAAAAACATCCAAATCAGAGCATCAATATAACATCTACGGCGTCCCTATCAACATACACTGCGATTATAAGTATCTCGGCGTTTTTTTTACCGAATCGTTTACATGCAGCAAACATATTCACACGGCCATAGCAAACGCTAGTAGGCTGCTTCACTTCATCCGCAGGAATTTCAAACAGGCGACGCGCGAAATCAAGGAAACTTTATATTTTTTGCAAGTCAGGTCTATACTTGATTATGCATGCGTAATATGGGATCCCCACCAAGACTATCTAATAAATAGACTTGAAAAACTTCAGAACCAAGCGGCAAGGTTTGTTTTATATGATTACAGCCCCTACGCCAGCGTTACTCAAATGAAGGCAACTTTGGGATGGGACCTGCTCCGTGTACGTAGACAGAAACTACGGCTTAAGCTGTTGCACCAGATCTATAACTCTAACACAGGTATTAATCGTCATAGCTACCTTGGTGAACCATACTACACATCCACTCGCTGTGATAATAGCAAAAAGATTTCTACCTTTATATGCAGAGCCAACACTTTTAAAGACGATAGTCTTTCTTGGGGAACTTAAACGCAGAAATTTTGGTCTGTCTTTCTGTCTGTCTTTCTGTTTGTCGGCACGTCCCTCGATTATTCAGCCACTCGGCCAAAGTTGAACCACTTGCACAAGGGCCAGCCATCGTGAACGGCTCACTAGGTTCATACTTGTGTACATGGTTGATCAAAAAGCAAACATTACGCATATCTGGGGCGCAACAGCACTAGGTGAATATTAGGTGGTGTGTTCCTTTAATAGAAAATACATAGATACGTAATTCTAGAGACCCTAGTTTCTTAAGCTGCGCTGAAAATGCGACTGCGCCGAAACCTGGCTTCCTCCGTGCCCTCTGCGCGAGCTCATTGTTGTGTTTCGGTTTCAGTTCAGTATTGCACTGTACGAGTGCCATGGGGCACCGCTCTGGCATTCCTGCTTTACCCAGGCGACGTGAATATAAAAGAGTGTGTGGAGAGTACTCGTTGAGTGCGGACGTTTCTTCTGCTTCGGCGCTTCGCGCCAAACCGCGTGTTCGGGCTGGCTGGTGTCCCCGCCGGTCGTGTTGGTCACCGCCGGTCTTGCTTGCTGCTGCACCGGGACTACCAGCCCGCAACACAGCATTCACGTTTCCCGACGTATTGCCAGATGGCGTTCATATCTCACGCAGCGCCTCTTCTGTCGTCTTTAGACGACATTTGCAGCGAAGCACGCAGATACGCGGCCAATTTTTTTTTTTTTTGGTACTCGTTCTTTCCTAAAACAATAAGAGATTGGAACAGTTTAAAAACTGTTCCAATCTCTTAGTAAATCTACTTAGTAAATATAACAGATAATGATTTATTTTTCTCCATATTGTGAAATTGTTCTTGCAATAACGAATGTATGTACTACGTGTCTCGAAATTGTATTTGGTGATCCATACTCATGTTACTCCTGATAATGTTATATTGATATTTCTGTATGTGTGTATATATCTCTGCAAGCGTTCCTTTGTTCTGGTTATGTTTTTGCCCCCCCCCCCCCCCCTTACGTAATGCCTATATGGCGATGTAGGTAATCTGTAAATAAATAAATAAATAAATAAATAAATAAATAAATAAATAAATAAATAGTTATTGAAGCAGCGGCCCGTGCATTTGCAGAAATTTAGTTCTTGTCAACGAAACACAAAGATCTTAATGGCTTATCCGGGCGCTATAATCTGACTGAACAATTTCTGTAGACTTCATGTAATCCATTGACATTGCGGAATACTCTTCGTGTCTTGCAACTTAATAGACTTAATTGTTTGATAGTCACGTCCGCTGCTCGTACCATTCCTTGCAGAAAACGAAACGTTTATGAGGCTTCATTTGTCTGCAGTCACATAATAACATATTATAAGTCTACATTATTGTCAATATACGGTGTACGAACCAGGATTGCCAGGTGTGGCTAACTTGCGCGAATTTAGCTACTTTTTCTTGCCGGTGGCGACAGAAAAAAATGCCTTGCCTACTTGGCTGCTTCTTGGCTACTTTCTTGTCTCCTCAATTTTAACGGAATGATCAATATGTGGTGATGTTGCAGCCGCTGCTGTTCCAGTATGCAGTGTCAAAACAAGGCGGCCACGACGTGTTTTCAGCTCACAAAACTTGATTTGGCACTTGCATTACACAAAAGCAAAGACTCTTGGATGCGTGGCTAGGACTATCGGGGAAAACTGTTTCATGGAGCCGCAATTAGCAGACCATCTATATTGCTGAACGATATTTTAAACCGTAATTGGATGTGACCCTCTACACTGATTGAGATTAGAAATCGGATATCTGACGAACTGCTTGTGTCATTTTTTTTTTTTCATATTAGGTACGGACTGTGACTCAGGAATATAAACTTTGGTATCACGCAAGAATAGATTGTGAAAATCACTACAATTTAAGCTTCGAACCACGCCACTCTAACTTTAAACATAGTTATGTGATATTCATTTTACTGTCGCCACATGAATGTTACTTCAAGTCCTTCTAAGAGAAGACATGCAAGACTCGTCAGAGTGTTTTTTTTTTTTTTCAAAAGCGCAAGAAACTTCAGCATCCTGCACGAAATGATCGCCGAAGTCAACAATTTATGCTTGAATCTCAGCCATTCTGATTGTGAACGGCTGAGGCTCTTCTTATTTACATATTCGCCGAAAGGCTCCTGCATTTAGTCATTTACCTAAAAATGTCGCAGTCGTTTTCACATACTTAATTATGGCTACATTTGGCTAATTTTGCAACCTTTGACTAAATTTGGCTACTCTTTGGCTAGTTCTTTTCTATTTTTCGGCTATTTTTTTCTTTTAGACCTGGCAACCCTGGTACATACTGCTTAATTATGGGTTCTATAAGGCACCAAGTAACTCCCCACCTGTGGTAATATACATAGTACAGGGGTAGGTACTGTAGAGGGCTGTGTCACTGTCTTTTTTAATTCTTTTTTTGTGTGTGTGGCTTTAACAACGCATAGACGGGTTTAATAGAACGATTGAGAGAGAAGCCTCGTTCAGTGAGGGATGGCTTGATGACACTTTGCTCACGCTGCCTTCCTTGACCTCTAGGCGAGGGCACTCCCACCAATTCTTTTTCCATAGAGGCACGCCGACTATGACCGTACTTCGGGTGCGAAAACACCACCCGTACATGCGGAGGGATTCTCCCTGCTTCGACATTGGCGATGACCCGGGGCATCGGAAAACTACCGGCATGCGTGGAGGACCCGTCTTCGGCGACGCCCCAGGAAAAAAAAAGTGAGTAAAACAAAAGCAGAACAAAAGCCCGGGATGCCTTCGTACAACGGCCTTGTCCGCGACGCCGGGACCCGAAATACCAGTGCAGACAGACAAACCGGCGGTCAACGAAGCAGAGCTGAACGCTCGAAAACAACAAAGACGATCAAATTATGGACGGCGGCTCGACGTCTGACACAGATACCGAGCCAGCTTTCGCTCTCGCTTGGAACGCAGTAGAAGAGAGGAACCACTCTGAAGGGGAGAGAGTGCCAGCAGAGGACCTCCTCTTTCCCACCAGGTCTTCCCCTGGACCGGCCACAGAAGAAGAAGCCAACCCCGCGACCTAGCCCGCAGCAGGAAAAGGCCCCCAAGCGGCGTGTATACAGAGCAGCAGCAGTAACGAACATCCCAACAAGCAGGGTCATTCCCCGAACAACCGCTTTCGCGTTCACTCCGCCGGCGAGCGTCGTGCGGCAAGGAACTACTCCGAGCGAGCGCCGGGAAAAACCCGCCAGCACGGGCTAGCAGAGGACTGGCAGCCGCCGCGCGGCCCCGGAGCAGCCCAGCGGTTCAGCCCTCCGAGCTTTTCCTCTCCCCTCATCGCTGCAGGCTCTCGCCGCGCAGTACATCAGAAACAGCTGAACTGCCTGGCACTCTTGCTGCTTTTGCAGTGAGATCGCGGCCGCTTTAGTACAAAGCGCAAGGCAGCTGCTCTCGGAGTGTTGGTACGGTGACCGACGCGCGCGGAGCCGGAGAGCGCGTGCACCGAGCGTGTGTTTTGGTTTCGACGTCGTCGTCTTCCTGGAGTTCTCGGTGACTGCGTGGCGGCGCCTGGGAACGTTCTCGTCTGGTCGCCGCCGGACTGCTGCTTCCGAGGACTCGAGTCGACTGTGTACCTGTTGAAAGTCTCCTAGCTCTGCGTCGGGCCGCGGTCGCGGCCTCTGTCAATCGGCCACCCGATGCCAGGATCAGCGTGCACCCGCGTCCGCGTCAGGATGTTCCCCATCCACAATACCAGCCTGTCCCAGCCTCGCATCACCCGTGAGTGACTCGTTCTCTAATGCGACACTTGGCAGCAGCTAGCTCTTAACCCAAGACCTGGGACCAACAGTGATAGCCGCTATAGTAACTTACGCGCCTGAATATTACTTTTGAGTTCCTTGCTCAGCAGAGCCCTCAAGATGTTCTCCTAGAGTTATCCACTTTTTTTTAGAATACTTTCCAATTGTTAGAGCTGCTTAACCTCACCGTGACTTTCTGTCTATTTTACTAGCCCCATATTTAATTTGCATTCCTACTTACACACTGAAACTGCACATTGAAATTACACATTGAAACTGAGAAACTGCGCCCACGTGCTCGTGTTGTGTCTTCTGGCCTTCCGCAAGTGCCTTACGCTGCGAAAAGTCTTCCAACCCACGATCGACATATACCAACTAGCCGAAAGGAGTGATTCACATTCAAAATAGCATTTCAGGCGTATATTCTATGCGCCAACGTAGCCGACCATCACCGTTCTCCGACAATTTTGCTTAATTAAGCGTATTGCACTATCACTACAGAAAGTGATAGCTGCTTTCTCGATCGTTTTCCCCAACGTGTTGGGTACAACTGGTTTCCGATTAAGGAAGAGAAACAGCGATCTGCATATATCATAATATAAGCCCTATTCTGCAGTATGGCTTCACTATGGGCGATCTTTATATAATTTCAGCTAAGCCTTTAGTTATCGAATCGTCTCTTGATCAGTAGTTTCGTTAGTTATACAGAATAAATGCATAAATGTCGGTCGGCTTTGCAATGCCGGATTTATAATGCTAAGCATGATTCGAAATATGAAATGCTGGTCAAAGACAGGAACGCCTCAACGAATCACACCAATGTTTACTTCCGGTTTAAATCTATTACAAAGCCCCGTGCGCTGTTCATGTGCGATGTAGCGCAATGCGAATGCGGCCGGCAGCAGATTCTGCTTCACACTGGACGCGCTAAGTGCATGAAGTACATGAAAAGAGTTCGTGCTACGTGCCGAGGTGACCCTATCGTTCTGAACACGTTAAACAACTAACCCCCTTGAACAACGGGTCGTGCTATCGTTAGCCACGTCTTTTATGCTGGTGACGCCCATTTGGATTCGCGCCACCAAACGAAGGATGAATTCATTTACTTGGCTTGCCATTCGGGCCACTTTCCTGCATTTCGGTTTGGGCGTTTCGCTCTGTAAGTCGTTGCAAATTGAAAACAATCAAGTGTCACCAGACCAGAGTTTTTCCCTTTTCTTTTGTTCTGCTTTATATCACAGTGGTAATAAGAATTTTTATAGAGTTCGTGGGAAGACATTACAGGTAAACATGTCAAAGAAGCAAACTCCACTTAATAGGGGTGAATTAGATCCGTGCTTCGAATTTCCAAATTGCGCGAAATAAGTGCAGGGCACTGCACTAGTATTTTCATGTCGCGGTTTTGGGACGTTAAACCCCAAGAATTATTATTATGCACTGGTATTTCGTCTTAGTGCGTTGACCAATCCCCCACATACGCGCAGTCAATGTGTCACATAATCAGACAGACAATTTCTTTTCGTTTAGTGGAAACCACAGTGCAATGCCTCAAGTTGTGCAGCTTCATGTACGAATATTTTTATGAATAAATTCGCTTGAGCTTCGCCTTCAAGAGTAGAACGCGATAGCGTAATCGGGCCCCGGGCGCATCGCCTTCTCAATTGCTAGCCTAGCTTCGGTTCTCAGAGCATGCCTCAACCGTGCCGTAAGAAAACGAACGATTGTGCGCGTAACATTGGTCGTTTCAAACCATCCTAGGGTGCCTACTGCAAGTACAGTTACGCAGTGCCCACTACGCCATGATTCTCCCTTTTGCGAATCAGCGAAGGGCCCACGGGTCCGTAAGGCAAGACGCGAACCTACGCAGCTGATCACTTTGTTGATACTTTTGCTGCTGATGATGATTAAGTATGTCTGAGCGCTTTGTAATGGGTGGGCCTTTAAAACACCCACTCGTTGCGCAATTCACATGTTTTGACGCCTGATTCTATGCTTTAGCCACGCAATATTACATACGTTAACGAGACTCCTTCCACCACATGACGTTCATATAGTGTTTTTTTTCGGGAAGTTTCAAGCAATATCGTGGCTCTGTGGTATAGCACACATGCTTGCCGCGCAGGCAGCCTGGGTTCGATTCTTACTCGAACCGAAGATTTCTATTACTTATTTTATTTGCATCTTTCTCGATTTTTCGGTCACGGACAAGATTGTGATTTTTCGCTCACAAGCAACGCCACCGACGCCGACACCGGAATTTCTGCGAAACATTAACGCTATCGCGTTAATACTAAAGCATGAAATAAGAAAGAAAGGCCACGGCGTATACACACACGTGTGCGTCCTTCTCTGTGCGTTTGAGTATTTGAATATTTTACATTCTATTTATGGTTGCACCTAGAACTGTATCTGTGTGTCTGTGCACAGTCCTGTATTCCAGCAGGTCGCGACAAGTTCGCAAAATCAGTTGCAGCTGTTACAGAAAAAATATTGTTGCACGCGCGCTGTTGTTTTCCAGGTTTTGTTGAATTGTGCGCAAGGTCGCGGAATAAATTGGCTAAAAATAAGAAGATGCGCACGTGAGAACGCTTGTGAGGCCATGTGTGCGATAGTGTTATTTTTCTTTTTCTTATGTCCCGCAACACCTGCGGGAAGTCGCGACGACATAGCGCTAAGTTTATGCTGTAAACGCTGCAGTACAGCAGCTCTAAACGAATCGCATCGTTTCAAAGAGTGCGAGATTACTTCGAAAAGGGTATCGGTTCAACCGCTTCTTATACTAACTATTAGTGACGACAGAAAAAGGAAAATAAAAAATATAGAAGCTTCCTGTTGTTTGCGCCGCTCCTCGTACAGCGGTGCCACCACTGGAAAGTGATCGTTCTTCCTCTTGCTAAAATCGGTACTATATTTAACTTATCATTTTAAGCGAAGCTCTTATAATTCACAGATTTCGGTGGCGGCGCCGGCGAGCGAGAAATTAGGCCCTCGAAGGTGGGCCGGCTACGTGCGTATTCGTATACGCCTTTCTTTCAGTATAATTGATTCTCTCTCGATCGTCGGCTTGTCGGTGATCACCCGTTTCTGATATATTAATCTGATCTTTTATCGAGGCGACTTGTCGTTCCACGTTGACACATTTCATTGTTGCCTGGATATGAGCGCATGACCGTCGTTGTTGCCTGTAGCAAATGAAGTGTTGCGCGGCTAAGCACGTGGATGAAGGTCCGATTCCGACAGGAAGGAAACAGAAGGGAGCATTGAGCAATGAGAAAGAGAGAGAGAAAGAAAGAAAGAAAGAAAGAAAGAAAGAAAGAAAGAAAGAAAGAAAGAAAGAAAGAAAGAAAGAAAGAAAGAAAGAAAGAAGTCAGGCGTGTCAAGCTTCGCTTGCCACCAGTTTTCCCAATACGGCAAGGGATCCTGATTTTTTTTTTCTTTTCTTTCGTAATTTATATAAGAAGCCACAATACGTAGCCGGCGTTCAGAGTGAATAAATGTTTTTATTCGTAAACAACCAGAACTGGCTTCATTCCGTCGGGCTCTTGTGCCGCTTTGTTTTGCGAGCCCACGAGCACTTGCGCAACAGCCCGAGGAAGAAAAATACTGGCGGGAATATTTCTTCACTGGGCGAAAGTCCTGCCCTGCCTTAAATGATCTTTCCATGAGCCAGTCACCACGCGCGTTTGAGAAATCTCCCGTATATCAATAAACAACAACAAAAAAGTATGTGCGCTATTTAATGATACCCTTCATTGCCGATGACTCCTTCCCGCAACCCCCCCCCCCCCCCCCCGCCCAGTATTGCACCGTGTCCTCTCTCACCAGCCGACCTTGCCTATCCTGACCCTCCGTCAGAATACTCTCCCTGCCAAGGATCGTCACGAAGAAACTCGGTCTCAAGGCCCCGACGCCGCCGCATTGCTTTCGTCACTTCGGCCTGTTGCCTTCCATTTTGCGCTTTTATGCACTCATCGCGCCTAGACTGCCCGAAGCTACCGTAGCTGCTCTAATATAGGCCGGCCTACGTAACAAGCCTACGCGAAATGAATGTGTGTAGATACACATAAGTCATTTTGCCTGCACACAAAAGGGACAAAGGGGCTGTATCATCGAGCTTGATGTTACGACTCCTCGTATCGTAAGGAACGAAGCTATGAAGGTGGCGTTGACGACCGAACGTAAATTTTGTGCTTCTTGAGGAAGACTGATCTTTTGCGAACGCCTTCGCGAATTCACCGCGCCTTTCTTTCCTTCCTTCCTTCCTCTTCTCTCTCTGTCGTATTTTTCTACTCCCTTTTTCCTCCCCACAGGGTATGCAGACAGAAACGCGGCTATCTGGGTACGATCCATGCCTTCTACCAACCACAATTTTCACTTGCATTGTGGTTCTCAGACGGTGTACGGTGTTCGCAGCATGCTGTGGAAGCACCTCATCCTTGAACCCGAGCCGACCCGATTGTTTCATATTCGTTTCGTATTCGAGGAATATGTGTCAGCCTACATTCGAGAAACTGCGGTATCTGTCTCAGAATTCGTGCAGCCTCAGCACCACACAAACACGACGGGGATCCCTTACGGCGCTCGAGACCCAATTCGAATGACCGTGACAGCTATACACGACGGTGAGAAAAAAAAATAATAATAAACGCGCCGGCAGGAGTTTCGTAGCCGTCGCAACCGCGCTGTGAGAAAACTGAACGCGCCACTATCGCCGACCCGTTTTCTTCTCGAGTCGTACATACGATTGCGGTCTAGCCTGCTGCAATACGCTGGCTTGCCGACGCCAGCAACCCGCTGCGAGCGGGTATAACAGCCTACGGGGTCAGGGACTGGAGCGCCACCACCAAGGCCCTCAGAAAGTCCAGCCACAGCCGAGCAGTGCGTGTGGCGCTGTGCATATGTCTAGAAGAGTGTGTACATCCGGAAAAACCAGTAGTTGACCGGTGGAATCGGAAGACGTTGTCTGGATGTGCAGAACACTGTGCACGTGCCTCTGCAGAAGCGAGGGTGAAAAGCAAACTGCACCAAGCAAGGGCTTCTAGGGGATCGAGTAGCCGCCAAGACGTCTACAGCAAGACGCCCCGTGGATGTCCGAGAATTGTTCACTAGTGCGCGACAAATCAAACGGACTACCGATGCTCTTCGGAATGTGTTTCGAAGGCGAAGCTTTCGCTTTGAAAATACCGGGATACGCGCAATGGAAAGAACCCAGCACCATCGCGGATGGCTACCAGGTGCGGCTCCGGTGACCATGACGAGAAGACGAATTGAGAAACCACGGTGTATGTCTTCCCACGCGTGTATGCGTAAGTTCACACGAGTTCCATCCTAACGTAGGTGCAAATCTGGTTTAATTATTCTACATTGACGTAACCGTCTTTGAAATAAGACGCGGAAAGAAAGGGTGACGTAACAACTTCATTGAAGTAGATGTGGTAACCGGAACAAGTAATCATGAGTACTGTAAGCATAATGAACCACCTTTGTATGCCTATCAGTATGCTGTGTGATTTCGCTGTATCTCTCCTTGCACACGACTCAGGAAAAAAAAAACAGTTTTAGTATTATTTTTGTAATTTATCGACAAGTCAGTTACGACAGCCCGTTGTTCTATGCGGAAATTAGGCGCTTCCGAAATACTTTGCAATCATTATTATTTTTTTTAGACTTCGAAAGTTAAGTTTCTGGACAATGATTCAGCGCAGTGTATGCAGGGGATGGTTCACGGATGGTTAAAGTAGGGCGTCAATTGTAGTACATCACCGGACTTATTGGCATCTAGTACGAGCCCCGTATCCTTGAGGAAGACTTGAGGAAGCTGCTAGTGTACATTCGAGTGCGTCCTCCAGACCACTAACCCTTACAACTACTACATACCACTGTCACTTAGCGTTCAATGGTCCCAGTGCCTCAGCATCCGGGTTTTTTTCATGCGATTTCCCAACTAGTTCCCCAAGTCTCCAGATATTGTGGGGAGATTGCGTTCACTGTTTCGTGAAATTTATAGGCGCATAGAGGGCTCAGACGAACAGCAACGCGATGTTAGTATTGTAGTTGGATAATTGTATAAAATAGTAGATGGCACGCCTTCGAATGTCTTTACTCACTGTATCCATGCCCCTACTAGCGTTAGTAAATCTCCCCACATACGTTTTGCTTCAATGTATGAGCCCTATGCCTTTCTGTAGGTTCATTTGATTCCAAGCAGTGGCCTCGTAAAAAAAAAAATTCATACAGCTTCGCTTTCAGATAATCTTTTCAGAGACGTTAAGTTTTACGTGTAGGTATAGACGTACATTCAGTTCTGCTCTAATTGCTAAATATTAACTGCGACTATAAAAAAAATTAAGTGCCCGGCTATTATCGATATTTTCTGGCTTCGATGGAATATGAAACAATGACGCACCAGAACAAGAGATGTACTTAAAATATGATTTCATTCTTTCTGAATTCCTCGTTTTACCAGACTTATATTATTCTTGCCCTTTCAAGTTTCGTTAGTTATTGTTCTACCCCTTTAGAGCGCCATCCTTCCCGGTGTCGAGTTTCTCGTACGACACTTCGTGCTTCCACGCGATGGAAGAATGTGTTGGAAGAAACGGGCAAGTGTGTCTTTTCGAGCGCCTCTAGCACAAACTACGGTACGGTATGTCCATGTTGAACGCAGGTGGAAAAGTTCGTCCAGCGTGTTTTCACGGTTGTTTTGGGCGAATCAGTATAAGCACATTTTCTAATATTCTTGTGTGTGTATTTACTTTGAGAACATTAACGAAAAATAAAAAAAAATGGTATGGTTGCACATTCACCTCAGCCGCATTCTTGCATCTCTATTTGTTCGAAATCTGAGTAAAATATACACGACGATGCCGAATTTCGTAATAGGTGGGCGCAGGGTTCTCCATTAGGGGAAGACAAGCTAAAGCCGCTAACAATAAGCTTTCGTTCTGTACTGCCTCTAAACGCCGCCATCCCCGCGAACTTCCGCGCTTACGTACAGCCGTAACTGCCAGTTACTTCTGCGTCTTGGGAATCACGTTCCCTGTCGACAACTTCCATAGATGTCGCTCTTATGTATAGGTGCTGATTTGAGAAACACACTGGAGCAGATCAGGTGGAACCAGCGATGACACTTTCATCGGCGTTACTCCAAAATCTGAGTGCATTGACAGGGAACCCATCGCCTTAGTGGGGCTTCGTGCTCTAACGTTAAAACTTCCAACGTCCTGATGTCGAACGGCCTCCCCGACGGTGACCTCGATACGGTTGCTGCTTACGGAGCTGAGGCGATGCACGTTTAAGTGAAAGAAGAGCTTGAATGGCTCATCTATTTTCTTTCATTCTCGCTCTCTCTCACTCTCTTTTTTTTAGCTGCTCTTTCGTGTTATTTACACACCTCAAACTTT
This sequence comes from Rhipicephalus sanguineus, assembly GCF_013339695.2. Taxonomy (NCBI): domain Eukaryota; kingdom Metazoa; phylum Arthropoda; class Arachnida; order Ixodida; family Ixodidae; genus Rhipicephalus; species Rhipicephalus sanguineus. The sequence goes on from NC_051180.1 coordinate 18,489,515, forward strand.
GTGAAAATGTGCAGTAGCGCTGCAGTGAAGCTCACTGAGAATGAGCAAAAGTGATAAGTGTATACCTCTCGAGGAAAGGCAAACGGAACGTTCGATAGCGGCGCGTCTCAACCTTTTGTCTTAGCATTTGAGAGAAAACTATGGCGTTATCGCTCAGCTTCCACCGACGGCTCGAGATTACGGGGACGTCAGCGAGCCACCGAAAACCGCTAAGTGCACTCGGGACGTCACAAAGAAAGGAAGGGGGGGGGGTGCGTCTCGAAATCTCTGGACTGAGAAGCTATCGGTGCCTGCAATGAGAGACGCTTTTGAGCTCAAGTGTGCACATGCTCAAAGCGTGTTGTTAAATGGGGCGTGTAACATGCGCTGCCGACGCATCTGCGGTCCCGGAGGCGTGTCTCACACCGTCCCGTACAGCTGTGTCCCATTGTGTGAGGACAGTTCCTTCATTCCTTTCGTAATCACCTTTACGTGCGTCACTGCGGGCTAGAAATTCAGCGGTACATAGTGCGAAATGCACTCTCAGGCGATCGAACCACTTGGGGGCGAACGCGAGCGCAATTGTGCAGTGACGGATTTAGTGTCGATACTGACGTCAGTTCATATCGCCGAGGCCAAATAAGTGGTGCAATGTAATAGAACAATAAAGAAAAAGAAGAACGCGGGAGCAAGGCCTCTTCGAGAGGGATATCGATAAATGAACGAAAGAGGTGTGAATGTGCTCCGATGGAGAATACGAGGTTGCGACTTACAATGGTGGGCAGAAAGTCACAGCCCCAGAAGTCATAACAAGAACTAACTGATGCTTTTTTTTTACACTTCACGCCGTTTACGTTCGTGCAACTTTCATTTCCGATGCCCGAGCATAGCAGCTGGGCGATAGCAACAGGCAGGGAAATTAATCATTATGTACTCGTGGCGTAATTTTCGTCGAAATATCATCGGCATAGAGCACAATACAAAGCATTGGACAGATTTAGTTGAGCGTCCGCAACAACGTACGGACGCAGCCTTCCATAGAAAATGGCTGGCAGGCTGCGTCCGTACGTTGTTGCGGACGCCCAACTAAATCTGTCTATTAACGTCAGGCTAGCCGACACTAACGTGAAGTACAACAGAAAGACAAGTAACGGTAGCCGAGAGGCTGTTGCGTCACGACGCTGCAGAGCTCGAGGTGTCGGGTTCGATCCTATAGTCACGGCTTCCGCATTTCACTGAAGGTAACGCGCCAAAGCCTGCTAGCGTATATAGATCTAGACGCGCTTTAAATATACGCATACGGTCAAAGTTAATGCGAAGTTGTCCACAAGCGGCGTGCCTCATAATTAAATCGCGGTTTGGGAACGCAACAGCGCTCAATTCAGCACAGCTAACGTGGTTCTCTTTTATAACGTTCGTGGTTTTTCTTCTTTTGGCAACCGAAATCTCCGCCAGGTTAGATCTCTTATCACTGTTTCGATCTCGTATACAGGTATACGCTTATCGGACTGATGAAACGAGATAGTTATAGCTCTACGTCGCGTTGTGCGCTCTGCACCCCAGTCCATTGGGGCGGGAAGACTCCCATTCAAGAATGGTCAGTTCACTAACGATATTTTTGGATAACGATTGGCTTTTGGATGCACGATTGAACGCGCCGCGACATGTAACACACGATCACGCGTTGGAATTATTGTTGACGAGTGTATGGCTGTCTGCAGTGAGCAAATTTCACATCAAGATGACAAGTCATTTATCACCACTTGCGTCGCTTTGATCAAGTCGTCGCTTTGCTCGCATGTCTTAATGTCTTAAATATGTCTTAATAAAATTGCCACAACGCCACTTGCTGTGTATCGTCTCGATCTTTCGGGTCGTTATCCTTTTAGCCATAAGCTGAACCCAAACGCCGCAACACGCCTTCAATGCAAGCGGCCATCAGACGACATAAATTTTCCAACATTCGAAGGCCCGTTTTATTATTCCCACTCGAGAAGGGCCGCAGCAGCAAGAACACTCGACGCAGATGTTTTATCTATCGGTCATTCATTGACTGCGAAGGGTATCTGCTGAAAAGATGGTATCGCTTTTCTTTCCAGGGTTATCGGTGAGTTACATCGACAGGTCCGCTTACGTTTTGAGAATTCGCAGGGGTCGAGGTTTTTATTACTTTCGCCTTCAAGTAGACTTGAAACAAAGTGTATAGAGAATGCGGAGAAAATTAATGCTAATACTAATCGGCTTTGAGGCCATATTTTTTTAGATATTAAATGAAGATGATTGTGAGAACCCACTTCATCGGGCGCTCCCTGTCGGTAATCGGGCAGCCTCGTTATACAAGCTGATCACTTATTACTCACGAATTTGCGTGGTGCTGTGGCATTGTAATTAGAATCCACTCAATCAAGTGTGTGGCTTCGTAAACGTTTTTTTCTGCCACGGCCGCGCTTGATGGAACGTTACTTTTAAAAGTAGCATTCCATCCAGCGCGGCCGTAGCGCCGGTAGTTGCTTGACAGCGCGGCAAACAAAACAATCGCAAAAAGACAATAATTTTAGATGAATATTAAAGGTATTTGATGTCAAATAAGTATGTTTTTTTTTCCTAAACACTTGGCGACCATGGCAGACCAGGGCTTAGATAAAACGTCGTATTTCAAGGTGCGTATCTATTTGAAAAATAAGGCGATGTCCGTAGGTCTTGCCTGACCAAAAGCATGTTCTATCTAGCTGTCAAATCTATCAGAGGGCTTCATAATTTTGGCTCATCATGCATGGGTCGCTTAGCTATAGGAGCCGAGGTGTCCTGGTGCAGCACTGTCGTCTTGGCCGCCGCCCGGACAACAGCCGAACAATCGAAACGAGACTCTGGTGCATGATGTGGCTCCGCGTAGAAAACATCAACAGACTCGTATTAATTACAGCACGAAGTTCGTGGGACTGCAAAATGAGGATCATGTGATGTCAGACGACTTTCGCAACTGGTTAATTATTTCACAAGCGGCGGATCGCAAGAGACGTCTTCACCGACCTGCGTTTTACCTTTGCCTATTACTGTGCGCATCTCCTGGTCATGAGCGCTCCATGGCGTATAAATTGTTACAGTTTATTTATACCTTATTTCTTATATTTAAAAGGAACAAGGAAACTGTTGTTTCCAAAGTGCGGTTGCCATTTTTCTGCAGCACCACGTTGTTTATCGCGCCACATCGATAAGAACAGAGCCTCCTCCGTTTGTGTGTGCTTCCCGCGCGAAAAAAAAAAAATTGGTGTCGGCAGCAGCTTATCCCTTATCTCCAGCCAAATGCGAGCCTAGAAACAATCGATAATTGCACCGACCGCACCTTCCGCTCTCCCCAGAACAAGCATGTGTGGACGTCCCCCACCACCGTCGTATGCGACGCAAGACAGAAAGAAGCCCGATTTCCTATCACCACAGACGTCACACAATGTTGCAGCGCGGTTGAGATTGTTAGGAAAGTACGGTGGCACTTCAGCCGATCGGTGAACTGCACAGAAGCTGACTGTGTGCGGAGTTGGGACAGTGCAGGAAGGACATAGATGATTATCGGTGCTCCGTGTACAAGTGCCGAATTCGGGGGCCACTACGACCGCATTGGCTACTGGGAACTGCTGCTACGCCGTTTGACGTGACGGAGTGACGCTGAAAGACATTAGTGACGTGACATTGCAAGACATTACGCTGTCTCAGGTTGTGGGACGTTGGATATCAGAGCCAGCCTCGTCAATCCCCCGAGTGGCAAAGTTTGTTGCGTGGACCTTTGACAAGACGATCTCGTTCAATATTGGGATCGCTTGACCAGGATTCAGTTGATTCGGAGCTTTGAAGCACGATGTTCGCGTGACGACGTTCTCACTCAAGTGACGTTTCGCCCTTCTCGAGGAGATTGCAAGATGCAGATGGGATCGAGTCGTGCGCGCAAAATCAGCGCTGGTTCCGTCCCGTGCGTGGTGTGTCGGCACGCGAGCTTTGATACGGTAGTGGGTCCACGCTACAGCGGCTGCATCGGCAGGCGACCTTCCAAGGCCAACCTCATGCAAAGCCGGTTGCAGCGCAATGCTAACGGCCTGCTGCGTCTGACAGGCTACCGCAAACGGCGAGGTAAGATGACCGCCTCAGATATAAGCACGCACATTTTGCCTTTCTATCTACTGGTGATGGTGACAAAGGCCTTCACGTGTCACTTTACGCTGACTTCATAATAATTGCTGGAGTTTTAGGTGCCAAAACAACGATTAGGTTTAAGGTACGCCGTAGTGGAAAGCTCCGGAAATTTTGACCACTTGCGGGTTTATTTAACGTGCACATAAGTACACGGGCCTCCAGCATTTTCGCCTCCGTCGAAAATGCGACCGCCGCAGCCGGGATCGAACCCGCAACTTACAGGTCAGCAGCCGAGACTTTACGCTGACTTCGACCCATAACAATAATAACTGAGAATATGGAATTATAGATTTTTCTAACCGTGTCTTAGTGGACAAGTCAACAAGCCTACAAACATAACGCAAGTGAGGCATGTATTTTTGGTGACGTTAAGGCTCTTGGATGCGCTGTTTCTAAAGATCCCTAATAACGAAGCTGGACATGTAAATCTGGGTTTCCTAAGCTATCATCAGCATCTTCTAGCTGCTATGCAAGTAATATGTACAACTTGAGTAGATTTGCAGACTGTCCGGGAAAAGGCCACGTGACAACAGCACGTGATCAGCAATATCCCGAATAAGCAAACCAAACAATTCCAAATTGTCTTCGCTTGTCGTGCAAGCCTCTCGACGAAGTATTTGTCAGTTGAGTGAACTCTTCCGCTATGTTTCCAGGATAGCCAACACAGTAATGTGCACCTTCACTCTTCATTACCATTTCCATTTACTTCTCCATATATTTCCATTGAAACTTCCATTGCTTCCTCAGGTGATCGCAGCATGTTTGACTTGAAGAGGCGCCATCTGCTCCCAATCACTGAACATCTCGGCATCGCCACGAAACAATGGGATGCTCGGCTAACGGACGTGTTTTTGTCTCGTTAACTTCCGATGGAACGCGTGCCGATAGCGATAGCAAATAGCTGGACAAAGGGCGAATTGCAATTTACGATCACTCCGGATCGCCTCGGTTCTTCCGTAACACCTGCCAAAAACCTATTGTGTCTGTCGACATCCAAAGCACAACAACAGCAAGAAAGGAGCCTCAGCGGTAGCTCGTGTCTGGCACAGCTTCCGAGTGACGTCAGGCCTGTTTACCGCCTCCCTCGTCCTTTCGCTGGGCCCTCTATCGGCCGCTACGCGACGCCGCTGAGCGTGCGGCGTGAACGTTTGACCTTTGCGGTATGACAGTATGCTCCCCGCATCGTATACCATGTCGCAACTCGATCGGAAGATGCGAAATCGTAGAGATGTTATCAGTGAGATATTGATGACGGATTTTCGACGACTGATCGGCTGATGTGATTCGGGGTCAGGGGCGTAGCCAGCAATTTTTTTCGGGGGGGGGGGGAGGGGGGGTTCAACCATACTTTATGTATGTTCGTGCGTGCGTTTGTATGTGTGCGTGCCTACATACGCAAGCAAAACTGAAAAATTTGGGGGGGGGGGTTGAACCCCCCAACCCCCCCCCCCCCTTGGCTACGCCCCTGTTCGGGGTCGTTCGCAAATCTTCCCAATAAGTGCAAGCAAGTGGGAAAAATGTCATTGGCCCGTAAAGGTCACCATGTCGCCGATGTATTTGGACAATGTAGAAGAATCTCAATGGAGGCGAAAGCGTTTTGAGATGGCGTTTTAAGACTTTAGGGAACGCGGTGTTTACTATTGATGTCAAGGGCTACGCGCTACAAACTATTGCCGCTAAGATGACAGCCTCCGCGTGGCTTCAAGTCAAGTCAAGTGAATTTCATTCAGTTTAACAAAGGTCAATTTTATTCAATTTTAACGATGGGGATGTCCTCAAACCTGTTGTTTCAATGACGATACACTTTACGGGTTCGTGTTCATTCACGTGTCTGGGTGCGCGTCTGCGTTAAGGATATCCACGTCTTCAAAGAATCGACTTGGCGGTAGCAGACAACATTTAGCTTGCATCAGATTACTACCTCGACCTCAGGGGCGTAGCCAGAAATTTTTTTCGGGGGGGGTTCAACCATACATTATGTATGTTCGTGCGTGCGTTTGTATGTGTGCATGTATATATATGCAAGCAAAATTCAAAAATTTCGGGGGGGGTTTGAGCCCCCCCAACCCCCCCCCCCCCTTGGCTACGCCCCTGCTCGACCTGTACAATCATGGTTTTTCAACTTCCAATGTTCCCCTGCCACCGATACTCAACATAACAGTGCAAATCCCGAACATCTCTGGTTTTCCTTACAAACGATAGCTACACGTCCATGCAGTCTACTTTTCTTTTCTTCCGAACTCTGTGTATATATGCACTCATCACTCCGGTGCCATTGCACTCTAGAAAACTTCACTCCCGCTATTCTGGATCACCCTTCCTTCCACACTCCCTAGTTCTAACTGGCGTCTTTCATGAATTTATGAAATACATTGCGACCTCTCTACGATTTCCCACTTATCGCGCACCTGTATGTGTACTATCGGGGAGCCCCACCACGGTGGTCTAGTGGTTATGGCGCTCGACTGCTGACCCGAAGGTCACGGGATCGAATCCCGACCGCGGCGGCTGCATTTTCGATGGAGGCGAAAATGTTTGAGGCCCGTGTACTTAGATTTAGGTGCACGTTAAAGAACCCCAGGTGGTCGAAATTTCCGGAGCCCTCCACTACGGCGTCTCTCATAATCAAATCGTGGTTTTGGGACGTTAAACCCCAGATATTATTATTAGTACTATCGGGGACAAAAGTGCCCAGGTCCCGAGATTTGCGAGAAAACTGTAACCTCGCATACGATTTGAGAGCATAGCCCCTAATTAAACATCCTCAGCCTCTGGTAGTTCTTGCGACGTACCTAGTTATTCATTAGATTACAAGGGTTTTGCATGCATTAACAGAAAAGAAATTCGCCAAATCATTCCCGCATTGATACAGAGCAACTGAAATTCAAGCGAAGAGCTTCCCTTGTTGCAACGGAGCCCGTACACTTCTATCCCCGAGAGTACAGCAAGCTCCAAAATGTTTAGAGACGCAAGAAAAAGCTGAATATTCCCGCTGCTTTGGCAGGAAGCCTTGAATTTAGACTTCCGGTCTGTTCTAAAACACGCTAACAGCATGAAGCGTGCAGTCAGACCGAACACAGTCACAAACTGCTGTGAAATCCAAAACTTTCTCAGACCTAGTGGTCTCTCAACTTTTGACGCCGACTTTACATTATAGTCGCATACGTGAGTGACATTTATACTTTAGCGTTCACGCAAGCGCATGTAGGCTCGCCTCGCCTTGATAAAGGACGCACCACGTGCACGCAGACAATGCACGTACAGGCTGCAGAGGTGCGGGGTCTGGGAGCGGTCGATGCGACGTCTTCTCTGGCGCACGTCTTTGTAGCGCGCGCGCGAGCGTATTATACCTGTACATGAATCACGAGGCTGTTGGCACTGCCAGACATGACAAGCGGACAAGGACGTGGCAAAACGCCCTGATCTCTTGGGGCTCTTGGCAGCGATGTATAAAAGGGGGGCTTCGCGCGCAGCGCCGCGGTTCTGTGCGCTACGCCAACGCTCGCAAATCATCGCTAATTCGAGCTATGTGTTGTGCAGAAAACAAAAATTATAATGGAACCAAGATCGAGAAGCAGGCGCGACAGCTTCTCTTCTTGTGGTAACTTCGTTTGGACCAGTGACGCAAGCACCTGTGTCTCCTATACACAACATGAAGCGTGAGCAATTCTAGATGGCAGTTTACGTGACGCGCCAATTTTTGTTTTCCTCGTAGTTTAAATGCGTTGTCTCCGTTTCTGGACAATTCGCAAAATATTCACGCTGAAAAATCGGCTATTATGTGCAAAGTGCGTTCAAGAAAAAAATTCAAGGAAGATGGCGAGGATATCTTTGTCGCATTTAGCGTGTCAGTTATGCAGAGTGAGCTTGTGTAGCCGTCTGGCGTTTTCTTTTTTTTTTTTAAGACCTTTTGTTAAGTGTGGGATTTGTTGAAGACATGTGGGCATGCAGTAGGGATGCGAACACAACTTTCTGTTTCTCTGTCCTGTTGTTGGTATTTAGTAATGGCGACGCTATAAGGAGTGAGTTAGAAACCGTTTAGCGTGAAGCCGAATTGTTTGGGGCCTGAGCGGTGCATGTGGTCAGTTTGCAGACTTCTGGCACAACAGCTATTTGTTCTGATTTCCTAAAAAGCAAATATCTAAAAGAACTATGCAATAATATCAGCGTTAGTCAGAAAAAAACTCAATAACGAAACACATGAAAGAGGGGGCACACCTTTTCTAAACTCTCAAGGCAAGCTACCCATGACGTCACGGGGTGCAACTCCATGTGGTATTATACCCCTCAATGTAGTTTGTGTGCATCGGGTGCATTCTACACGGTATGCGACGACGTAATTGCGTGACGTCGCAATTACGTCATCATAATTGTATAGTTTCGGAGTGAACTGTGGAAAATGCAAGTGTGGGATTTATTTTCTTCACTAATAGAAACTATTCTTTATAAGCTGACCCCGTGTTTATCTTTAGTGGCACAGCTCGGATCAGCTTTTGACACCTTAAAAGGATGTTTCCTCGCATTTTCACTCTGGCATTTGTGAAGGTTGTGGTTTCACATTTGTTTACAACAGTTGCGCCATGACTGTTGTCTGCAGAGCACTGTTCGACCTTGCAGTGGGATAGCCCCGTAGCTTGGCTGACTTACAGCGTAGTGGACGTTCAGCGACCGCGAACGAAGGTTGCAGCAGCAACAAGCGACGCTTAATTGAAACCCTCGCTTGCCGGACAATGGAGCAATGGCTCGACCGCCTCCTGATGCTGGGCCAAACAGCGCGAGGTGGAACGTGCCATTGTCCTTTCCAGCAGCTGTGTCAGCAGGAAAAGAAAGGCAGTTGGTGGAATAGTCGCTGGAATTTTCTCGCAGGAAAAGTGCAACCCAGCATGGCGGCGAAGCCAACTCGGTGCGCACTGCGCGCATGGTGACAGGCAGCAGTGCCACGTAATGGGTGTACGTTTACGCGAACAATGACAAAGTCGCGTCGAGTCGACTTGTCGGGCCGCTATCGGGTTTAACTGCATAACGAGCGTCGAGGCGAGTCTGGTCAATCCACTTGGGAACTAGCCCGACCCGCTCAGCGACATTTGTGTAGACGTGATCGTATCGGTTTGGGTACACTCTACTTGTGTGAACTCACGAAATCGACTTACTTGAACTCGACCCGCTCGCGTCGAGTTCATGTAAACGAAGCAGTAGTAACGATTCTCGCCAAATGGTCAGTAAACTCGCAAGATGGATCGCCGTGCAAGTTGGTATAGGATATAGCGTCTTCCATCGTCTTGTGCTTCATGTCTTCGCGCTGCAACCAAGTAGGCAAGCCCGTATATGTCAGTAAACTGAGGCGTGAGCGAATCATAGTAACTGTATTGCCAATTTCTCCGTGCCTTTAATAGTAATGTATGGTAGAAAGAAAAAAAAAGGGGGGCAAAGGAAACTATAGAGGATTGTCGATTCCAGAGAAACTATCGTTCATTTTAAACTGATTATTTTAAACTTTCTTTTTCTTGTATATAGTATATTAAGTAAACATTCAGGTTTCGGAAAATAGTTTTCGATCGTGTGCAACGCTGTGAGTAAATGTTAGAGCTCACGTCATCATAATTACGCCGCTTTAGGTCAAACACCATCATGCAACTAATCAATCATGTACTCAATCGAAATAAAATTAATTATTCAACGAATCAGCCTCACTATTCTTAGCTCGAAAAGCTCCTCAGGGCAGTGAAACGATTCCATGAAGTGCAGATACCATCTCTTCGAAGCAGAACAGGAACTCGGGGCAATTCTCGCGCCGCGGTTGCGATCGTACTTTACTAGGATCACGTAACTGCTTGACCCTTCATTTCGAACACGAAATTTTACACACGACGCCAGGTGGGCCCCCTGAATATAATGAAACAATTTCTCCCGGCTTTTAACCGGTCTGCTTCGCTTCTCTCATCCTTCGGCAGCTTTCGTAAAGTTGCTTAGCGAAAGCCTACTTTCAGAGTCCTGTTTGGCCGAAGAATGTGCGTACTGCATTAATTCCAGTACGGCCGGACGGATGCGGACCAAAACAGTGGCAGGCACCGGTTTATCTGCGCTGTATGACGCACTTGACCCTCTAAGCGCGTCATTATTTTTGCTTTGTGCCTTCGCGCCGCGCACCTATGCTTTTCGCATACATACATGAGTAGTGGAGCTTCACTGTGCGGTGGGGCCAAGCTACACGGGAGCGAGAGAAAAATGGGCGACACAATTTATGCGCAGTGTCGGTGAAAAGCAGTCGTTACGGCCGCTTCGATATCATCCCACGCTCTCCCTCCGCTCTTACCCTGCCCACTTCACCATCCAAGGTGCAGTATAGATAGCGCTTGTATACACTAAGTAACGCGCTCGACAGGAGAGAGAGAGAGAGAGAGAGAGAGACGGTAAAGGGAGGGAGGGGGGGGGGGGGAGGCTACAGGCGAATGCGAGCAGTACGTAGTGGGCATCTAGTGGATTTTATTCTTTCCTATTTTTTCTTTCCTTTTGCGATAGCCGTCAGTGCCTTCTCTCGACCTCGCAGCTTGAGCTGCATTCTGTTGAAGAGATAAGCAACTGAGAAGTTAAGCTTGACCTCGGCACCCTCAGCGATTTCAGGGCAAGAAGCCCTCTCGCGAACGTGTTTTTTATTCTTTTTTACGAGGCGCGGACCGCCGCTAGAGCAAAACCGTGCACTAACGCTTATCTATGTGGAAGATAATGAGTTCTTTTTCTTGTTGAAGCCGGGGGGCAATAGGAAGGGGAGGGGGTGCAGAAAAGTGCCCGCCGGAGGTAGGATAAGCGGTGGTACGCCGTGACTGTTGATGCAGCGAAGAAAAAGAAGCATTGTGTGCAGAGTGGAAAGAACGAAGCTGGAGTAAAGGCCGCAAAAAAGAGAAAGGAGATGAAGAATGCGATGTTATTTCGTCATGAGCTCATGTTTTCGTGTCTCTTTAGAGCCTAATTGTCATGACGCGGCCCTCAGTTTCGTGATGTGGCAATGGCAGGTTAGGGTGGCCACCACCGGCTGTTTCTTACCGCTGTTCAGCAAGAGCGTTCCTGTCACGAAGTCATATCTCGCACAATGCGGACGTCCGAGTCGGTGTGTAAAGCAGGTCGTTATGGTATGTTATCGTTGATACTAAGTGGTACACAAAAACAAAGAAAAAAGAAGAAGACGCGAATGAAAGAAAAGTAGCTGTTGCGTCGTCGTGGGCTTTCCTGTGCACCCATTGTTTAACTGTTCTATCACTATAGCTTGATGAAGATCACTGCTCACATTGAGGCACACGTGTGTCTCGCTAACGACAGCCTTGGCGCTCTGAAGGACCTGACGACTTCTTGTGATAATGCTGGACATTAAGCATGTCAGGCGGCCTTGCCGTGGATAAAGCTCATCGTTGCTTGCAGGTGCAACAGGACACATATGTTGCGAGTATTACTGGCTGCCTCACACGTGGCTGCAAACGCTAAATGTATACCATGACTGTCAACGAAGGAAGGCTAATAAGACTGGCGGGCCCGTTTTTTGTAAGACAAGCAAATGAGTCCAAGGAAGGCATAGGAGGCGTTATTTATAGTTTTAAATTCAGGTGTAGCAAATATTAGATGCGGGAAATGAATGTGGACGAAGAAACAACTTGCCGCTGGCGGGGACCGAACCCACAACCTCCGCATTACGCGTGCGACGCAGTATACCAGTTTTGCTACGACTGGCGCCGTTCCTCCATCCGCCTTCTTGCATATTTAAGTATGGAATCTCTTATGGCCGTCTCTTATGTTTAGGAGGTAGCGTTTACTCAGTGCAGCAATAAATGGCAGGAGGAGGTCGTGGGTTCGATTTGCCAACGAGGGTCTTATAGCTTCATTCTCTTAGCGCTCGGCTTCGCGCAAGTGATGCCAGCTGGCCTTCGTATATACGTGTGTGCCCTTTTGGATCCTGTCACGGTCATGGATCCAGTCCCTTACATTTTCGCTACTTGTGCACGTTACGACGCTCTCGATCTGGCATAGCGGTTGCGACAGGAAGTGAATGCATCGCACAAGCCCTCCGTCCCTCGCTATCATTTGCCAACGAGCGCGATTGAGGTCGAGAGCAAATATAGTGCGGCTGTTTGACTGGCCTTTATGTAGAGAGACGATGAGACCAGGCGTGAAAACCTGAGCGGCGCCTTTTAGTCTTATCTGTGTGTATCACAGCCGCGAACGTTGCATCTATAGTTTCCCGCCATTGCTTCGCCGAATTCGCCACGCCCTTTGCATCACCTGCTCCCCCGTCCCCCTCCCTCACCCCGTCACCTCCCCGCTGCGGTTGGTATATTACGATGGAAGTTTCCCGAAGTCTTACCGGCACAACAACTCCTTCAGCCAGTTACGACAAAAGGATGTAAGACCTTCTCTGCATCATCATTCGCGTACGTCTCCACGCCTTTACCTCATCCATCTTTTCTTCCATTTAATCTCACTGTCACTAAACGACGATATCTCAGACTCGTCAAACATGGGTTGCAGCGCGCGAGGTGCGGACTGAAGTAATCGGAATGCGGGAGTTATGGCAAAACTAAAGGCGATTTGCATTTCAATGTCATCTAACAGCCTTATGGAAAACCAAGAAACAGGATTGCGCATTGAAAGCTGCTAACAATAATTGTTGGGGTTTTACGTCCCAAAACCCCGATACGATTGTGAGGGACGCCATAGTGGAGGGCTCCGGAAATTTCGACCATCTGGCGTTCTTTAACGTGCACCTAAAGCACACGGGCCTCTAGCATTTTGCCTCCACCGAAATACGGTCGTCGCGGCCGGGATTGGATCCCGCGACCTTCGGGCCAGCAGTCGAGCACCATAACCACTAGACCACCGTTGCGGGTGCATAGAAGGCTGCTGAAATAAGGCATCTAGATGGCAGTTCAGCCACTAACTTCCATGTTACAATCAGTTGTCTGCACTAGGGCATACCTTAATTGGCAGCGTCAGTGGACAGTGTACAGTCACATCTCGCGCTCGACCCGACATAACGCCTATAGCGGAAGCACGTCGCGTTAGGAATAGACATAACAAGACCAGCGCTTGTGGTCGGAAGCTGCGGCGGTGGAAGTTTCTTTTTGCCGATCCTCCTTCAGCATGTAACGGCGGTGACGCGCGTCATTTCGCTGGTGTGACGTGGCATTAGCACACAATGACGCCCACTGCGCCGCCCCGCTGGTTGCGCGGGGAAGCGCACCGCTGAACAAACACTAATCTATGCGGTGCGCGAACGTCGCATGTATACCTCGCACAGCACCTCTCTCGCGCAGCTCACTCACTCCAAGACGTTGTCGATACATGCGACGTTGAAGTGCCGGTGGCTTTGCTCGCGAGAATTGTTGCAAGCGAACGTCGTTCGCGCCACGCTGGCGGGATTTTGTGACAAGTGTTTTTCCACAGTGCGCCGCGCGAGCCACGCATTTGCAGCGTCCGCTCCACTGTCTAGCATAACCTCCGGTTGTTCGCTCGTTTGTTTGTATTTTGCGTGTGTCCCGCTGTGTAATGTAGCGTGACACGGCGTCTGCCGAGAGGATGACTTTCCTGCCACCGTAGTGACGCCGTGCGGTTGACACCACTTTTTTTCTGCTGCACGTACACGCATGTCGGCTGGAAGCCGAGCGCTTCGCAACTGCAGTCTCGTAGCCAGGTATGTATGTCCCATGCATTAAGTGTATAGTGCGAGTTGCTCTCTCATTAGGATGGCAAGTTGGTAGCGATCCGATGTAAAGCGGGCGCGCGTAAAAATGAAGGCTTAAAAGAGATAACGCGTGAGTTGTGCGGCAAGTATGCGCGGCGGCTTCCTCGTTGCTCTTCTGATTTTGATGTGGCGCACGTACCGCGTCTTCTTTTACGTCTCCCATTTCTCTTGGCGCTGTAATACAATACTGCGCTGTATTTGCTGGTTACAATGCGACGTTTTCCACTCTGCCCCACTAGTCACACCTCCCGGATAATTGGTCTTCTGGCAGAAGGCAAATGCATCTGCCAGAAGAGATCACATAATGACCCAGTGTCCATTGAACTATTTCCTGCTATGCGCCGATTTCATAGCACCCATAACTTCGGCTAAGCCTCTGCTGCCTCTCGACTATCACCGGTTGCCCCTCCTAAGCATTCCGCTCTGTGCCCCGCCTGAATGTTCTCGCGGTCGCTAAGACGTAACCTTGGGAGGGCTGAATTGGTGCCCAGCGACATGAACACACGCTATTCAAACACCACGCATAGTATCGTATTGCTACTCAATTTCTATGTTTCTTATATGAGCCCGTTGTGGCTTACTACGGTGAATCCCTCCTGCCTTGATTATGCTCGGAATTGCGCGTGCTGCAAGATTTATTTATTTGTCTAAATTCAACGGATCCTGTCTCCACGGACTTTCAAATATAGATGCACAACTTGCCTGTATATAAGCGTGTACATAATGTACTTTATTATGCCGAAGTACCTTGTGTGTCATATATATATGGAGTGACAAACTGCGAGGTGAATGAAAAGCTTCCGTCTGGAGCCAACATTTCAGTCACTGTATTGACCACTCGAAGTGAAAGTTTAGATTAGGGTTTGCGTTAACCAGCAACCCAGTAGTCGAATTTCGATTGTTATCACCAACTCATATGAAATTTGAAGTATGAAATACAGAAAGAGCAAACAATTTCCGTAACCGAAATCATGCATTGTGGTATAAAGCACACAGCACACTGGTTCGCGATATCGTGCTTAGCAATATATATTGAAAAACAACCTCCATAGTTTGTGTGCCTTCTGCAACGGCGTGCGTTCAACACAACGTAACTTTTCTTCTTGTGCGTATATTTGTGCTTGTTAAATCAGTACTGGAGGTGGTTGCTACACTGCGGCATGATTTAAAGACGTAAAAGCAAACACTAGACGGCTATCCCCGAGGTCTCTTTAAGAGTTTCTCGTGACGACTACTCATGACGAGTGTTAGCTTTTCAAAACAACAGCTATCTTGGTGCGTAAAGTGTTTTGTAACGCCTTATCACTCCATTGTCGGACCATTCTATCGGTCAGCCCTTTGCGTCGGCGCTAAGGCAACACACTTTCAGACTTATTACGTTCGGCCGGTGGCGCGAGCTCTCCGCTGTGTGGCTCTTGAATGACGCCCTTGACTGTTATTTTTTTTTATATATGAGTCTCCTACCAGAACACAATGTAAGTTTCGTAGCTATACATTGGGAGTTACAGTGCACCGGCTAGGAAATTATTCACCGGTATAATTCGTTTGTTAGGTCATTGTTACAGGGCATGAGAGAAACCGAAATGTCGCGTTGCCATGCTGCCAGGAGGTGAGCTGCACTGGATCAACAAACGGCACTCTATCTATCTATCTATCTATCTATCTATCTATCTATCTATCTATCTATCTATCTATCTATCTATCTATCTATCTATCTATCTATCTATCTATCTATCTATCTATCTATCTATCTATCTATCTATCTATCTATCTATCTATCTATCTATCTATCTATCTATCTATCTATCTATCTATCTATCTATCTATCTATCTATCTATCTGTCTGTCTATCTGTCTGTCTGTCTGTCTGTCTGTCTGTCTGTCTGTCTATCTATCTATCTATCTATCTATCTATCTATCTATCTATCTATCTATCTATCTATCTATCTATCTATCTATCTATCTATCTATTTATCTATCTATCTATCTATCTATCTATCTATCTATCTATCTATCTATCTATCTATCTATCTATCTATCTATCTATCCGACCGTCCGGCCGGCCGTCCGTCCTTATTTACTTGTTCGTTTGTTTGTTCATTTGTTTGTTTGTTCTTACGTTCGTGCCGCTCGAAACATGGCCTGCTTACCATAACCACATACACATCACGTTCAGCTTTACTTTCCCCTAATATATATTATAAGACATCTTTCATGTGGTTGTTCCGGTGCACTTCTCCGCAGCACCGTTACAAAATTGTGAGATGAAGCATTCAAGTTGCGGTTTGAGAATAAAAGGGCTGCACCAGTGACAGTCACTGTTCGCTGTGTCAAACCGGATTCGTCTTGTAATAAAGCCGATCTAAGACCATTGTAGCGTGGTCAGAGCGCAGGTTGAGGGCAACACTGGATCCACAACTGCCTCGGACGCCGTCACACAATCGTGGGCGAGCTTTGGTCCCGGTAGCTTTTATTTATCATCTCCATTACCAGCTATCTTATCATTGAACGCGGCTATTCAATTATTGTTTGCCTTCGAGGAGGCAAAACAGGATGGGCCATGCACACTGCCGCCATGGGTGACCAAGAGCGATGCACGCACACACAAGAAATACCTGACGCCAAAACCTCTTGTAAACGTGCTCTGCAAATAGCTGTAAAAAGTACACGGAGCTTCAGACTGGTTCCGTGTGCCGTTAAGCCATTTAGGAACGACCGCAGTCGCGTTTAAGTTTGCAAAACACGACTCATTATCACAGATAATCAACCCAAGTTTATGTCGCTATAACAGCTCCAATAATGCAGACCAAATGCTTGACTATGAGTCTGCCTCAAACATGGCATTTTACACCAGGTATGCATAAGAAGCCTCACTAAAGCAAAATCAAATGAATCCAACACAAATCATGCCGTTGGAATTTATGTTGTCTGGAAAACCGGGATTTATGTTGTCTTGCAACCCAGGAAATTTATGTTGTCCGGTAACCAGGGAAACACACGTAGAGCTGCGCTAAATTTTTGCGTTACGGAGTACTGTAATCGTCGGTAATTTTCTTTTCTTGTTTTTGATATGCAAAGTGCATCCAACCACATGTCTGATATCAAGCGTGCCAAGGCCAGGCTTCATATCAGCTACCATTTTTAGTTGGAAGGTATCAATGTACTTTTCGGTCTTCGTGAAGTTATCGACCCATCGCAGACTTGTTATGCGTTGTGGCTCACAACTTCTACAGATATTTCTCCTGCGTAGTGATGCACCCGACTTCCGGATAAGGCGCAACGGTCAATCGGGTGTGACGATAATTGATCATTGCTGTGCAGCACACGTACCATTCAAATGCCTTTTCGCAAGCACCTTGCCTGATAAAACTTCGGAAAATGTTACCTTTGTGCATCGAACGAGGCAGCAAGTTTATGTGTATCTATAGGCAATGCTTCGATGATCGACGCGTTATATTTCTATTTGCGCTGAATAATAAATGTTGATCAAGCTGTCAGTACAACGGTTCTGTGGTCTTTGAAGCAGCCTGACTTTCTCTCTCTCTTTCTCTCTCTCTCTTACGTATAAAATCTGTTTTGACTGCAGAAGATGTAATGCCCACACGCAAGTTAACCTAAAGATAAACCCTTGGCGAAAAACAACGGAAGGAGGAACAAAATAAATTTGAACGCTTTCGAATCAGCACTTCTGGAATCTCATGCCTCTAGGGCTCGCCCACGTTGACAGGAGCTAAACGCAGTGTGCCGTTATTTATTTTTATCAATCTAGCTGCGAAGAATGAATTAGTTGAACTCCTTCCGGTTTCTGGGCACTTGTGACGCGCGTACGCTATGAAAATACGAGGGCCGCTTACGTCACCACGGCAAGCGTTTATCGCGCAGCGCAAGCAAGCAAGCTCCGCGTAAGAGCGTTGTATGGTTCTTACGCCGGAACAATGCAGTCTTTGCTCCTTTCTTTTTTCCGCTTGTTTGTAAGCTTTTTCGTTCGCTGTGCCGTCGTTTCGGGTCACCGACGCGGAGGGGAGTCGTTACGCAAGCGATCTCGGGACGAGCTCGCTCAAAACTGGCTGTTATATTAACACAGCTCGGGCGCGACGACACGCCGTCGCGTCAGCGTCGGATCTCCCGACGCCAGCAGCTCGCTTATCAAGTCGGCTCCTTGACGTCGGCGCCTCCAGCTTCCCTCGAATAGACGTCGTTCCGTTGGCTACGTGCGTTCCCACGTGCGCTGGTGTGGTTGCGAACACTGCATATATACACCGTAGTGCGACGTAACCTGTCGCAAGCAGGCATATCCCATACCACAGAGAAAGGGCGCGGGGCGTTCCTGAAGGAGGTGTCGCTGCTGCATTGCGAGCCTCGCGATCTCTGGATTTGTCTACGGCGCCGGCGTCGTTATCGCGATCTGCTCGCGGATCGTCGTATACTTGGCTTGTGCCGCGTGCGAAGTCGCACGATTTCCTCCTCCGCCACTCAAGCGCTCGTTTTCTGCAGCGATCGCACCGTTTGAGTGAGAAGCCACCGGTCCCTCTCTAGAAAATATCGCGTCCTGACATGTGACTTCGAAGCCTGCATGGATGGCCAGTCGTACGTATACGCAAGAAGTGTTTCGTCTGTATGTTGATCAGTTCCATTGGTTCTGTTTACGCTCGTAAGGGAGAACACCAATTCCTCGGGATGGTAGGCGTTGAAACTGTGTAGTACATTATCTATGTGTTTGGAGTCTGGATCCATTGCTAACGTTCTGTAACTTTCGTTTGCCGCATGTATACAGACTTGTATTTGCGTTGTCCCGCAACTCAAATGTTCATTGAGAAGTGTTTGCTGTCTCGATTCGATGTTATCTGTTGAATGTCGACGACGGACTGAGTGTCAGGCCTTGAAGTTAATTTGGGATCACCCAGTCTGTGCGCTTATGCATACTTATAAGTGTTCGAGGTATCGCTATTCTCATTGAGTAGCGCGTTTGCGGTGTATTCACTGCGCTACGTTGCGTGTTTTTTGAAGGAGGCCAACGTTAGACTCAATGCACCAACTTGCATGGCACTGCCCCAGCAAGTCTTTGTGCCGCTTTTCTTTGCAGTGGTTATCATGAGAGGCCAGTCCACTTCAAGAGCTATCGCTCGTCACTGTAGAGGGGCTGATAATACATAAAGCAAGTAGGATAACAAAGTTGAGCTTTGGAACCTCCGTGGTACTACAGGAACGCGATCACACTTACCGGTGCATGATGTAATCGCAAAGTGCTGGCGCGTCATGCAAAGTAGGATATTACATCATTCAAACGTGCGAGAAGAGGTTTCACTTTGCACTAGACATTTCTTTTATCTATTTGTGAGCTAGCTGTATGCCTACCTCCACGCGTCCTAAAATAGTTTCTTAACGAGCATTTTTTTTTTGTGCTTGATTATAGCTTTCGGTGATCAACGTTACTAGTCGATAACTGTTGAGGACTTTGTGCCAACATACATCGTATAGCTACGTTTGTATTTACTTGCACCTAGCGTGAATAGCACGTGAAATACCGCAAACATGATGCTTTTGTTTTTCCTTGGTACCTTTTTTTTACGATTAAGTTCGTCACGTGTCATACTTCCCTGGTAAATCAGAAATTTATCACAGCGGTTCGCTCAACGATATGAGCTACGAACGTTTCATGTTTGATTTAATGAAAAACAGAAAACTAATAACAAATGGATACGAAAATAATCAATTTAATAAACACTTCGCAAATATATAGCTCGGCGCAGTTCGTGCACTCTTTGTTGTATGTTCAGACAATTACTTTACTTTTCTTCACAAATCCTCCACAACGACCCAGTACCGCTATGGCACGTATTCCACGTAAGGTGGACTGTAGCTCGTTGATATTTTTATGCAACTGTGGTTGTTGGGAGCAGGAAGCGAGAGGAATATTCTGCTGACTACACGTGGCTGATTGCTGACACCTAAAGCTCAGCCAGCAAAGGGAAGGAGTGAAAGAGGGGGGGTCAGGGCGGTGGGTTGGAACGTAAAAGGAATACAAAGGAACATTAGAGAGAGTGAAGAGCGAGTTAAAAAGGAAAAAAATTACTTTCTTCTTTTTTTCTTTCATTTTATGGCTTATTCAGTCCGGCACAATGGTGCGTTGTGAGACATGCCTAATGTGCGAGGGAGTGGGTGACTTGCCCGGCTAACGTGGCAGCAACAAAGCTAAAGGGAACAGAATATTAACAGCAAACAGAAAGAAAGATCATATGGGGAATCGCACAGTTATGCTACAGGTTATAAAAAATATCGAAAAGTGAGTCCGGTTCGTATATACGTTTTACAATATTTTACAAATACTGTTGGCCTCGCTTCTGCCTATACATCCTGCCCGTACAAGAGCAGCAGAGGAGCAGATACTCGGCCTGCTCCAAAAGGGTAACCAGGCTACGAGGAGGTGCTCTTGATTTCTCATAGCCAGGATGTTTCTCGCTCTCTCTCTCTCTCTTTTCTTTTTCTTTTTTGCCTAAAGGAAAACACTTGAAATGCAGTTAGAAATGCTTGTATGCGAGCTACGAACATCCAAAATTACTCTCGCAATACTTCACTCACCTCAGATGGGCTCTGTAGACTATATGTAAAAAAAAAAAAAAATGATATAGGGCGTCCAAACAAAGTAATGATTTAACGTTCGCACGTGACTCGTACATGGCAGGTGAACCGGTC
The DNA here is from genome assembly GCF_013339695.2 of Rhipicephalus sanguineus. Classification (NCBI taxonomy): domain Eukaryota; kingdom Metazoa; phylum Arthropoda; class Arachnida; order Ixodida; family Ixodidae; genus Rhipicephalus; species Rhipicephalus sanguineus. The sequence goes on from NC_051180.1 coordinate 18,510,099, forward strand.
TTTCAATTCATGATGGTCTGTAAAACCCTCAATATTTCAGAGTCGGTAATTCTAGTTTGTGTACCCTAAATGGGTTTAATCGCACTATTCTTTTGAAACGTTCACCCTCTTGGCAAGCACGATGCGCAATGCATTCTTTTTTTCCCGAGTCAGAAATGGCGAAACGTTGGCAGGCTCTTGGCAGATGACCGCACGTGACTTCCACATTAAGATATATCTCTCCTGGACGTCCCGTTTGGAATCGCGACTTCTGATTCGCTATGTCGCGACATCGCGACAGCAAGCTTAGAGGCGCCTTGGTCTACTAATAATAACTGTCGGGGTTTTACGACCAAAAACCACGATATGATAATGAGAGACGCCGTGGTGGAGACGCCGTGGATTCGATCCCGCGACCTTCGGGTCAGCAGTCGAGCACCATAACCACTGCACTACAGCGGGGGGGGGGGGGGGGGGGGGGGGGGGGGGGACAATAATTTTTAGAAGAGGTTGAGGCTACGGAACGGCGCTTCGGTTTACAAAACAGGCGTTGTCAACGAAACCGCCCTTTTATCATGCCAGCGGCGCGCATTTGTTTCAAAAACTCTGGAGCCTACATGACCGGCTCAAAAACAAACCGGCGCCGACTCGATAGAGCTCGCTACAGTGTTATCTGGCTGAGGCCCGCATTGTCCCCGAGAGAGAGAGAGAGAGAGAGAGAATCCGTGGCATTCACTCAATATGCCTCGTCGGGCGGGAAGAAGAGAGTCCGTCCGGCTTGTGTTTTTTTTCCTGGTTGTTTTTTCCCGCATGCGGCATTCTCCGGGTCGTCGCATTCATTGCCGCCTGTAATGGATTCCCCAGGATTTAAATCCCTGCGAAAGAAGGAAGCTTGTGTGCCACACACACCGTTTCGCAGAAACCCCCTCGCTCGCCCCGTCCCTTCTGGCTTCCTCTTAACGGTGGTAGCCCTGATGGCGCTCTATGGTTCATAATGATAATTTCATACTGCGAACCACTGATGCGGAAGGGCGGCAGAATACGCGGGACAAAATATGTAAAGAACCTGCAGCTTAGTGGCGCTTACCACCACCCCATTACGAAGAAGATGCCGAAGACGGGTGTTTTGTGTCAACAGGTGTATAAATCAATGCGTCAACTAGTTGCTGCCGGCGCGGCGTAAATGGTTGTCTGATTATGTGGCATGTCCGCAAAGTGTTTGTTTGTTTGTTTGTTTGTTTGTTTGTTTGTTTGTTTGTTTGTTTGTTTGTTTGTTTGTTTGTTTGTTTGTTTGTTTGTTTGTTTGTTTGTTTGTTTGTTTGTTTGTTTGTTTGTTTGCATTTGTGACCCTCATCACCATGTTGTATTATGCTGGCCTGTACAATGGCGCAAACATCAGGTTCGCATTCTTCCTGCAGTAGTTGTTCTAATTTAACGTTGCGAATAATGAAAATTCGCCGACGTCATTCAAACATCTCAGTGCCGAGCTTTCCGAATACCCGCATCACTGGTATAACCAGGAGGACGGGGGATTCAAACCTCGCCCCTCCCGAAGTTTTTCAGTTTTGCATGTGTATATTTATATATACATAGAGCACATGCAAACACACGCACAAAAATGCCTAAATGGAAATGACCCCCCCCCCCTCCTCCCCCGAAACAAATTTCTGGCTACGGTCCCGACCCGCATGTTTCTTCTACGATTATGAGACGCGCCTCAAATGTATGTACATGGCAAAACTCGAGATCCTTTTCGACCACCTTTGATTCTTTGACGTTTAGGTCGAGCGTTATTGGACTCCGCCTCCGTCGGTGTACAGGGCGGCATAGACGGTGATGTATGCGTTCCCTCCAAGATGCCAGGTTTGTAACGCGAATCACGAGGACACGTGGGGCTGCAGTCATTGCCCACTTTGTTTTCTGCCTTGGTGCGCGAGTCGTCGGTACGTTCTCTACTGCGCAATCATTCCGTGCCTCTCCGCACGTGGCTTGTGCCAAATGTCGAAGGTCACTAGACGGGCCACGGCTGCGATAAGACCGCACTTCGCGGTTATTGTTTATCGCCGCTCGAGAGACGACTCTGCGGAGCATTCGGAGACCGCACGCACTCAAAATCTCGCTTTCCCTTCGCAACTGGTGGACAGAGCATGGGATTTTTTCACTCGTCCCAAAATCGTGCATCGTTTGAGTGTTTCGCCAGACTGTCCCCGCAAAAACAACGCGTGCGGTGTTCTTTGTTTCGCTGGTTTTCGTCAAATTACTCCTGAAATTTCAGGAAACAGCTGCCAGCTATACAACAGCTTGACATGGCAGCGCGCGGAGTGTGATGTAAGCGGTAGAGTACGGACACCATAATTGCGTGTTTTGGTGCGCGCATATAATCTGTTTCGTGAAAGCGAGGATTCTTCGTCCCGAGGAGACTGAAATAATACCGGGACACATGCGGATGCCAGGGATGCGTAAATTTATTTAGGAATCAGTAGCAGCCAGAAATTTTTCTCGGGGAGGGGAGGGGGGAAGTGGTTCTGCCATACTTTATGTACGTTCGTGCGTGCGTTTGTATGTACACATCTATGTATACACATGTAAAACTGAAAATTTTACGGGGGGGGGGGTTGAAACCCCCAACCCGCCCCTGGCTACGCCAGTGTTAAGAATCATTCCCAGCTCGCGCTTGTTAAAACAGTAAACTGCTCAGAGGAGTGCACGGCCCATGACTTCGCAACGAAAGTGACATCCTTTGATGACATGTCGTAGGCTTCGCATTGTCCCTACCATTGGCGACGCGCCGTGCTTCGGTTGCCCTCGACAGAAGCTTTTTAAACCGGAACACGTTAGCTGTCAACGGAGCGAGTGGATGTATCCTGTGGAGGATAGCCAAAACGCGCGCGATGCGGTTGCATATAACGGTTCGAGGAACAGTTCGCAAGTTTGCGTAATTAGCGCGCAATAAGCGGTTGCTTTGCTTAGTCTAACAACGGAACATAATTACGTGGCGTCGTTATGGAGAGAAACCTCGGGGCACGCGTGGAACTTGTACACATACATACCTCCTCGTACAAGGCGCGCCGTCAAGTTTTAACGAGGCGGACGCGCATTCTCTGGGCCTGTATTGGCTCGAGCCAAGTAATTCCCGGCGCGCGCCGCTGGGACTTCCCGGGAGCGGCTCCGTCACCGCTTGTCACCGACAGCTTCTCGCATACACACACGCACGCACACACACAACGCGCGCGCACGTTTATGAGAAAGTGAAAAAGGAGAAGCCTTTACGTCGAACTCCCTTTCTCCGGCGTCTCTTCGCTACATACGCACCGGCGCGGCGATCCGAGATCCAGTCAGTCCGCGAGGACGCCAGCGGTGCGAGACTTCAACGTTTTGCGGTCAACCTCGACCTCGCGGAGGACCGGTTGTGTTTGTGTGTGCGCGATCGGCGCTGTCACGCCGTTGTACGGAAACCGGCTACTGCCCGCACGTCGCGGCCTTCTGGGCGCATGTGTTCTCGTGGATGTGTGTAGTGGTGAAGGAACGCGCCGACGACACCCGATGCCCAAGGAAGCCAACATGCGTAAAATCCACTTCGTGATATATGTGCGCCACGGCATGCGCAAGCGTAAGTCTTTCTCGGCAATTCAACGGAATGTGTTGCGTTACTTGTACGTCTATAATGCAGCAACATCCGCTTTCAGGTGCCGAAAAACCCGCCTCGCCCACATGTGCGGGATCCTGATTATATGTCTATTTGGTCATTTTGATAACAAGCAAACAACACAGGAGGTAGCTTATTCGTAGGAAATGCGTCTCATGTTGGCGCTGCTGACTTGCGCTACTTGGAGAAAGCACATATTCAAATAACGCACGATTTTGTAATATGCATGACTTCGTAATATGATCTTATAGGTACGGCAAAGCAGAAAGTGAGGACTTAAGGTCTCAGCTTTACTTGTCCAGCCTCCGAGTTGTCGCGATGGAGCTTATAGAGGATGCGATGCATTTCCGATAACGTGTCCATATACCGAAAGGATGATATCATATGGTGTTTCTGAATACGAAGAGGAATAGCGTGAAATGGACTGCGATGAACGTGCAGTGCACTTCATGGTTCACAAGTTTGAGAGTTTCGAATTGGAACTTGGACTTTCTGGTACATAACCTAAGTGGAATAGCGCACACTTAGACAATGACAGAGTTTCGCTTTGCCACCGACGTTCTTAAACCTTTTATACAAGTGCTGGTGATGGCATCTCGACGCTATAAGCGAAGAAAATGCTCCCAGAATGTGCGTCTGCAAGGCAAGGAAACACATGTTTTTATGCAGCCGGTACATTCGTCCTCTGACCTCTCGGTCACGCCAAAGCCCGAAGTGCGCGGCCATTTGCTTAAGACAAAAAGAAAACAAAGAAACAAAGTGGCTAACGTAGGTTTGAGGTCACAACCTTCCTTTCGTGATCTCGCATATTCCTTTTTCATGTATGCTCAGCGAACACGCTTTCACAATGAGTGCGTGCCAAGTGAGGGAAGACCTGTAAGAGTGTTCAGATGCCAGAAGCCGTCCGAGGGGCAGCCTTAGCCGAGGGTCGAGGTCTGAATGTAAACCGAAAGGAACTCGATGCTAACGCGCGGCCCATGCCGAGGTAAACGAGCAGGAACGATAGAAACTCGGAGCACGATGCCGGCACCCGGTGTGTACGTCCCTTTCGCCGAAAACGACGCGACGTATTAATTTGTTCACGCGAAAAGGACGCTAACAAAACGTAGCCTCACGTCCGCGCTTCTCCACTCTCTGCAGCGGACATCCTAAGCGTGATGGAGAACTACCGGCAGACGACGCTGAGTCGGCTAACGGCATGGTGCCTGTGGTTCGGCCACCTCATCTTACACCCGACCAGCGCCTGGAGATCGAGCACGCTGTGGCACAAAGTGCAGCTGTTCTTCTGCTACATTCTCAGCTGTAAGTATGCGAGGCACGTCTGCGCCTCAAAAAATCACTCGTATACCCTCTTTTGGTCTGGGCAATAAATGCGTTCGGGTCTATATAATGTAAAGGCCGGCCGCGTCACTCACCTGCCTTTCAAAGCGCAGGGAGGTGGGATAGCGTACACAAGTTTAACACATTTTACCGTAACACCAAAGACGCGCAATTGCGCCAGAAAGTTCGCGCACGCACGTACGAATGAAGTCATGTCAGGTTAACGATGACGTTCTCATAGGATTTGTGATAGCCAACACTTTGCAGGTAGGGGATATCGCACTGCTTAAAGTGCAAAATCCGAGTGGGTGGGCATGCATATGCGCGCAGCGTCAACAAATTTCGGCGAAGTCGCTGCGTGCGAACGTCGAAATAGCAGTCTATTGGTGGGATTAAAATGGAACTATGGTTAGCACTGCATGCATTGTTTGCCAGTTAGTTATAGGCATATATCGTGCTCCTCATTAGAGTACTTACCGCACATTCGCGGGCAAATTAGTGACCCACTGTTTCTAACTTGCCACTGTGCTCTTTTTGGCAGCTATATTTGTGGGCTACCACGAGAAGAAGACGCTCCTCGACTGGGTCAGGAGCCGCGTGAAAAATTATCCCGTACCGGACAACTTCTCATCGGGATGGAAGGACGGCATCCTGCTGTGCGCGCTGCTCGATTCCATGTACCCAGGTTCCTGTCCTCGCTACGACCTGCTCAACGCAGACAACTGCATCAGCAACGCGCAGTTGGCCTTCTTTCTGCTGGAGAAGCACACGCCCATTAGACCGGTGAGCTGCCATCACTAGACCGCATGACCTTCAGTGGGCACGCCGCACTCATGGCCCTTTAGATCCAGCGGCTTAAAGCATTAATGAACAACTATAGAACTCTTTAGACAGGCCTTCCGCTAGAATGATTCGATTCCTGGAGATAAGCATCGCAATACGCATGGAGTCGGTGGGATGTTTACGTTCTCTTTGCCGTACCTGTAAACAGAATACCAATTCCTCAATGCTGTCATGACAGCAGCAAGCGTCATGAAGCCAGAAAGATTCAGCGACAGCAGTGTGTAGCCTTCAAGGCATGTGAGCTATTTCACGTAGGCTTATAAATATCAAAGCTACTTGCAAGGATAACGATTCACCTGGATACAGACGCTTTGTACAGGATTGTGCATTGTTGACAAATAAAGTATATGTATTGACAGTGATCAAGTGAGCACTCAATGCACGCCCTTAGACGCAAACTTTGATCACGCTTGTTTAACTGTTTCGCACTTGCTCATGGGATATGTTACTCTCCTCTCGACAGGAAATCACCGCGGAGGAGCTTGCCGAAGGCAACCCGAGCATTGAAAAAGCTGTGCGCGCCATTGTTTCCCGGCTGAAGGTGATCTCCGCCAAGGCTCAGCTGCAGCAGGCGCTGGGCAAGCGACCTTCCATAAAAGATGACGGCGGCGACGACTCTAGCAGCCTGGTGGCACGGAAGAACTGCTTCGCCAAGGGCATGGGCCTCATCCTCGCCGTGCGGGGACGCAAGGCCAGCTTCAACGTGTTCACCAAGTCCACCAGCAACTTCTGCATCGTTGTCGAGATCCGTGGCCCCGACAACACAGTCTGCAAGGAAATCATCACCAACAAATCGCCGCGACGTAAGGTCACCGCGAGCAGCCGCGAGGCCGACAAAAGTGCACCTGATGGAGCTGGTCAGGACGACAAGAAAATCCTGATTGAGTACGACATCCAGCCGGGTCTGGTGGCCGTCAAGTACACGCCCCTTCTCAAAGGCAAGCACCAGTTGAGTATCATCTGGCACGGACAGCACCTAGCTGGAAGCCCGTTCACGGTGAACGTGGACGACTCTACCGACTACGCGGACGAGTTGCTTCTCCAGCGGCAGGACTCGGCCGATTCGCAGAGCTCCGACAAAGATTACCCCGCTCCAGCGAGCCCCACATCGGCGGCGCAGCTCAAAGGAAAGGTCAAAAGGCGCCGTGTCCTGCGCAGGATCGTCAACGTTAACGGCCAGGACATCGTGATCGAAGGAGACGACAAGGACAAGCTTTTTGAAGTCCTCCGGTCCTTGTCGTCCAACGTGTTCAGGCAGAACGGAAGCGACTATAGCTCTGGACGCGAGAAGCGCACCATTACGTCAGCCGACGGTACGCGAGTAGCCAAGCCTTTCTTTTCACCCCTGAGCAGTCCGGAGTCGTCCCCAGACACCTACAGCTGCGTGGATTACGGCAGCAAGTCCCTGTGGGAGCGGTCCAAGCACGTTCCTTCTAAGCTCGCGATGCCGGAGATTATCGTCTCCTCGTGTAGCCCGCATGCGAGCGAAGAAGAGCGCACTCCGGAGGTTGTCGCCGATGCTTCGGCTGAACGGCGTTGTCCAGATGGACTCGGCGGAAGAGCATGCCCGAATGTTTCATTAAGTGGCAGAGCTTCTCCGTGTGGAACAGTGTCCCCGAGTGGAACCATCACACCGAGCGGAAGAGTGTCCCCCAGTGGGACCATCACTCCCAGCGGGAGGGTGTCGCCCTGCGGGAGGACTTCCCCGAGCACATTTCCCGAGGTCAGCGAGCTAGACGAGCTCTCTTCCGGCTCACTGAACTCTTCAAGCGGAGGAAGCAGTGCTGCGCGTGCACTCTTTGTGAGCGACATGTTGCATCAAGAGACAGCGGTGTCCTACACTGAGACATCGCACGAGCTGGAGGCAGCCACACATCTGCCCTCATTGGGCGAAGGCGGCGATGTAACCTTCGTCGGAGCGGAGTCGCCTGTACTGAACGATGACCTTCCGGACTGCACCGGGCACAAGCAGCTGGAAAGAACCTTATCAATCATATCAGAAGAGAGCGACAAGCCGCCATCCGATCAAATGGAGCCGCCAGAATCGGTGGATGTCGCGGACAAGTTCGACACCCCGCCTTCGTACGAATATGCCGCTGAGGAAGCAGACGATGACCCCGAGCCTAGTCAGCAGCAGCCTGACGAGGATGCCTTCGGCAGCCGTCCTGTTCCTTCTGAAAGGCACAGCCGAATGTCAGTTCTCGAAAGAGCGAGATCACTCGAAAGTGCGTTTCCTCAACAGTCTACCATACAGAGGCACTTATCTCAGTACGACGTGTCGTCGTCTCAGCAAGCTCCGTTGTCGAAACTAGACGAGTTATACCTCGACACAGTGAAGCTAAAGCAATTCTTCACCGAAAACTTCAAGAAGACAATACAGACAAGCAGCACTACACACACCTTCACCTCATCAAGCGATCGCGACGAGTTCTTGTCTGTGAGGGACATGGTCAAAGTGTGGGAACATCGGCAAAGCCCGAGCCAGTGCGGTAGCCCGGAGCAGGTCAGCCTACGCGGCGACGCCAGCAACGGACGACAGGGCGTCGACAGAAGGTTTAGAGTAACACAGGTCGCAGCTTCCAGTAAGGAGAACGAACCGGATTTAGTCAAAGACGCTATTCTACCACAAGCCGCGCGTCGTCAGGCCTCTGTGGACGGTGGCGTCGGGTCCAGCGGTCAGTCGTCAGAAGACAAAGGTACGCGCGGGATAGATAAGTCGCCGTCGTCGTCATGTTGACTCTGTTGTCCCACGGTGCAATGTGCAGTGACATAATGTTCGTGTACCTGTGTGTTCTGTGTGTTGGTACTCAAGTTTTCTCGTGCCAACGTTGTAACTGTCGTCTCGGTGTCTTTTCGTCTGTGTTCGCTAAGCAGAGAACTCCCGCCTCATTGAACGGGCTGTGCATTTATCTAAGTCAAGAAGAGAAGACAAATGAGACCACAACGTCGCTTGCTGCCCGTAGGTGTGTGATTGTCCGCCACTTCCTGGCAAGGTACGTTCGTTATTCCGTCCTGTGATTAGTTCTGTTCTGTTAGGTTAATTGTATTGTTAAGCTTTGTTTTGCTAATTGTGCTCTGCTAACTGAATCATGTGTACAGACGTGCATGTTGGTTACCTAATGTGTCAAAGCGGTTGCGTAACAGCCCTGAATTACGACACTGAGCCAGGCCCGTAGTCAGGAATTTTTTTCGCGGGGGGGGGGGGGGCACTTGCTGAAAAACCTTGACTATTTGAGAAAAACTCCTATTTGCCCCCCCCCCCCCCCCCCCCCCTTTGGCTACGGGCCTGCACTGAGCGTTTGCCCGGAGAGTATGGTTCGAGCAAGCAAGTTACACGTGTGATCAAAATTCGTTACTCGTTGCTTTGTTTGTACTTCGTCTCGCGGTGAAGGCACGTGGCTTACTATATGTTCGTTTCTTCGACGCAATTGATACTGCTAGGCGAACAGACGGGAAATATTACATATAGATTGCGGTTGGATCGCTTTGTCGCAGACGCATATACAGAACTCGGTGCGCACATAGCCCATCGTGATGTGGCAATGACAGCAGCGAACGGCGCACTGTTCTCCATATGGAAACGTCAGACGGTGACGCACTCACTGATTACCTTCTCGGTTGCGCTGTTATGAGCTGCGTCTCCGAAGTCGTAAATGTGACGGAGACCGCCTGCGCGCATCTCAAGCAAGACGACGATCCCTTGACAATAATTGAGGAAGGGCCCCTCAGACGCTTTCAGCACGCCGAGTGCGATCGCTTTTTCTTACGTTAACGACGTTCCCCGCGACTGAACCGCTTCGGTTCGTGCGGACTTACGTAGGCCTCCTGCACCACTGATGTCACTGGGATCTGTGTGACGCCTGCCGTAGGGTTTCGCAACTCTCTCGCAAGCCATTTACACGTGTTCAAATAGGATATGCAAAACGCTCGTAGCGCAATACGTATATACGCGACGACAGTACTGCGGCATCTCGCTGCGCTGATTTGCCTGCATGTACTATAGTGACAACAGCCTACGTTGATTATTAGAGACAGTGAAACAGCTATAGATATCAAACACGGAATGAAAACACAGCCGTATAAGCGAGAATGGGACTTTGTGTGCACCCCTGTCGAGTAGGCACAAAGAAATTGCATATCGTAATCTGCGCTCTAGCGACGGGTCAACTCGCGCTCTAAATCTCGTTCTCATGTTTCCTTACAACTTATTAGTATCCCGATAGTGAGCAGAATATACAGACAAATATAACTCGCTAACATTCTCGTAGAGCAACACAGCACGTGTCTGCCTAGTGAAAGGCAGAATAACCTCGAAGGATCGCGCGACTGCGTATGACCGCTGGCCTTGCGAATTATATGAAAAGCGAAGCGTATGACTCACACAATTTGAATGTCACAGACTCGCAGTAGTTACTTCAAATGCCAAAGTCCCGACCATATAAGGCGCTGTCACCAGGCGCGTAGCCAGAAATTTTTTTCGAGGGGAGGGGGGGGGGATGTTCAACCATACTTTACGTTTGTGTGCGTGTATATATACGCAAGCAAAATTGACAATTTTCAGGGGGGGGAGCGGTTGAACCCCCCAACCTCCCCCTTCCCCCGGGCTACGCCCCTGGTTGTCACCTAGTTCTATATGCCCATGTGTCCGTGCATTAGTGTTTATCTGCAGAAGCGCTGTGCTCGACTGCATCCAAGTTGTACTATATACGCAGCGTCACACGTCACTGCAACCGAATTGGTCTTATCTGAAATCTGTTGTTGATGGTGCAAGGTTGCAGCATGGGTGTTATTACCGCTTTACGCTCTGAAAAAAAAACTGGCTCCGACTTACCGATACGTTGCTCTCTGGCCTTCCTCACTTGTGCAGGGACGACCACATCAAGTGACCTAGCGCTATCCAACAAGCGGCAGCGCAGATGCAACACCCAGGACACCCTCCGGCTTCCCGACGATCTCCACGGCAACACGCGTCGTCCACCAAAGGAGCTGGACAGTTCAATGGTCCAGTGCGGCTCCGACGAGAGAGACCGAGGTTCTGCCATCGTCCGTTGCGGCATTAACAGCACCAGTAGCAGCACCGCACACTCCACGATGCGACCAGTCAGCCCGACGCAAGTCGCCTTGCGAAAGCGGGATGCCGACTCTCGCAACAACCACCCACGACAACGCGAGCCTTACCAGAAATATTCGTACGAATTTTGGTTTGGCCACTACAATAGCGAAGAAGGGGTCGAGGGGTGCAGCCGCGGCACCGAGGGCGCCGACCGAGCTCGTCAGACGAGGAGGCATCCTTCGATGGCAGCAAGACGCCGGTCTGACGAAGACGTTTCCGAAGACGACGATGTCGAATCCGAAGACGGCAGCTGTGGCTGTTCCTCGTGCGACTATGGTTCGGAATTCATCGACGACGCATTGCACGACTGTTCCCTGATCATGGACTCCTACGCCTCGTTCGAGCTTGTCAAGTCTTCGAGCGACGTGGTGGGCGGCCTCTACTACAACGTCAGGGAGCGAGACGACGAGCTGTTCGCCGAGCCGACTTCTCGACCCGAGAAGTGCGTGGCTTCAGGCGCACGGCTCTACTTCGGACAAGTCGGCGCCGAAAACCACTTCCAGGTGCGTGGTGTTTTCTTGGAAATGGAATCGTAAAAATGCGCGCGACGGTTTAGTGCCTATACCGTTTTAAACGCTTTCCTATACGTCACCATTCACTCAATTCTACGTTAGTTCAGACTATCTGCAATTGTGACGTTATGTCGATGGTTCCTCAGAAGCACTTAGCGAAATATTGACAAGTCAGCTGGACAAAGCCTCGTCAACAGTTCAGTCCATGTTTTATAATGTTTAGCTTTTTCTACTGAAGCAGCGCTTGCCACTCGCCACTTTGCCCGAGTATGTCCGTAAAGTCATGGTCCACTTTAGACCGGTCACAGGAAAGCAACAAAACGAGAGAAATGTGACCTCTTCATAAAATGAAAGGAAAGCTTTCGAAGTTTCCATAGTATGATGCGCAAGGGTGTGCGCAAAGATGTGATGACGCAGCACCACGAACTGCGCAGCAGCGGATCAGCCCATGCTCAATCCAGTAGAGATGTGGACGGTACACCAGACGGCCTCAACCGTGCGTGGGAATAACTTTTATATCGTTTAGATGCGTGTAGGGGACCAAATTGAAGCCACATTGAACTGTGCTAAACAGCTATGAAACTTAGACGTTTTCCTTTTATTCGGTGAATATTTCACATTTCTATCTTGTCTCAACGTAAAGCAAGCGGTGCGAGCACAGCACTTCAAAGAATATACGAGCCGTCTACTTCTGTCTGTCGAGATAGCGCTTGCGACCGCGTCGTTATTATCAAAGTGCACAGTTGCTGCTCGCATCTCTAGCGACGCAGCCCGCACCCCCACCGGCGCCCCTTCATGCTCCTTCGCCCGAAGAAAGACGGGCAGGGCGTTTCCTCTCCGGTTGAGGAGCCATCGACGGCAGGCCTCGCACGCGAGGCGACGTTGTCGCATGCGCCCTTCGTGCGACGGAGATGGCTGGTTCGTTTCATCTCTGCTTCAGCCGCGTTCGTCCCCAGCGCGTAGAAGATACGATGCGCGGGGCGAAGTTATCGATATGAACTTTATATGGAACATGACGGCGACGGCAATGACCCGCCGAGGGTGTCAATATAATTGCTATCGCAATGAAATGAAACGGAAGAAAGTGATTGAGGGTGACGACTCTCTGCCAAATGGATATGCGATAATTTCCAAAGAAGAAACGATGCAAATGTGTGCGGGCGCACGCACTAGTTTGCATATAGTTTCATTATTCCCGACCCTCTTTGCAGGAAATGACACTGCTACTATTCCCGGAAAAGGCTATTACCACGTATATTTATATTGCTGTCGTTCTCTATTTGCAGGTCTGCACGAAGGATGCCGGCAAGGGACCCCTCGCGGTCAGTGTGCTCGGTCCCAACGCCGACTCCGTCATAAATGTTTCGGTCACTTACTGCGGCCAGGACAAGTATACAGTCATGTACAAAGTCATCGAGCCAGGATACTATATCATCCACATCAAGTGGGCCGAGTGGCCCATACCAGACAGTCCAGTGATGTGCGAAGTGACTGCGTGAGCCCATGGCGCGCACCGGACGCTTTCGGAACAGCAGAGACGCAGCGAGCACTGGTCAACGCCGCAGTATTTCTCAGAGAACTGCTTTACAAGAATGTGTACATGCGCCGTTTGGGTCTACTACGTTCATCGTGCAGCGAAAGAGTTGCTTGTGCAGTGTACAGAAACTCACGATCACGAAACTAATTTATTGCGAGTCACTCGCACACATCACTTCACATCCATCATTGATAAATAAAGCATTCACAGTATGTTTTTAATGCATACTGACTGGCTGATTTCAAAGCTTCTGGTGTCACTGTGACGCTCTTTTGCGGAGTGGGATAAGAGGGAATACACAGCAGAGGCTGTGGGCTCGGTGGCGTCATTCACAGAAGTACACAAAATGCGTACAAAATATTTGGACCAATAGATGAAAGGTTGGCCTGAATCGAGGCTCTTACCTGCTGCTCATCATTAGCAGCAGGGATGAGGAATGCGAGGAGGAATGCGAGTCCCGAGGGGAGGAGGAATGCGAGTCCCGAGGCGCAACCAGGTTTCTTTCCTTGACCCCTCCCCCGAATTTTTTTAAAAGTTTAATGACACACACACACACACATGTGGTCGACATCCCCCTCCTCTTCCATCGAAATAAAATCCTGGCTACGTTCCTGTCCTGACGAGTAGGGAAGTAGCATGAATGAACAGCGAAGGCTCTTCAAAGCACGCCGACGCGACGAGGTCCCAGCCTCGAAGCACTGAACGATACAGGTGGCGCAATGCAGACGTAAAGAGCAGGGGCGTAGCCAGAAATTTTTTCCAGGCGGGGTTCAACCACCCCAGGTGTATGTCCTTGCACTTGGATATATACATACGCATGCAAAACTGAAAAAAAAAATTTTTTTTAGGGAGTGGGGGTTAGAACCCCTCCCCAGCTACGCCAGTGATAACGACTATACATACAGTACGCTGTGGTCTCTTCTGAAGCGTCGTCGTCCCACCTTGCATACACCACGCAGCGGTACACCACAAAAGGTGCGCTTTCTCACCAGCGCCAATCAGGTGAATATGAAGCGCGCTAGTGACGTATCACTGCACGGCAGGTGCGTGGTGTGGTCGCGGCTTTCAAGAGAAGCTGTCAGTGCTGCACATAATTTGAGGCCATCCCACTGTACCTGCGGGGGATATTCTCAAGCACACTTGGGGATACTGTCAATCAGAATCGGTCGGCTTGATTAGGACGTCCGACGTGCAATCCATCTAGTGGCCCGCCTCTCTCATGCCGCTACGAATGCCCGGAAGTGATTTTCGCCATTTTACGTGCGTCATTCGTATCGGCGAGTAACCGGTATACAGTGATAACAGCGGGGCGACTGCGTGCAGCGAGTGAGTCAACGGCCTTATGGGCGAAAACAATCGGACAAGTAAAGCACCTTGGCAAGGCATTTCACACCGAATACGAGCAGTCTTATTCATATGGGCGGGGCGGTAATCCTGCGTTAGTTGAGCCGGTATATTTCCGGAGGTGCTATTCCCGACGCTGTCCACAGTGGCGTAGCCAGGAGGGGAGTGGGGTTCAAACTCCCTACCCCCGAAAATTTTTAATTTAGCATGTGTGTGCATGCGTGCACGCATACAAACGCACGCACGAACACAAAGTATGATTGACCCCCGCTCTCCCCCGAAAAAAATTTCTGGCCCTACCAGCAAAATTTGCTTGGCCCAAGCATGGTAAATCATCAGTGGCCAAGCTGTCCATGAATGGAAAGTTATTGGAGGCCAAGCAAAATATGAGCTTGGCAGTTGTAACAAGCCTACCATTGGCCAAGCAAAGGAAGGCCGTGCTTGGCAAATCATTGGAAACACCTCTTGCCATGGTTGGCACTGTAGTGGAACACCATGCAATAACCAAGCATGTTCTAGATATGGAGGCCAAGCATTTTGGCCAATGTAATTTCTGGCACATTTTTTGTAGTTTTTTGTCTGGGATAAAATTTGATGCCCAGCTACTTTTTTCTACATTTTTTCTGTACCCCCCCACCCCCCAAACAAGTCACAAGGCAAATATTTCTGGTGCTTCAGGTTTATTTTACACTGAATATATACAAGGCAATACGCCATTTTTATATTCCTTCCTGAACTCTTGCGATTATAAAGTGTTGCTTGGGCTTCTGTTGGAGTCTTTCATCAAGGTGGCACGCCGTCTTTGCATAAGTGCACCTTCTTGATCCACAGCGAACATGAGCCACCTTTTTGTTATGTCCGAAACAGCTGCGTCAGTTGTGTTGAACAGGGTACGTCTGGCACCTGTGAAATACAAGGAGACAAAAAATCATGAGCTTCTTTTTAAAAAGTCATTTCTGAGGCTTTCAACAATTTTCAACACATAGCGGGAACATTTGTTGGAAGGCTAATCGGTTATGCATGATTATGAAGATCAGAACACATGCACGGACAGGAAGAGTTGATTGGACAGCATAATACATATTTTTTTTTTCACTTTCAACTACAAGTTTATTAATGGAGTACCTTGCGTAGTTTTGTGAGAACCCCATCAATATGAAACAAAAGATGAAGAAATACAACAAAAAAATGTCCCACTCAATCTTCTATTCTGGCACCCTCTTCCAGAACAACATATATACAACATATATTCTTTCAAATTATAAAAGATCATACTTTTTTTGCTGATAGCACTATGGAAGGAGCATTGGCGCACGAGCACTCTATTATGCCCTTGTTTTCTTCCTGTACGTATGTCCTTTGAGATTTATGAACGTTGCTGGGATAGTCGATGTACCATAATGTTGTAGTTGCCGGGTAGCTTCTGTTGAGTCCTGCTGCTTAGCAGTGCTGCTGACTGTTAAACAAAGAAATTGGTTATGTGCTCTGGTTCTCGGCTCCTAAAAATAGGAACGCCAATAAAACAGTAAATAAGACGATAAAACACTGCACTGGAGAAGCACCTTGGTAGTAGTGAAACTGTTTGTTTCAATGCTGATTCTTGCTCCTGATGGCACAAGTTGGCAGTATTCATGAAGGCAGCATATATAAACTCTGAAAAATTTGTATCAGTTGGACAAGTTTCCAAACAAACATCAGTAATACAGTATACTGGTAGCGGTGAAGCATTTTATAAACAACTACGAACAAAATATCACAACATGGTGAAGTCTACATAATACTGAACCTCATAATGAGAATGTTGTCCTGCCAGAGCAGGAGAGAAAACTAGAATTTGTTTTGTATTGACACTTACCAAGGAGAAACAGCAGCACATTTGCCAGGCTTTTAAATGCTAATTTGTTCTCAGAAACCCAGCTGTACTTCTGTATGACCATTTTAGATACAATGAGCTGGAGCTCCCTGTGCATGGCGTCTTTAGCACTGCTGCCATCTTCTAGGGAGAAATAGCTGATCTGTAATAAAAAAGCAATAAATAAATTACCAAGTTTATTAAAGATGTGTTACACATGTTTTAAAGCTTGGAAAGAACTCTTATTATATTCAGAGGTTGTGGTGCCAACAGAAAGATAACTTTGCAGTGATAAAACAGCATTATTTCATCATTTGAAATATTCATTATACATTCTACGCGTTACTTGTGTGGACTGACAAAAGCTATGCCTTCATGGTGGAAAATTGTGATAGCTGAAATTTCATCATGACATTATTTTAAAGATGGATTCCACTAAAGTAGAAAAAAAATGCCAATAAATCTCATTGCGTCAAGCAGGGCGGCTGCCCGATGCCCCTTTGACAAGGCACGAAATGACGTACGTAAATGAAAAAAAAATACACCTGTGGTTGAATTTGCAAGGCAGAAGATCCCACGACTTCCTTGCATTCAACTGCACCAGCCTTCACATCTAATTCGCCTTGGAAATATGATCACATGCACAAGTTTATAATTCCTTATTAATTAATAAGGCGCTGGCATCGACTCTAGATCGCATGGCGCGTCAGCATGACAATGTGGCAACGCGAGGCACTCCTTCAGAAACGAACGAGAAATCGCCGCGCACGCCGACCACACGCCACTCGCTGCTACGTGTTAAAGGGCATAGCCTCCTCGATAAATGTAGGTTCCGGACCGCTGACACCAATGTAGTCGACGCATTTCACTTCAAGTGCAGTCTGAACAACACTTGTCTAGAGCGGCCAATCGTCCGATCTGGTCGCCGTCCTCTGCGAAAGTATACGAAGCT
The DNA here is from genome assembly GCF_013339695.2 of Rhipicephalus sanguineus. Classification (NCBI taxonomy): domain Eukaryota; kingdom Metazoa; phylum Arthropoda; class Arachnida; order Ixodida; family Ixodidae; genus Rhipicephalus; species Rhipicephalus sanguineus. The sequence goes on from NC_051180.1 coordinate 18,527,197, forward strand.
CGACGCTGCTTGATACAAAGTACGGTCATACTGGACCTGCATACTGGTCATACTGGTACAAAGTACGGTCATACTGCAAGTGGAACCTTGCATCTACCGCAATGTAGCAGCTACAGACTGCGTCAGCGGCTCGGCAACTGTCTTTCGGACGTGTGTTGGCAGGTGACAGTCCGTTCAGTTTATGTCATATCGCGAATAGTTTTCACAGAAAACCGTGGATCGCTCATAAAAAATTACGGTGAATTAAAGCGATGCTCGAACACCGTACAGAAGAACGTTTGGCATATGTCCGGTTTTCGCTAGTAACATGGGAAAACTACGGCATGTGCAATCACACATGCTAGGACTACACATGCACTACGTACGCAGCATCCACGAGTTTCGCCTCAGTGAACCTCGTTATCGAATCCCATATTGCATAGAGGGAACAAGGGCAAATAGAGAGACTGCTGAAATTTACTCACCTTCTATTTGAACTTGAATTAGAAGCTCGTCGCTGAATAGCACACCTCCATCTTCAACCAACGCCGTGCGAACAAGGAACAAGACGCGCGAAGACGACGCGCAGTCATACACGCGTGGTTGGAGAGTGTATTCGGTGCATGCGAATACACGCTTAAAGCCACACTAACTGCAATATTTTTAATGACTTGTGTACTATTACACAAGCGCTTAGCGGCCGCTGCAGTTTGTAAATTCGTGAAATTTGCCTGTTTGG